>NC_134358.1:131101872-131464363 GCF_048569485.1 Anomaloglossus baeobatrachus
GTCACTCAATAATCAATGTCCTCTCATAGTCACACATGAGGCAAGCGGAGGGACAGAGGACCAGGAGAAGACCCTACCTCCAGTCCTGCACCAATGTACAGAGGTGTCATTAGAAGAAACCTTCAGAGGTTGATTAAACAAGAACCAGAAATTGGTTTCCTTCACCAAAGGTATCAGTTTAATCAGAATAGCAGCGCCAACATGGCCATATCTTTCCATTATATTGCTAAATCCTGAAGACAGGTTCTCTTTAAAGACTAACATTGTCCTAACTGGTTTGTGATGAAAATATTTTTTTCAAAGCCTCAGAATAGTAAAAATGAATAAATAAATGAAGCAACATTTACAGATTCCCAACCCCTCTCATGCTGGCACTGCCTGGTCCTCTACCTGTTTCTACTTTCTGCTGCCAGAATCATGCCCTAACACATGAATATGTGACCACTGCAGAAAATCACTGAGACTGGATGTGTCATTTAGCCTCCGCCATAGTAACTCCTCAATATGCTCTGAAAACTAGCTCAGTAACAGTACGAGAGGCTAAATGACAATTCTGGTCACACAGTCCTCCATCAGCAGCCATCCAATGGACTAGAGCGCCTGGATTGGTCACTCAGACTTAAGAAATATAGAGAACAAAGCAGAACATAAAAAAGTATATAAAAGTAAAAAGTATATAATCACCATACATTAGTTTCAATAGTAATACAGTGCCTTACACTATTAAGGAACTGCTATATGAGATAGTTCATATATTATGTATAAACCTACAGAGAGTAAATAACAGGACCCACAAGATACATGAATACAATATATAAAATCTTAGAGATACATTTGTGTAAGTTTATTTAGGGCAGGTACATCTTCCTTACATTAAGAAGACATATAAGACATAAAATAATCTGTATAATTCAGGTTATAAAAAGGTTACCTCACTTCTCTACTTAGGCAGTAAATACAGATTGATTTAAATATTTAAAAGGGTTTCTTAATTATTTATAACGGTCCATGGCGAGTTCGAAAATTGAGAGCATCTCCGATTAAGTTAATAATATTCTTGACATTGTAAATCTCCCAGTCGAAGATGTTTTTAATCCACTTATTATTTAAAGTGTCCTGAAACCTCTTTAAACTAAATAATGACCAGATGACCCAAACCATCAAAAGGCCAAATCTACATAATGTGTTCCCAGATGAAGGAAGAGGGATGTGGGAAATTGTCCGGGTGCTGCATGGGGCTTAGATATTTCTTTACATGAGCGTATTAAATGTCTGTGTGCTATCGGATATCATATGGACAGCACATTGAACAATGCTAGACAATGGTGTCATTCATATTTTTACCAATGGTCCGCATATAAAACAACACTGCATGAAGTAGTCAGTCACTAGTCGGATCCATTTTTAAGATGAGACCCACCCATTAAATTATGGACAAGGATATGAAAAATCGTCCATTTTTCATCCAGAAAAAAATGGCTGATTTTATTTGTATTTTCATTCACAGGACATCTGTATGTCATCGGTATGTCTATTTTTTTTTACATCTTTATGACATTCATATGTCATCAGTTTTTTATGCATAAATTGCAAATAATAATATAGAAAACTGTTTTGGGCTTAATTATTGATGTTTAAAATGAATGCCATCCAGATGTCATACAAATGTAAAAAATCAGACATATTAATGACATACAGATGGTATAGGAATAAAAATATGGATCCAAAATTGGCCTTTTTGGGGATGAAAAAAGAACAATTTTTCATTTACTAGTCTGAATTTGTCCTAAATTTAATGGGTAGATCTGATCTTAAAAATGGATCTGATTATATACTCTTCTGAACTCAGCCTTAGCCCAACTTTTCCATTAGTCTCAGCCAGTACAGTACCCATAGCAATTGTAACTAGCTTTACACGGACCATGATTGGCATATTCCGTCTGTGTAACACTCTGTTCACAAAAATATTATTAGGTTCCCATCAGAAGTGTCAACATTTTTTCTGACAAGTATTGCACACACTGCCGCAATATAATTGAAGAAAAAAGTAACTCAAGCTCAATGGAAACCTGACGACACCCAATGTAGGTCAGTAACAATTTGCACCTTTGTCTACCATCTAACGGACCTCCAAGAACCAAGATCCAAGGAAAGATACAAATTATTTTCTTGTCTAATCTTGAGTTTTTTGATTAACTAATTTTACATATTTACATATCTTCATCATATAACATCAATAGTGGAAATAAACGTCTGGAATAACCCTAATTTTAGAAGCTGTTATTGCATTTGCAACATAGTTTGATGCTTAACATATTGTTTGCCTTTGCATATTTCTCCTTAGCCATGTGTGTCAGCTTGTTCTAGAAATTAATTATTTCTATTAGTTTAATTGTATGTTCTTGAAATACACCAGACTTCTAACTATTACACTGCATGAAATTAATTTGCAACATAACAGGCTCTAATGATTGGAACTTTTTATAAATGCCAATATAAATGCTGTAGTGTGGTGTGTGTGCCCTTTACTTAGCATATCAGATCGTACACTAGAAGTAAAATTCACAATCTGTGTATCTGTATATTTCTAATTATTTGTCATTTACACTCAGTCTACATTTATATATAAAATGAAATAAGCTCAAGAGAACTTTTCATGTCCAATTCTATTTGGCTATATATATGTCAGAGAGGGAGTGCATCGACTCTAATAATGGCTTCCTCTCTGGAGAGCTGGAGTCATCTTTGTACATAACAAAAATTGCCTTGTTACCCCTTTGCCATAGATGTCTTGATCCAGATCTCTGGCGATCAGCTATTTGCAATGGCGGCTCGAATCTAAAACTAGTTTTTTGTTTGACAGCCCTTTAAGCGTTGTTGGTTATATTTGTTTCATTAACAGCTACTGTTTTATTGCATACACATTAAAAAGGTTATCCACTACTTTTACGTTGATGGCCTATACGTAGGATAGGTCATCAATGTCTTGGTCCCCGCCGATCAGCTGATTGGGAAATGCTCAGTTTCGGAGCTGCTCAGTCTTCTGATAGTGGCCGCGGCCGGGTACTGCACATATGCCTCCCATTCAAATCAATAGGAGGTGAACTTGCAGTACCCTTCTGCAACTGCTATCGGAAGGTGGGGCAGCTCCGGAATTGAGCATTTCCCAGCCAATCAGACATTGGTGACCTATCCTAAGGATAGGCCATCAATGTAAACAAAGTGGACAACTTTTTTTTAATTAGAGAAGTAGTTTAATATGGAAAATATTAACACTTTGAGAATTTATGCTCAGTTTCACAGTTCCTACAGTCATGATGACGTGATATGTTGAGAGAATCGTGAGAAAAAGCAGCCTGCATGTGGCTGCAGGTATGCAAATCGCTTATGAGCGGTCTCATGTCAACAGCAGTCCCCATATTTAACTTCCTAAATTTTAAACCAAACCCATAAAACCACTTTAATTTCAGAGTTATATATATTGATAATCCATAATAATTCAATCAGGAGTAAAAATGATTACAAGTGCCTAAAGGCATTACACTTCACATGCTTTATTCTCTTCAGATTAGTGTAAATTCAGACTAGGTAAGACCTATTAATTAGTGATGAGCGAGTACTAAAAAGCTCGGGTGCTCGAAGCTCGGGCCGAGCCTCCCAAGATACTCGTGTACTCGGGCCGAGCAACGAGCCCAATGTTATCCTATGGGAGACCCGAGTATTTTTGTGAAATGACCCCCCGGCAGCATGGAGAAACCCTAAAAATGTCACAAAAGTCTCAGAAGAGTGCTCAAATGACATGGCAACAGCATGGGGAAGACCCCTTGAAGCATTTATCACTGAAAAGTCACAGCTGTGAACAATTTTGTCCGCGTTTTACGCCATTTTTACGGACTCACCAGAAAACCTTCCAAAATGACCCCAAAATGATTTTTCATGGCGGAAATGTTAAGGGCACATACCCAATAGTGAGATAGAGCTGGTGTATGTTACTTTTTGAGATTAATACATGAAAGATTTTATGTGAAAACATTGTGTGGCACTCCGATGTCCCTGAGAAGAGACGTACATGAAGGCCTCTTGAGTCTAATGTGCCCATTTTGAGGAAGTGAGTCTTTGTAGTATTTTCCTTTGCCAGGGCAGTCCAAAATTGTGAGGTTCACCAATGCCCCTGCATACAGACGTGCATGAGGGCCTGTAAACCTGAAGTACCCATTGGAAGGAAGTGGGTCTATTGTAGTATAGCCCTTAGGCAGGGCAGCCAAAAATTGGGAGGCTCCACGTTATCCCTGGGTAGAGACGTGCATGAGGGCCTCAAAACCTTAAGTGTCCATTTTAAGGAAGTGGGTGTATTATAGTATAGCCCTTAGGCAGGGCAGCCAAAAATTGGGAGGCTCCACATTGTCCCTGGGTAGAAACGTGCATGAGGGCCTCAAAACATTGTTCCCATTGCAAAGGAGCGGGTCTCCTGTCGTTGTAATGTCCATTCTGCAAAGAATGGGCAAAAAAATTTACCACTGGGGGTATACCTGAAACAAAGGTCTAAGTATTACAATTTGTAACGGTCATCATCATGGTGGCGCATGAGGAGAAGGAGGAGGAGTCCAGCGATTATCCAAAGTCCAGAAGTGTGTACCCATGGGTGAGTGGAGGTACATGGCAAACTTTAAATTCCGCTCTCATTTGCTGGTGGTGTGGTGAAGTCTGGCCCAATCCAACCCTTGTTCATCTTGATCAGAGTCAGCCTGTCAGCATTTTCAGTTGACAGGCGGGTGCGTTTATCTGTAATGATTCCACCTGCGGCACTAAAAACACGCTCTGACAAAACGCTAGCAGTAGGGCAGGCCAGGACTTCCAAGGCGTAGAGAGCCAATTCATGCCACGTGTCCAGCTTGGATACCCAATAATTGTAAGGCACAGAGGAATGTCGGAGTACTGTTGTTCGATCTGCAAGGTACTCCTTCAGCATCTGGGCAAACTTAGGATTTCTTGTGGCACTACCCCGCACCTCAGGGGCTGTGGTACGTGAGGGGCTGAGAAAACTGTCCCACATCTTAAAGACTGTTCCCCTACCTCTGGCGGATTGGACTTGTGCCTCTCTCGGCTGTACGCCTCGGTTGTCCACTGATTCATGACCTATGCCGCTAGCGTTTTGTGAGGGGAATGCTTTGCCTACTTCCGTGAGTATGGCCTTCCGAAACTGCTGCATTTTGGTTGACCTCTCCTCCACGGGAATAAGAGACAAAAAGTTCTCCTTGTAGCGTGGGTCTAACAGTGTTACCAACCAGTAATGATTGTCGGCCAAGATGTTCTTAACGCGAGGGTCACGAGACAGGCAGCTTACCATAAAGTCAGCCATGTGCGCCAGACTCTTAACAGCCAGGACTTCAGTAGCCTGACCAACAAGATGACTGAACATGCTGTCCTCCTCCTCCTCCTCCTCCTCCTCCTCATCTACCCTGTCCTCTGGCCAGCCACGCTGAACCGAGGATATGACTGGTGTGCATGTCATATCCTCAATTTGGCCGGAGAGTTGCTCCATGTCTTCATCCTCCTCCTCGTCATAGTCCTCCACTGCACGTTGTGATGAGACGAGGCTGGGCTGTGTGTTATCACCCACACCCACTACTGTTTCTTGCTGCAACTCATCGCGCTCCGCCTGCAATGCATCATGTTTGTTTTTCAGCAGAGACCGTTTTAGAAGGCAGAGTAGCGGTATGGTGACGCTAATAATGGCGTCATCACCACTCACCATCTTGGTGGAGTCCTCAAAGTTTTGGAGGATGGTACATAGGTCTGACATCCATCTCCACTCCTCAGGTGTTATGTGTGGAGTTTGACCCATTTCCCGACGGCTTAGGTGATGCAGGTACTCAACAACTGCCCTCTTCTGCTCACATATCCTGACCAACATGTGCAGAGTTGAATTCCAACGCGTGGGGACATCACACACCAGTCTGTGAGCCGGAAGATGCAAACGGCGCTGAAAGCCGGCAAGGCCGGCTGAAGCAGTAGGTGACTTTCGAAAATGTGCAGACAGGCGGCGAACTTTTACCAGTAGATCAGACAGCTCTGCGTATGACTTTATAAACCGCTGAACCACGAGGTTGAGCACATGGGCCACGCATGGAACATGTGTCAGCTGGCCTCGCCTCAAAGCCGCCACCAGGTTCCGGCCATTGTCACACACGACCTTTCCTGGCTTTAGGTTCAGAGGTGTGAGCCAGTGATCTGCCTGCTGTTTCAGAGCTGTCCACAGCTCTTCTGCATTGTGGGGTTTGTCACCTATGCAGATTAGCTTCAGCACAGCCTGTTGCCGCTTCGCCGAGGCAGTGCTGCAGTGCTTCCAGCTTGTGACTGGTGTGGAGGGCACAGTGGATGAGGATGCGCAGGAGGAGGAGGAGGCTGAAGAGCATGACATTCCGGAGCTGTAGAGTGTGGGTGAAACACTGACTGAGGTAGGGCCTGCAAACCTTGGTGTGGGAAGGACGTGTTCCGTCCCTCGCTCAGACTGGGTCCCAGCTTCCACAATATTAACCCAGTGTGCCGTCAACGAGATGTAGCGGCCTTGCCCACAAGCACTTGTCCACGTGTCTGTGGTTAGGTGGACCTTGGGTGAAACAGCGTTGTTCAGGGCACGTGTGATGTTTTGTGACACGTGGTTATGCAACGCGGGGACGGCACACCGGGAGAAATAGTGGCGGCTGGGGACCGAGTAACGTGGGACAGCTGCCGCCATCAGGTCACGGAATGCTTCAGTCTCCACCAGCCTAAAAGGCAACATTTCCAGCGCAAGCAGCCGCGAAATGTTAGCATTTAGAACTGTGGCATGTGGGGTGTTGGCAGTGTATTTGCGCCTGCGTTCAAAGGTTTGCTGAATGGATAACTGAACGCTGCGCTGGGACAAGGACGTGCTTGATGATGGTGTTCTTTCTGCGTAGGCAACTGCAGGTGCAGGAGTGGAGGAGGCTTGTTCGCAGGCAGCATGGACAGAGGATTGGCTCGCATGCACAACCAGCGAAGACGTAGCAGTGACATCAGCAAGCACTGCTCCTCGACTCTGTTGTACTTCCCACAAAGTCGGGTGCTTGGCTGACATGTGCCTGATCATGCTGGTGGTGGTCAGGCTGCTAGTTTTGGTACCCCTGCTGATGCTGGCACGGCAGGTGTTGCAAATGGCCTTTTTTGAATCATCTGGATCCAACTTAAAAAACGGCCAGACTCGGGAAGACCTAACATTTGTACAGGCACCTTGTGTCGTCGTGTTGTTCCGGGGAACGGTTGCCTGACTTCTGCCTGGGGCCACCACCCTGCTTCTTACTGCCTGTTGTGATGCTACGCCTCCCTCCCCCTGTGCACTGCTGTCCTCGCTCTGCATATCCTCCTGCCAGGTTGGGTCAGTTACTGGATCATCCACCACGTCGTCTTCCTCTTCCGCACCCTGCTCCTCCTCCTGACTTGCTGACAATTGTGTCTCATCATCGTCCACCACTTGTTGAGACACGTTGCCAACTTCGTGAGAACGTGGCTGCTCAAATATTTGGCCATCTGTACAGACGATCTCCTCATGACCCACTTCAATATGAGCTGGCGAGAGGCCAGAATGTGTGAATGGAAACGTGAACAGCTCTTCCGAGTGTCCAAGTGTGGGATCATTAATGTCCGAGGAGGACGTGTACTCAGCCTGGTGGTAGGAAGGAGGATCAGGTTCAGAAATGTGCGGTGCAGTATCACGGCTACTGACACTTGACCGTGTGGAAGACAGAGTGTTTGTGGTGGTGCCAATCTGACTGGAAGCATTATCCGCTATCCAACTAACAACCTGTTGACACTGGTCTTGGTTCAAGAGCGGTGTACTGCTGCGGTCCCCAAGAATTTGGGACAGGACGTGCGAGCGACTAGATGTGGCCCTTTGTTGTGGCGAAATTAGAGCTTGCCCACGACCTCGGCCTCTGCCTGCACCACCATCACGTCCACTTCCTTGTTCCTTGCCAATGCCCTTGCGCATTTTGCAATGCTGTGCACTGCTGACGTGTATATTCACTACTTGTGCGTTATATCAAAGTGTGTGGAAATTGCACACAAGTGCACCTGTACGCTGCCACCAACAGGCACACACGTGCGGTTTTAAAAACCAAGCACGGACGCAATAATAACCTAACAGGTTTTTTTGGGGAGCGACAATTACAGACAAGTCAGACACTATCTGGACTGTTTTACACTGTGTACACCAGCCCCAGATATGATGAAGGCTGGTATACGGTCACCACTACCCTGCCTGCCTGCCTGCCTGTATACTGGTACAATAGTCCTGACAAGGACTCTTTTGGTCACTAGCCTGTATTCAGACCTGGCTATACCCTGCCTGTATATAGCAACAATAGTCCTGAGAAGGACTCTGCTACTGTACTCCGACCTGGCTATACCCTGCCTGCCTGTATACAACTAGAATAGTCCTGAGAAGGACTTTTGGTCACACTGTTTGCAGCCCTGCAACTGAAAAAGCTATAAAGGGCCGCAAAGCTTTCCCTGAATCAGCGACACTCTCCCTACACTGACTGTCTGAATAGCTGTGAGCAGAGCACAGCGCGCCGGCCGATATAAAGGCTCGGTCACGCTGTGCAGGCCGGCCAATCACTGCAATTCCACAACTAACAGGGCTGTGGCATTGCAGTGGTCTGCCAGCCAATCCCTGCATGAGGGCTGGCTCTCAAAAGAGCGCCAACATGCAGAAATGAAGACCACGAGTACAGCACGAGTATCGCGAGATTACTCGGTCCCCGCCGAGCAGCCCGAGTACAGCGATACTCGTGCGAGTACCGAGTAGTGACAAGCATGCTCGCTCATCACTACTATTAATGGCTCCAAATTTAGAAAGATGGTCTCCGGCCACCAGACCAAAGCCCTGTGAATATCTACCTACTTGCCACCATCCCGGGCCCATCTTCTAATTAATAGTCATTGTTGCAGCTTGAAGTACGCATGATTTAGCGTCTGGCCTACTAAACAGAAAAGGTGCAGAGTATAGCAGCAGGTAGGAGGTTCGAGGTTCTGGCCAAGGTTCTGCAAATGTTTTTTTGCAACTATAGTTTATAATAAAATCTGTTTTAAATAATCTTTCTATGGTTTTACATTACCTTTTCACAATACAGAAACTCCAATTGCAAATTTAATGGAAATATGACAAGAATAATGTAGAAATATTTAATGATATAGCCATTTTCAAATGAATTCGGAACATATGGCTTTATAGTTGCTCTATTGCAACTATTATTCTAGCCAACAAATCAAGATGCACTATGCATCCCCTGATTTGATTCTTGGAAACAGTCAGAAACCACACAAGGTCAGTTGTCAGACTCCTGTAATTTTTACACGGTGTGTGAAATAAATGAGGAGACAATTTGTATGCAAAAAAGGTGAACAATTCCAACAATTTCCCAGCTATTTAGGATTCTACCAGCCCTGTGATTTATTTGCTCAAATACAGGATTCTACAATGTAATAATTCTGATATTCAAATGTTAAGGTATATGTCCAATATTAATAATATGCCCATATGGATATATTGTGTTAGCCTATAGTTTACAAATGATTTACATTAAAAGTAGTCATTGTTTCAGACTTCTAATAATTATGCTATATACATACATGCAGGTTTTTGGCTTGTCTTACTACATGTTTATATTATGCCATGTTTGTTACATTTGTGGATTTTTAAATTGGAAAAGGCATTATGAGTTTGGTATAAATCCATCACTTTCATTTTAAACCAGTTTAACCCCTTCACGACCCTTGACGGATCTATCTGTTATGGAGCGTGTGACATTAACCCCGCCCCCTGCCACGGGCAGGTTGCGGCGGTCCGCGCACATATCAGCTGTTTTCAACAGCTGAAATGTGCGCCTACATGTTACGAGTGGAATCACTTCCACTCGCAACATTTAACCCCTTACATCTCGCTGCCAAAGTCTGGCAGCGAGATGTATATGCGTGCAGCCATGATTTTCACTTACTGCCGCCCCCACCGGAAGTCTTGTGCGTGATCACGTGACTTTCGGTGGTTGCCATGGTAGCACAGGGTCATGTGATGATGCCTGTAGCTATGACGAGTCACTTTCAGTTTCACTCGGCCCGGACCCGAATGAAGCAGGAAGTGACCATATCTGCTGTTTACAGCTGTATAGCTGTGATCAGCAGATATGGCAGAGTGATCACATTGCTGACCGCTATAGTCCCCTAGGGAGACTAGTAAAATTTTAAAAAAAAGTAAAAAAAAAGTTTAAAAAAAAACCAAAAAAAAACACCTAACAGTTCAAATCACCCCCCTTTCACCCCATTGAAAATTAAAGGGTTAAAAAAAAATAATATGCACATATTTGTTATCGTTGCATTCAGAAATGCCCGATCTATCAAAATATAAAATCAATTAATCTGATTGTTAAACGGCGTAGTGGCAAAAAAAATTCCAAACGCCAAAATTACATTTTTTGGTCACCGCACGTTTTACGCAAAATGCAATAACAGGCGATCAAAACGTAGCATCTGCACAAAAATAGTACCATTAAAAATGTCAGCTCGAGACGCAAAAATAAGTTGTCACTGAGCCATAGATCCCAAAAAAATGAGAACGCTATGGGTTTCGAAAAATGGCACAAAACGTACGCCACTTTTATTGGATAAACTTGTGAATTTTTTTAACCCCTTAGATACAAGTAAACCTATACATGTTTGGTGTCTACAAACTCGCACCGACCTCAGGCATCACACCCATACATCAGTTTTACCATATAGTGAACACGGTGAATAAAACATCCCAAAAACTATTGTGCGATCACACTTTTTTTGTAGTTTTTCCACACTTGGAATTGTTTTGCTGTTTTCCAGTACACTATATGGTAAAACTTATGGTTTCATTTAAAAGTACAACTCATCCCTCAAAAAACAAGCCCTCATATGGCAAGATTGACGGAAAAGTAAAAACGTTACGGCTCTCGAAAGAAGGGGAGCAAAAAAACAAAAAAGCAAAAACGGAAAGTGCCTGGGGGCTGAAGGGGTTAAAGGGAAGCTATCAAGAGAAAATGACTTATCTGTTAAATTGCTATTTGTTAAATCAGATTTTTGTTTAAAATATATTGTTAAAAAATATTGGAAGATTTTTTTACATTTCATATATCTGTTAAAAATAAAAAGTATGAATCTTGCAATTTTCACATTGGCCACTGGGGATTTTTTAGACTCTAACTTACTCTTATTTAAGGAAAAAACACATGAACATAGCTGCAATGGTCATATCCCGACTCTATATTTCGCATTGAAGTGTCTAATGAGCCTGCGCAAAGGTCATTCTGAAAGAAAGTAGAGTAGGGTCAGCTGTGACATTGCCTATTATGATTGGGAATCCTATTTGAGCAATGTATAGAGGTGTCAAGTACACACTTCTCAGCACGTAACATGGGGTACGCCTGCAAGGGTTAATTTATCTCCTCTCACTTATAGGCTATAAAGTGAGTACAAATCACACCCCGACAGTCCATACACCGCGGCTACACAACACACACGCTGCCACTACTCATCAAACATCAAATTCATCAATCGGTGACGAATACCAGAAATATACCAATGTATGACAATAAACAAGGTCACACACTTTCTGTAAGCCTATGTATTCTTTTGAGCATACAAGGATCAAACTTATTAAAATTGTAAGCTTTAATATTAAAAATACAGTGCTTACAAGAAAGATATAAAAAGGTAAAAATAAAATGATACACAAATATGCAAAAACAGTTACAGTATAAAATAAAAAGGGAAACATAACAAATACCTAAATGTTCCAGTCTAAGGTTATCTTCTGTTTCCTTGGGGGTTGGAGCCAGGATCACCAATCAGCATCAGCTACATGTGAACAGTGATCATAATTTGAAATGTGCTTTTATTAACAAGTTACACCCACATACCTTCCCTCTGGTGACTCATAACAGGTTTAAGGGCACTTTACATGCAGCGATATCGATATCGCTAGCGAGCGTACCCACCCCGTCAGTTGTGCGTCACGGGCAAATCGCTGCCCGTGGCACACAACATCGCTTACACCCGTCACACATACTTACCTACCTAGCGACGTCGCTGTGGCTGGCGAACTGCCTCCTTTCTAAGGGGGCGGTTTGTGCGGCGTCACAGCGGCGTCACTAAGTGGCAGCCCAATAGATGCGGAGAGGCGGAGATGAGCGGGATGAACATCCCGCCCACCTCCTTCCTTCCTCATTGCAGGTGGCCGCAAGTAAGGTGATGTTCCTCATTCCTGCGGTTTCACACATAGCGAGGTGTGCTGCCGCAGGAACGACGAACAACCTGCATCCTGCAACAGCAACGATAATCGAGAAAGGAATGACGCGTTAACGATCAATGATTAGGTAAGTAATTTTGATCGTTAATGGTCGTTCGTGCGTTTCACACGCAACAACGTCGCTAACAAGGCCGGATGTGCGTCACGAATTCCGTGACCCCAACAAAATCTTGTTTGCGATGTCGTTGCGACCTTTAGTTTTGGGATGTGGCTTCAGTCTCTAGAAAATTATGAGATCACCAACTTCCAGGATATCTTTACCCATGTAAATCCGAGGCAGAAAATATTATGGTCATGTTCCTTATCACATTTTATTTCATTTTATGTGATTGATGCTCAAACTATACAATTATTAAAAAAATATGGTTTTTCTACCTCTTGTGATCACAATTCTGAAAGTGTACCTCCTATGACTATCGAATCAATACAAACTCCAATATTCATTAGTGACTACCGGTGCCCAAAAGTCTAGGACAATGTTATGAAATTCAGAAGTTTTCCTTCTCTGTGCAAACAAATCTCAGATTGGCTATATTTTTCCCAATAATTATTCTGCTTTAATTACCTGTCGACACCAAGAGGTCCTGCCTCAAAGAAGTGCCATTTCTTTCTACTTTCCTAATGTTAGTTACTCTTTTCCCCAGTTATAATTAATACCATATGTGCAGTGTGGGGATGGATATATGCTGTGTACACCAGAGAGATGTCTTATGGGTTTTAATTTCCCTCTATGACAAGTGTCACCTGTCATTGTAGTGCCTCTACCAATAAGAAAACTCCTATATACTGTTCCTGAAACTTAAGAGTCTAAAATAACCTCAGTGAATACAATGATGATTATTTTAAAAACATGCCTAAAAATTGTTCTTTAATTGGAAATGCAGGAATTTACAGCTTTTAAACTTAACTATAGAAGCTTAGAAGACAAAATATTTTCATTGCATGTTATTTTAATCCAATTGATTTACAGAATTTGTTTTATAAGCTATAGTCTATCTTATATTCAGAAATTATGAAGAAAACCAGTTATTCAAGTATACATTTTTAGCATGGGTCTCTTTTTATATGATTGAAGAAATTCTGAATTAATTAATATTTTTAGATAGCATAATTCTAAGCTTTGTTATGAGCACTATATACACACTAAGACACCTTGGCATACTGTCAGTGAGATTGTTAATGGTTCTCTGAGGAATGTTCAATCATGGTAAATGCCCTTCCTTTGCAATTCCCCACAAATGACGTTGCAGATATGCTTGCTCAGAAACAAGTATGGAGACACTGCAACCCATGGTACCACACATAGGCCATACAGGCTGCTCAAAGAAGCATGTTTCCTTCTGTCATCAGGGGAAAACTCTGTTGACTTGCCCTAGGAAGCTTCCTCTAGCATCTAAGTCCTGTAACTTTATCTTCCCCCGGTATCCACTCCTTATGCGGCTGCCGTGTCTCACTCGTGCCCGCGCCCCGGACGCGCAACTTCCCCTGGCCCCAGTACAAGTCTCCCTGAAGTTGGCTGGCTACAGTGCCCCACTGGTCCAAAGTCAGTTTGCCAACGGTCAGCCAGGTGAGGTCTTGATACTTAGTGAAGGGCTTCCCTCCAGTACCTCAGACAGGCTCCTATCACGAGTCCTGTCTAGCACGTTTCCTGCCGCTCACAAAACTGACTACATTTTTCACATACATCACAATAGACAATATACCTGCAATACATATTTACACCACTTTGTAAGAGAGGGCGCTATTCGCCTGTCTCCTACATTTATATACCACCAAATCAGTCTATTGCTGCAGATGTCAATGTGGCTGCTAGAAAAACAGGAAGTGGATATCTAATACTAAATAAAAGTGGCAAGTGTGAAAATTGCAGAACAAATTTTTCTTTTTTTACAATAGATATTAAAAACAATAAAACATATCAGAAATTTTGAAAATAAAAACAGTCGGTCATTTTCTGATTTCAAGTTCCCTTTATGGAGTCTCCGGTAGCCACTGGAGATAGCCAACCTTTAAGTTAATGTTTGACCTTTTGACGACTATTGCAAATTGACTAGGGATAGTACACAGAAATGTATCTACACACAGCGGTTCTTGGGGAGAAAGTATACAAATGTGTTCTCTCAGGAAAATAAATGATCTTCCTACTATCATCTATTAGAAGTAGCTACTCTATACTCTAATTCAATGTCAAATCTTTTTTGTTGAAATTACTGAAGTTAATGTTTTGTTAACCCAATGGATTTCATCAAGAAATGGTTATTAAATATACAAAGTGATGTACTATACATGATTTCTTTTGGATTGTAATTTTGCTAAAAACATATCTAAATATTACCTGTAGAAAACCAGGAAAGAGCAGCACTAGATATTACGCAGGAAAATGAAAATTTATAGGAAGAAATAAAGAGCTTCTATAGTTAGAATTAAATTCAAAAAAATAACTGAGGTAATGCAGCAGTCATAATAGATAATATAGACTGTGGTTATGAGGGCACTGTTCATCTGTACCTGGCTTTATCACCAGGATAAAGTGGTAGAGATAAATCTACATATCCTCTCCAAAGGCTGTTTGGATATCTAAGTCACAAACATACATATTGCATGTCGTACATCTGCCTACAAGAGCATTAACATAGTACTCAGCTCAAAAGAGGATTTGAAATATTGGCTGCATATTTGAGAACTAGTCATTATGTGTATCATAATAAAGCACTCCAGATAATATATTAGTATATATACAGTATAATATATATATATATCACAACATAACTCCACATCAAACTCCATGGCACCCAAAGGCATCTCAAGGCTCGGGCCCACTGGCCCAGGAAACCATTATCCAGCCCCATTTCCGTGAGATGGTTGGATTGTCATTGTAAATAAGCACTTGAACCTTGCCTCTCCCCCCATCTCATTGTAGATTGTAAGCTCTCACGAGCAGGGTTGTATTTTTTTCCCTCTAAATATTGTATTTCTATAACTGTTACTTGTTTGTATATGATCCTCCTGAATTGTAAAGCGCTACGGAATATGTTGGCGCTATAGAAATAAAGATTATTATTATTATTATTATATATACACATATATATATATATATATAAATATATATATACATATATATTATATATATATACAGTATATAGATATATATACACAGAACCATGGTCAAAACTGTTGGTACCGCTCGTTTAATGAAAGAAAAATCCACAATGGTCACAGAAATAACTTTAATCTGACAAAAGTAATAATAAATTAAAAAAAATATGAAAATGAACAAATGAAAGCCAGACATTGCTTTTCAGATATACTTCCACAAAATTTAAAAAAAAATAAATAATGAAATTGACCTGGACAGAAATGATGGTACCTCTGAAAATAATGTGACAAAAGGGACATGTTAAATCAAGGTGTGTCCACTAATTAGCATCACAGGTGTCTACAATCTTGTAATCAGTCAGTGGACCTGTATATAGCGCTATAGATACTCACTGTGCTGTTTGGTGACATGGTGTGCACCACACTCAACATGCACCAGAGGAATTGAAAGAAAGAGTTGTCTCAGGAGATTAGAAAGAAAATTATAGACAAGCATGTTAAAGATAAAGGTTATAAGACCATCTCCAAGCAGCTTGATGTTCTTGTGACTACAGTTGCACGTATTATTCAGAAATTTCAGATCTATGGAACTGTAGCCAACCTCCTTGGACGTGGCCGCAGGAGGAAAAGTGATGACAAATTAAAGCGACGGATAATACAAATGGTAACAAAACAGCTCCGATTAACTTCTAAAGAGATTAAAGGTGAACTTCAAGCTCAAAGAACATAAGTCTCAGATCACATCATCCGTCGTTGTTTGAGCCAAAGTGGACTTCATGGGAGATGACCAGGGAGGACACCATTGTAGAAAATATCATAAAAAAGCCAGACTGGAATTTGCCAAACTACATGTTGACATGCCACAAAGCTTCTGGGAGAATGTCCCATGGACAGATGAGACAAAAATTGAACTTTTTGGCAAGTCATATCAGCTCTATGTTCACACATGGAAAAATGAAGCATATCAAGAAAAGAACACCATCCGTACTGTGAAACATGGAGCTACTTTGCTGCATATAGCACAGGGTGTCTTGATTCTGTGCAAGGTACAATGAAATCTCAAGACTTTCAAGGGATTCTAGAGAGATATGTGCTGCCCAGTGTCAGAAAGCTTGGTCTCAGTAACAGGTCATGGGTCTTGCAACAGGACAATGACCCAAAGCACACAGCTAAACACATCCAAGAATGGCTAAGAGGAAAACATTGGACTATTCTGAAGTGGCCTTCTATGAGCCTTGACCTACTCTAAGGCTACTCTAAAATATGTAGTTATTTCACACAGCCCAATGCCATAGATGTCACAAGTTTTGAAGGAGCATGAAATTGACATACTGACTGCAGAAATGGCCACCAGAGCTGTGGCAGGTGAATTGAATGTTCATTTTTCTACCATAAGCCATCTCCTAAGGTATTTCAGAACATTTGTCAGGGTATCCAACTGGCCTCTCAACCACAGCCCAAGTGTAACCACACCAGCTCAGGAACTCAGCATCAGAATTCCACCTCCAAGATCCCCAGAGACCAGTCAGCCGGACAAGCTGCTGCAACAATCAGTTTGCATAACCAAAGAATTTCTAAACAAACTGTCAGAAACCATCTCAGAGATGGTTCATGGTTCTCAGCTGCTGCTCATCGTCCTCATTGGGGTCCCCACCTGACTGCAGTTTGTTGTCATAGCTTGAGTGGGCAAATACTCACATTCAATGGCTTCTGTCATGTTGGAGAGGTTTTCGCTCCATGGATTAATATGAATCCCAGTTTCCACAGTACAGGGCAGATGGCAGACTGGCTAATAATTGTCACAACAGATAATGACTGCTGTTCTGACTCCCCCCAACACCCTTCTCCCCCCCGGACCACCCTTATACTGTAAAACTGCACATTTAGAGTAGCCTTTTATTGTGGCAAGCCTAAGGCACACCTGTGCAATCATCACGCTGTCTAATCAGCATCTTGATATGTCACATAAATAATATCTGAGAGAGAAAGGCTTTTTGTGTACATAGAAAACGTCTTAAGGGTGCTTTACGCTCTGCGACATTGCTAACGATATATTGTCGGGGTCACGTCGTTAGTAACACACATCCGGCGCCGTTAGCGACATCGCAGCGTGTGACACCAATGAGCGACGATCAACGAGCGCAAAAACATGAAAAATCGTTGCTCGTTGACACGTCGTTCATTTCCTTAATAGCGTTGCTGCTGCAGGTACGATGTTGTTCGTCATTCCTGCGGCAGCACACATCGCTCTGTGTGACATTGCAGGAACGACGAACATCTCCTTACCTACGTCCACCAGCAATGAGGAAGGAAGGAGGTGGGCGGCATGTTCCGGCCGCTTATCTCCGCCCCTCCTCTGCTATTGGACAGCTGCTGCAGGGAAGGTAAGTACGTGTGATGAGTGTTAGTGATGTTGTGTGCCACGGGCAACGATTTGCCTGTGTCGCACAACCGATGGGGGCGGGTACGCTCGATAGCGATATCGCAGCGTGTAAAGCACCCTTTAGATGTTTGAGTTCAGCTTATGAAAGATGGGAGCAAAAACAAGTTTTGTTTATATTTTTGTTCAGTATATATACATATACACACACACACACACACACACACATATATGTTTACACGCCAACACACGCCAACACACACATATAGATAGATAGATAGATTAATAGTATATGTGTATATCTGTGTATTATAGTTCTTTATTCAAGCTAAGACTGATTCCTCTATATTTTCTTTTCTGAGCATATAAATGACTATAACACTAAAAGTTCAATACGGTCTTATGACAGATTGCTGCTATAACAACAACCATGTAAATCAATGCACCAGTATTGTGTTGAAGAATACCACCGTCAAACCCTGCTGAGATGATGATTGCTTTGTCATTCTTCTTTTCATTAATAATGATGATTCTCCCATTTAACTAAATAGCAGCCTTGTTATATTGAATGAGGAATTGTGTTTCTTTAGAAAATAAACTACATGTAAGGTATTACAGTGTGAATGTGAAGAGTAGAAAGAAGGGTTGTTATTAATTTTTTAATATAATCAAATTACACTGAATTCCTTTATACTTTATACTTGTATCATTCTATTTTTCAACATAGGTTGATATTTCTTTCCCTGTCATGCATTGCTGGTGAAAAGATGGTAATTTCTATATGCTTTTTCAATGTTCGAAAAATTTTGGTTCCATCATGTCATTTCAACAAATAAGTTCTACATGTTGGCTGTTTAATCCTCCCCATCTACTACTGGAATTGCCTCTTAAGGCCCTCATATACATTGGAGAGCTGTTGACCCAACAATTGTTTGGCCGACACCTATCTTTCTCGGCTTATAGTTCACAGGGACACTCAACCGTGTTCCGCATGAGAGCCACTGCCTGACACCTCTTGTAGCGACTTATCTCAGAGCCAAACAAAAGTATTAGCTGTTGGAATTCAACAAACTGGATAATGTTTTCCTCCTCAACATCATCTGATAGGGAAGAGCGGGAAAATAATTTCAAGGGTGGCAAAATTGCAAAAAAATAGTAAAAAAAATAAAAATACATTTGTTTGTGTCACTATTTTTGGAGACCTAAAATGTTTTCAATTTTTGGTCAGTCGGTGAATAAGGCTGTGTTTGCTTTTTGTGGCGTGAGCCAATGCTTTTTATTTATAGTATTTTGGAGTAGGTACAGTGTGTAGATCGCTGCATATTGCATTTCTCTGCAGTGTTGAGGCAGATGAAAAATCATAATTCTGGGGTTTTTTCACCTTATTCTGTTCATTAATTGGCTAATAGAGTTTATATTTTGATAGATCAAACGTTCATAGAAATAGTGATATGTGGGTTTTTTTTTCCTTATTTTTAATGCTGGAAAAGGGAGGTGATTGAAAGTTTTATACTTTTTTTACTTTTTACATATTTTGAAAAACTCTTTTCACTTTTCACTGTTTTTGTTAGCCTCTGAGCATACAACAAAGTTAAGATGGTCACATACGACATAACTGTATGTCATTTGTCGATATGGTGTTAAAGGGTGTGCCCAGGGGATGAAAACTTCTCACCCTTACTAATCCTCTGCATCTTTTTCTTGCAAGTCCTGTCTTGACACACAGAAATGTCTGTTCAGCCAATTACTGGTTGGGGTGGGTCGCCACTACAGCCAGTAATTAGCTGATTGGGATTCGCAATGATTTTTGATCGGTTGGGCTGGGACCAGGAAGCAAATATCAACTTGATCTGTGATGGATTAATGAGGATGATTATTAATTCTTATATTTTTTTAACCAGTCTAATCCTTCTTAAAATGTATTTTTACCACTTGGACATCCCCTTTAGAATTATTTAGGTGTCCTATGTGAGGCTTTTTTTCAAAGAAATTAATTAGCCAGAAAATGACCCATCAACTAGATTTTCCCGTTATTTTAATTTTTTTTATATTGACAAAGCTTTTTGTTTTACATATAACAATAATAATAATAATAATTAAAATAATAATTATTTTTATTTATATAGAGCCAACATATTCCACAGCGCTTTACAATTCAGAGGGGACATGTACAGACAAATCATAATCTGTATTAAAAATTAGAAAAAGAAATCTTGCAATTTTCACACTGACCAGACTATAAGATTCTAACTTCCTGTTGTTTCAGGAAACAACACATGTACAAAGCTCAAATGTTCAGACCTAATCATATATTTTTTTTATTGACCCATTTATTAAGCTTGTGTTATGGTCATTATGAAGGAAGGGGGGCAAGGTCAAGTTTAATGGTGGATCCCATAACAGCGATGTAAAAAAGGTATTATATGTCATTGTCATCCTGTCTCTGATGGTAATTGGTAAAAGTTGCTAAAAGTTGTTCCTGAAAGGGCAGAACGTTTGAGTCTATAAAAGCTTTAGTGGCCAGAGTGAAAATAGCAACATTACAAATGTATTTGTTGTTGTTCTTTTCTTACAAAAGATCATAATATGAAAAAAAGCATTTTATATATATATATATATATATATATATATATATATATATATATATTTATCTATTTACTTATTTTTTAAATACATGTAACACAAAAAACTGACATGAATAGGTCATAGATTTCCTATAAAGACATATTCCAGAATAGGGGTTTTCACCAAAACTAATTTTGTAGTAACGCCTAAAATGCAGATCAGCCATAGTCTCTGCCCAAAATTGTTTTTTCGTTCATAACTACACCCACTTATAAAGAGTATATCTTCCCTCGAGTGCAACAATAGTACAAATACAATAAGATTTGTCTCTTTTATCTTCGTATTGTAATGCCTATTTTATACTCCTGAGGCCACAGACTGACTTCCATTGACCGCCAAAACAATAATTACCATGCTGGCTGTTTTAATGTTCTGAGATGTCAGACATTCAGTATGGGAGGCTTTTAAATCTGACCTCAACGCTACTTTCTATTCATTAAAACCCAACCTTTGCTCACTGGTCACACAGGATAAATGAAGATTCATCTAATCTTTGCTTAGAAGAAGATTCATTGTTTGCTTTGTTGTGAGTTATTTGAATATCCACTATTTGTCATGCCAATCATCATCTCCAAAATCTAATTGACTTGCCTTATTCACATCACCAATGTTTATAAATGTTTCTGTCAACATGGCAATTTGGGAGATTAAAAGCACATTACAACATTCTGAATTCTGGAGTCGGGTGTAACAACGAAAAATTCAAAGAAGTCCAATTCTGGGTAATTGTAAAAAGACCGTATTAGTTTATAGAAATGTACTTTATGTGAAGGATGATTCTACATACACAAATCTCATTAGTGCGCCGAGCTTAAAAGGTTGCAAATGCATTTCTCCAATGACTCAATTAAAATGAGCACTTCTAAGCTTCAGCCGTATGTTACCATTTGCTGGTCACTTACATCAGTATTACGTAGATAAAGCACTTTTATGGAGGAGAGGCATACCTGTCACATGTTTGTAGTCACGGATAGGCTCTTTTAATCTGTGATGTAGAAAAATGACACAGATGGATGCCTGTTGCCAATGCTTTGTGTGGTTATCATGGAAAGTAAAGCCCGCTTTACACGCTACAATATATCTTACGATGTGTCGGCGGGGTCACGTCGTAAGTGACACACATCCGGCATCGTAAGGTACATTGTAGTGTGTGACAGGTACGTGCGATTGTGTTTGAACGTTAAAACGTTCATCTCATACACGTCGTTGAATCCTGACGAATTTCACGTCGGGTTCAATGTTCCCGAGGCAGCACACATTGCAGTGTGTGACACCCCGGGAACATTGAACAGATCTTACCTGCCTCCTGCGGCTCCAGCCGGCAATACGGAAGGAAAGAGGTGGGCGTGATGTTTACGTCCCACTCATCTCCGCCGCTCCGCTTCTATTGGCCAGCTGCCGCGTGACGTCGATGTGACGCCGAACGTCCCTCCCACTCCAGGAAGTGGACGTTCGCCACCCACATCGAGTTCGTATGGACGGGTAAGTATATGTGACGGGGGTTAATCGTTTGTACGGCACGTTCAACAAATTTAACGTGCCACACATATGATGGGGGCATTGCAAATTGCATATGATATCGTATGCGAAATTGCAACGTGTAAAGCAGGCTTTACTCAAACCACCAATGGTGAAGCCATCAGAATGTGTATTTATTATGCTAGATGGACAATGGAAGTTCCTAGATATGTTTAGAGCTGGTCTTTTGGTCTTAGCCAAACTGTCAGATACATAGTATTGTGATAACATAGATCTGAGTTGATATATGGTCTTCAAAGTGGCTTTCACATGTGCATCAGCAATGCTGTCAAGCAAGAACAGCACATCAGGTAGCACCAATATAAAATAGAATGATAGAAATCACAAAGGAAGCCCAGGACCCTATGGTTAGTCGATGGAATCAATTAGGCACTATTGAATTTTATCGTAAAACGGATCCAGCACAGTATCGTGGCTCCCGGTATCTGTGAAAACCAGGATGCTTGTCGACAAAGGCCAAAGGTTGAACCGATTATCTCTTTAGTCTAGTAGGAACACGTTTGTACTGCCCCTAAAGGCTTGATATCGCTACTTAAAGGGATTCCAATGCATATTGGCTTTCACATGCAGTATATAGCTAAAGTGAGTACACCCCTCACATTTTTGTAAATATTTTATTATATCTTTTCATGACACAACACTGAAGATATGACACTTTGTTACAATGTAAAGTAGTCAGTGTACAGCTTGTATAATAAATTTTGTGTGCCCTCTAAATAACTCAATACACAGTATTAATTTATTAACTACTGGTAACAAAAGTGAGTACACCCATAATTGAAAATGGCCAAATTTTGCCCAAAGTGTCAATATTTTGTGTGATCACCGTTAGTTTCAAACACTACTAAGTTTCTTGGGTAAGGACTTCTCTAGCACTTCACAGGAGCCACTGGAATTATTTTCTCTCCTCCATGATGACATCACGGAGTTGGTGGATATTAGAGACCTTACGCTCCTCCACCTTCTGTTTGAGGATGTCCCTCAGATGCTCAATAGGGTTTATGTCAGGAGACATGCTTGGCCCGTCTAACACT
The DNA here is from genome assembly GCF_048569485.1 of Anomaloglossus baeobatrachus. Lineage (NCBI taxonomy): Eukaryota > Metazoa > Chordata > Amphibia > Anura > Aromobatidae > Anomaloglossus > Anomaloglossus baeobatrachus. Next base: position 131,124,896 of record NC_134358.1, read on the forward strand.
TTTACCCCCAGTTTTTTTTAGCAAGTGAGTGGTTATCTTGAAGGTGTGTTTGATGTTATCATGTTGGAATACTGCCCTGCAGCCCAGTTTCTGAAGGGAGGGGATCATGCTGTGCTTCAGTATGTCACAGTGTATTTGTACTCCTCACCTGGTTTCCGCCACACATGCTAGACACCATCTGAACCAAGTAAATTTATCTTGGTCTCATCAGACCACAGGACATGGTTCCAGTAATCCACGTCCTTAGTCTGCTTGTCTTCATCAAACTGTTTGTGGGTTTTCTTGTGTATCTTTTTAGAACAGGCTTCCTTCTGGGATGACAGCCATGCAGATTAATTTGATGCAGTGTGTGACATATAGTCTGAGCACTGACAGGCTGACCCCAACTCCTGTAACCTGTGCAGCAATGCTGGCAGCACGCATATGTGAGCACGTGCACTCAACTTTGTTGGTTGACAATGGTGAGACCTGTTCTGAGTGCAACCTTTCTTGTTAAACCATTGTGGTCTTGGCCACAGTGCTGCAACTCAGTTTCAGGGTGTTACGAATTTTCTTATAGCCTGGGCCATCTTTATGTAGAGCAACAATTATTTTTTCTTATCTTCGAGAATTCTTTGCCATAAGGTGCTAAGGTGAACTTCCAGTGACCAGCATGAGGATGTGTGTCAGTGATAACACTAAATGTAACACTCCTGCTCCCCATTTCCACCTGAGATCTTGTAATACTGTTGAGACACATGACATCGGGGAGGGAAAATGACTAATTGGACACAATTTTGCCATTTTCTCTTAGTGGTGTACTTACTTTTGTTGCCAGTGGTTTAGACAATAATGATTGCATGTTGAGTTATCTAGAGGGCACACCAAATTTACACTGATATAAATGCTGTACACTGATCTCTTTTGTGTATTAAATTAAAGCACTACTCCAGTGTCTTCTTTAGTAAAATACTTACCGGCCACAGTCTCCTGACCTTCCCTACACCACTCCAATCCAATCCTGTTCTGCCAACTTGTCACTAGCTCTCAATGTAAATCTACGAGAGCCTCGTTCTGAATTGCCCAGCAAATACTGGAGTGATTCTGCAGGTCTCAAAGAGCAGAAGCCGGAGTGGTGCTTTAATAATCATGGGTCTGATACGTTTTCAGACACATGATGTCATTATATAAATGGATGTAATAATAATAATAATAATAATAATAATCATAATAATGTACAGACAGTTATTACTTTTTGTGCTTCCACAATCAGAATGTATGCAATGACATCTTTTCCACCCAAGCTCCATACACTGTTCTAGTTTTTGCCTTGTACTGTGCACACGGTGATAGTGCCATCTGACACCAAAGTATTTTATCTATATTCATCCAATAACCATCTGATTCATCAACTTCTTGTTTGAAGAAAGTATGAATAATTAATGTATTAACATATATAATTTGCTTATATGATGAATGTACAACTTTTTTTGTCTGATTACACTCCCAGCACAAAAAAAATCACTGGTTATAGATTACTAAGGCATTAAAAGCGTTGTTATCCCATAAATATACCCATCATGGTAGCTAAATACTATGACCTCATAATTACAAGTGATCCCATCATGCTGTAATAGTGTAAGATATATTTAGATACAAATGTTCAATTGAAGGCAAATTACAACAATAAATTAAAATTAAAGGTATAGATTTATGGGTTTGTCTTCCTTAAACTAAGTACAAAAAAGTACAAAAATAAGTCTTGACTTTAAACCACATTTACATAAAAGTCTTATTTGCTCACTTCAGTCGAATTCATCTACAATTTTATTGTAATAGAAAAAAACGACTGTTCCTTACTATTTAGGGATTGTCCATTACTCACACAACCTCTCCTTAAATACTTTACTCCCTAATGTAAACTAAAAATACCATATACTCACCTCCCATTCTGGCACCATTGGAGGGATGTCGGTATCGCTGATAATCTGCTGTGCTTTCACTTTCTTTGAATGCCTAAGGTTCATCCAAAGGGAGGGAGTGCACACCTGCTCAAAAATAGCCACTGATGAGCTACAGGGCTGAGGTGACATAACAATATCACGTGAGCCTTGGGAGACCTGAAGTGAGTATGTAAGGTGACTGATTTGTTTTACATTGAGCTGTTTATTTTTATTGTTTTTTTCCAGGCACACAAATTAAAGCATTCTAAAGCCTATCAGAAATGAAGATACACCCAATTCCAGGGCCATTGGTACTCGGAACAGGGCCGGACTAGTCCAGGGATGTCAGCGGTGGCAGGGTCCGGCTCCGTGACCCTGGCAGTGTCATTTTAATAAAGGGGAATAAAGTTCGTGACACCACCTGTATTTTTTGCATCTATGTGGGCCGCTGTTGCATTGTGGGTTCCCCGGGGATGGTGATGATGTCGCAGCTGAGGTGTTTGCTCCCCACAGGTGGAGCAGGACCCCGGGGCAACTGTTGGGATTTGAAAAGTCTGTCAGGGCAAGCTGTGATGCAGGAGAAATGGAGACAACACCAGGGCTTTGCAATAACAGTCTTTTACTCACTGAACCAGTTCTTCAGGTTGACAGCCAATTTATTCCACCAAGGTATGCTGGGATCCCTACTGATGGGCAACCGCTGATCCCGAGTAAATCCGAGGCCAGTACTGGTTCTCCGTTTTGTTTGCCTTTCCTGGCCGTCTCACTGCGCTGACTTTCACCATCCTGTCCTGCGCCTCCACACACAGTGCCCTGAGCCAGGGACCGTGGACCACTAGTGGAAATGTTGCCTGCGTGCCTCCCTTCTGAAACCTTTGAAGGGATTTCTGCCTGCCTGGCTCCCTGATCCTTTGTGGTCCCCTTCCAGCAAATTCTTGTGCTGCTTGGGGCCCAAAGGTGCGTACAGTCACCCGGGGCCTCCTAGGGACCGGGACCCCATTTGCGACCAATCCCTTCAATTTAAGCTGTTGCTTGTCAAATACGACTATAGGGGGTCTGACACACTCTTCCCCTAAGTCACTGGGATTCTCTCTTCAGTCTCCTCAGAGCTGAGCAGGTCCCCAAGGGTCCTCACTCCTCGTCACTCCTCCTTCCTCCTGACTGACTCTGTCAACGGTCAACTGTCAACTTTCAAACTTAGCTCCGCCCATTTTACCTCAGACTGCTCACCCATTAAGCTCCTCCCCTAGATGGTTCTAGATACAGTGCAAAGGGATTAAGTACCATAGCGAGATTACTGGTCGCAATGCATTAATGGGACCTGCCCCATCCCTGATCTAATGTGTGAGCTAATAATTGAGTGTCTGCAAGTTTTTGGTGCGTGAACCAATAGATGGCCTCTTTCTTACCCAGGATGGTTCACCACACCTCTGACTGAGGTGCAGTACCTCTGTGGCGATGGTCAGGGGCGCCACAAAGACATTTAATCATTTACTTGCTGTTATAACTTTTCCGTGTTCCTGAGCCATCACATGTGGTAATGTCACCTCAGGTTCCTTATTTTCTGCTACAGTTCATTCAAAGCACAGACCCCAGAGATTTTCTATCTGTGCTTTGTATGGCTCAGTCAGCAGTTCTACAGTAAGCTCTGAACATTGATGTCATGGGATGTGGCCTGTGATCCTCAGTTAGGTTCATCAGGAAGGAGAGCACATTGTAAACTTTATACAAAAAAGTTATCTTATCATGCTAAGAACTTATCCAGAGAGGGTGATGCTGGGTAGAGATGAGCAAACCTGATGTTCAAGGTTCAAAGTTCGGGTTTGAAAACTGGCTACAAAAAACAGAGTTCGGGTTCGAAGTTTGAGTAAGTTACGAGTGGAAACCACTCAAGGGATCAGCACTGTGCTTGGGTATGATTGATGCTCAGCGCTGTGCCCAGTGTTTTAATGGCTCCTACTTGGAGTAAAATTAGTGTGATCAGATGTAGTGTGCATATACACAAAAAAAAAATTTAAAAACCCATCCTCCCCCAGCCAGAACTGTTCTGCTTATGGCTTGTTGCATATGGGCGGAGACACGAACTGCCCAATTATAGTCTTCCATTCAGGTTCGGTTCAAGCCAAGGTCACAAACCAAACCATATCTAAGGTTCGAATGTGTTCTCCAAACCAAACTTCCAAAGGTTGTCTCATCTCTAATGCTGAGTGTTCCAGAGTGATACATTACATTTGAATAAATGATTACTTTATGTGACACATTGCTTCATTACAAGACACTGAGCCTACGTGGTGCTAGCGTCAGCACCTGTAACATTACTCTCTACAGAAGAGTCTCAGGACAGTGCAGGCAAAGTGAGAGGAATGTTAGGAAGGAAAAACATGTATGTGGAGCGATATCCATTTGAGACTGTATAGAAGTCTCAGGATGGTCCTTTGTAGGTGGAGTGGGAAGGCACTGAAGGTGTGAGTGAGCAAACTGTGGAGCAGATACAGATTTGTCTCTTGGGGAATGTAGTCTAGAGGCACAGAGGGAGAGCTGGCAGGAAGTTTAAGATGTAAAGGATGACTACAGAAGGCTAAAGGAGAGCTAAAAAAATGAAAATCGAGATAACAGAAGGGTTTGGGAACTCAATACCGGAACAGCCAAATTATTTGCTTTTCTTTGTGCCTAGAAAACCTTTTTAGTTTATCCATTTCTTATCTTTATTATTGAGACTGAACTCAATATGAGCCACAAGTAAATAAGGGTCTATAGTGACAGGATCGCATGTAGTAAAGGGTAAATGATCTGCACATTTCATAAACTCTAACAATATGAAAATCAATCACCTAATTCCAGTATCACTCGGCAAACTGTTTGCTGCTTTTCTCCTGACAATTAAAATTAGTTTAAGGGAAACGGGAGAGAGAAAGACTAATTAATAGATTAGCTCATTATTTACCTACATGTGGTAAAATTAGTGTCTTCAAATGCTAATTACTTGACGCGAGCAGCTAATTTAGTGGACAGTGTTACAGTAATACAAAATTGCCATACAAATGTATTAGCTAAACATAGAGATTCCTTGTGTAATAATATATTATCTAGTATTTGCAGGAGAAAGTTTTAATTACGGCAACCTTTAATCTCTAAATAGCATGTATTATGGATAAAATCCCATTTCTTCGAATGGCCTTAAGTTCATAGTTTTAAGCTAAAGTTTTATAAGAACCAAAGAGTCCTTTTAACAACGACATTTTTCTAATTTCACGGTTCACCGATCAGTCAGTAAAGATTTAAATAATTCAGAAAGAAAGCCTATTCTGTTTCTTTTTTAGGACTTTAAATCAAGGGAAATTGTTTGACGTTTAATATGTTTTAACCCTTTTAATAACTGCTCGTGATCATGTTAGTTTAAGGAGAATGTTAATATAATGAAGGTGAATAGCAGTCAAGGGCTTTTTTGATTAGATTTTAGACCTTTACCCTTTCATATAAAACATGAAAGCATAAAAGGCACTGTAAGGAAAATGACATTGTATGCTCTTTTATTTATATTTAAGTGTATAGAAGGAGATGTGTGCTATCTTCAGAGTTTATGTTGAAAACCCCCTCCAGCAAATATATTTTATGAAGAAAGATCAAAGTCCATTTATACTTTTCAAAGAAAGCTCAGTATAATCAAAATAGTACTGGAGAATTGGAGGACATGGCAGATACTCCCAACTTTACATTTTAAAACAGGATTTCCCTACTAGACAAAAATGCTGAACGTCTGCTTACTGTTTAGTTGTTTTAGATTTTTCTTCAGTTTTATTTCCAAAAAATAAGCCTTCCCCCAAAAAAAAGCCGTAGTAGGAATTTTCAGAATTTTTGGTGTAAAGCTTAAATATAAGCCCTACCTCAAAAATAAGCCATAGTCGCGGTTCAATAATGAAGTGTCCATGCAGCTAAAAAAGTTAAAGAATTCTGCAGGACACATCATTAATTATAGAAAGCAGACACACCCAAAAGACAGATAAAAGAAGATAGAAGACCCCCAATCATACTCACCAGATGTCGAATGGGAGAACCTGCAGTAGAACACACACCCACACACGTCAGATTGCACACACAATTAGATTGTGCATACACACATCAAATCGCTCGCACACACACATCAAATCGCACACACAATAACACAACAGATTGCACACCCTCACTTATCACATCTGGCGATACTGATTACTTCTGGCCAGCAGGGGAAGATGGAATGCAGTGCAGTGAAGCGCAAGGACAAGCAGTGTAATACATGGAGGACTAGGCGGTGGAATGCATTGATGTGTTTCACCACAGGTCCTCTAAGCAGGTCCTTGCGCTCCACTGCACTGCGTCCCATCTTCCCCTGCTGGCTGGAAGCAAATGGTATTGCCAGAGTGAGAGTGTGCGATCTAATGTGTGATTGTGTGTGCGATCTGATCTGTGTTTGTATGAGCATGAGTGTCTGTGTGTGTGTGTGCACGATCTGATATATGTGAGTTTGTTGGCCAGAATCAGGGGAGGACCGCTGTGAAGCATACCTGCTGGGAGCGCCTGCCGAAGATTGCAGGAGGACCTGGGAGCCAGGCAGATGTCCAGGATCTGGTAAGTATGATTCTCCTGGGAAGAGGAGTCTGCTTTTTGGGAGGTAAACTTACCTTCAACTGTGTTTCCCCAAGAATAAGCCTTAAACCAAAAATAAATCCTAGTGCTTTTTGGGGGCAAAAAAAAAATATAAGACAATGTCTTATTTTTGGAAAAACACAGTATTTTTGTTATCAATCATTATATTTTTGGCCAGCGAGAAAGAGCAATCTTAAAATTATAACTTTTGGCATTAACGTTCAAAAGAGGGGAGATACAATTGAAAAGGTGACTGTGTTTTGGTTGGGTTGAAGTACTACGGTTGGCATTATTACTACGCAATGATGTAGTGAATGCGTTGCCTGTGTAGACTTTTCTTACTCTAAATATTATTGAGTTTCTTTAGGGTGATTTGTATTTTCTCCTATGCTCAAGAAAGTATTTGACTAATTCTAAAATGTAGGTCTACAAAGCAAGGTTCAAGGGTTTCATAGCAAAATTCCAAAAAGATCTTAATTTTCGTACAGATTGATTTCTTACAGTTACAAAAACAACCAGACCACTCTCCTTCCTACCATCACTTTAAACTCTTGATTGATTGCTCTCATTGGGAGAAACAAAATAATAACCTTATATTTATGATACCTTTTAATGGCTAACAGAAAACTAAAATAAGTGATGCTGCCAAGTAAGCTTTCAACACTAGTTAGGTCTTTTAATCAGGTATGGTATCAAAGTGTAGACTGGAGGAAAAACGGGTTTAAAATCCGCGCTAGGAAACCACGAGCAAGGATGTAAATGAATATTTTTCTTTTATTTAGATAATTCCAACGCGTTTCGGAGACCCATCTGTCTCCTTCCTCAGGGAAAAAGAATTGAGATTGAGATTCTTTTTCCCTGAGGAAGGAGACAGATGGGTCTCCAAAACGCGTTGGAATTATCTAAATAAAAGAAAAATATTCATTTACATCCTTGCTCGTGGTTTCCTAGCGCGGTTTTTAAACCCGTTTTTCCTCCAGTCTACACTTTGATATCCTTTGCTCAGACACGGGGCCGCTGCTGAACCACTAAAGCACTCATCCACGTTCTCTAAGGGGTTGTGACTGGCACAACCCAGCCAGGTGAGTGTGTTTTAACCCTTTTTGCCCTCTGCCCTGTAAATCGGGTAAGACCCTATTGCGCCTTTTCTCTCCTACTACAGCTAATCAGGTATGGTGTCTGAAGAAACAAAGTATCTGAAGAAACACAAAAATATACACAAAAGAGTAGAGCCATGCCATAATAAATGGACATTTAAACAACAAACAAACTGAGCTTAGAGAATTAATCCTTAATTAGCCTCCATACATAGTGTGAAAATGTTATTGTCCCAATATCTATGTAAGATCAGAGACCATAAATCCTTATGACAGATTTAGTCCTGTGTGGATGGTATCAAAGACAGTCATAAGTTTGTATTCCCAGACCCAATGGTAATTTTTGTAATTTGAAATTGCCTTTTAATAAGAGAACTTTCATATCGTTTATGTTGTGTCCTGGAACACAAAAACGTTTGACCACAGGAAAATTGTTTTTTTTTGGTCTGGAATTGTGTGACGATGAGGTCTCATCCTTGCTCTCAGTTTCTGTCCTGTTTCTCCAAACTAGAGACCCCCAGTAGGACATATAGTGCACAGGATTAAGTACAGCACATTAGAAGAGAAACATGTGAATGTCCCAGGAATCTGTTAGTTCTGTTGGGCATTGTATCCTGTTTGCGGTCTTTACATGAGTGCAGGTTCTGCAGCTTTTCACATTACAAGGATAAATTCCCCTTGGTGAATCAAAGGGTATTGATTCTGTTATCTTGATATTTCTTAAATTTGGAGGTTGCCAAAAGCAGAGCAAGGGAGGGTCAAAGAATATTATTTGTAGACGGTCATCCTTGTGTAGGATATGTTGAAGGTTCCTGGCAGTTTTTCTCTATACTTCAAGCGGTGGACTATAGGTTACCACCAGATATACACAATTATTATCCTATTTTTCTCCATACTCAAGTGACTAACTTTTAGGAATGCTTGTGGCTCTAATGATCTCATCATTAATAGAGGTGGGGTTGTAGCCTTGGCTTAAAAATGTCTTTATAATATGGGTTGGGTGTTCATCTCCTTATGTCAAACTTAGTTTTCCCCATGACAATTGTCCACATCCCATCAAATGTTAGCAAAACAATGGATAGTTTAATTCATGCAACGTTGCTAAACAAATGATCACTGCAACTACAATGTAGCCTCCTTACATAAAAATGAGCTATATAGCCTCTTTTCAAAACGAATCCATCTGAGCTCTCCAAATTGACATAGCTTTGCTGGAGATTGTAAGACAATTGGTAGCAAACCAAAGTAAAAGTAAAGAAGATGTATTTTGGTATCTTTCCCCTTATATATAGTTGAGGCACATCTCCTCCACCAGTCACATAAATCATTATGTCATTCTCCTACTCCCGGTAAGCAACATTCGGATTATAAGACGCACCCCTCTTCTTCCTCCCAAATTTCCTGGAGGAAAACTGCGTCTTACAATGTGAAAAATACTGTACTTTAAAATAAAGATTCAAAGGTCCAGCAGCACATCCATAAAAAATGAATTTATTTATTCCATATATAAAATATTTAAAATGACAAAAAGACGCATTTCGGGAACAACCGGTTTTCGGGACCATGAACAAGGGTTGTTCCCAAAACGCGTCTTTTTGTCCTTTTAAACATTTTATATATGGAATAAATAAATTCATCATTTTTTTATGGATGTGCTGCTGGACCTTTGAATCTTTATGGTTACCTCTCTTGGCTCAAGAATCTCTGTGCACCATAATAAGGACTTCCACAGGCATGCGGTGAGCTAGATTTGGGAGTTTTTTTCTCCTCTGATTGTTTTTTCTGTACTGTAAAATAAGTGTTTTTTAATAGGACTATAGAGTAACGATGCAGATTTCTTCATCAGAAATAAAAGGCTGAGCTCCATCACTGTGTAGTAAATGGTGTCAATTACAATAATCCATTTTCTTTGACCATTCAGTTACATAGCAGGCTTCCCGTTGTAGGCCCTGCATGGTAATGTTCTGTCCCTACAATTACATGTGGATTATCCAGTCTATCACCTGTTTGAATGATAAATCACCTGTAACGACAGACGTTAGAACTGCTTTATTTTTCTTTATATGTCAAAGCTTTTCCCTCAAAGCTATTAATTCCTACAGTGGGGTCCAGTCTGATCACAGTGCAGCTCTGCCATGATCTTTTTAGTAGCCTTAGGTACAGTACTCAACAATGTTCAGTGTCAAGCGATGACAGACAGGGGTAAATGAAAGGGCTTCAAAGATGCTTCACTGTTTCTCGCTCTTGCTGGATCTGGCATTCATCCAGGTCTTGCCTGCTAACACCATAGAAAGCAGCAGCTGGTGAGTAACATTAGCAAGCAGGGCCCGAGGGCTACCCATGTTCTTGCTCTCTGTTCACCAACTGCTATTCAGTAAAACAGCTGGATCAAAAAAGATTCAGTCAAGATGTAGTTAGAGTTTTATGTGTACAACTGTTTTGATATAGATTGTCTGCTAGAGGCAGAGATAATGATAGCTTTGCAAGTGAACATATTTGGCTGCGAGTAAAACTGGTGTATTTATTTTTATACACTGCTCGTTCTGTATTGCTGCTGTGAATTTACAGGCTAGTAATTCTACACGGTGAATGACACACAGAGACTGAAGTGATTGAGCTGAGATCACAACAGGATTTAGCAATCTGCCGCAGAGCAGATCCCCCGATATGAAAGAACTCGAAGGAATACGTTCAGTCACAGTCTCATGAGTATATACATGTAAGTAGAGAACCATCTATATACATTTTTGGGACAATTTCTAAGATCTATATGTGGCTCTGGAAGGACTTAAAGGGGTTTTCCAGTCTAAAAAAATATTTAGGTAAGTAAAGAGAAGAACTACCACACTATACTTATATAAAGACAATAGCAAATCAAGGGAACCGGTATACTTCAAGGGCCACTAAACCTGATTCATTAATCCCTTCACCCCCGACCTATTTTTCATTTTTTTGGGGTTTTTTTTGCTCCCCTTCTTCCAAGAGTCGTAACTTTTTTATTTTTCCATCAATCTTGCCATATGAGGGCTTGTTTATTGCAAGACAAGTTAAATGAAACCACAAGTTTGCAAAAAAAGTGCGATTGCATGATTATTTTTGGGATATTTTATTCACCGTGTTCACTACACGGCAAAACTGATGTGTTGGTATGATTTCTTAGGATGGTACTACTTCATAGATACCAAACATCTATAGGTATATGTCGCGCCCCGGGACAGGATTACTGTGGCTCGAGGGTCCCTGGACCCAGGTAATGGCGGATGCTTAATGAAATGGCAGGGGCTATTTACAAGGGATAATAAAGATAATGTTCGTGACACCATCTGCAATAGTGCGGCAAGGGAATAGATGCCGCCGCTGCTGCTTGTGAGGGACTGGGGCTGATGGAATCCCCCTCCGCAGGTAGGGTAAACCCCAGTGTCCTATAGGTGCTGGATGAGGTGCAGGTTAAAGGAAATGCAAACAGGCAAAGTCCGAGTGGAAAAGGGAGTCTTTACTGATGATTTACTCACAGGTTACACTTCCCTGGTGCTGGGGACAGATTCATGGTTCCCTTTGTCCAGGCTCTGTCCGTGTAGCCTGGCTATGGCCCACTCCTTGCACTTCTTTTGCAGAGCTCTAGCAGAGTCCCCTGCAGACCCCGCAGCCAGCCTCTTCTCCCCTGGGCATCGTGTGATCAATCCTCAGGCGTCGCACCCAGACCCGACACCCAGCCAGGTGTCCTCCTTCCTCCTTCTTCTCACTCCATCTGGACTCCTCTCTTCCACCCACCAACTCCTCCCCTTCCCTCTAGGGACCTCACTACAGGAGGGTTGGATTTACACCTCCTAGGCAACCTCCACTTCCTGGGCAGGCTTTACACAATAGGATAGCCAACCCTCTGATACTGCCCTCTTGTGGTCCAGGATGGTGTTGTGTGAGTGTTTTAGGTGTGTGCGGGTTTAGCCAGAGCTAGGACTCCAGGAACTAGGTTGCAGATCTTAGTAGCATGACCACAGGGGCGCTACATTTACTTTTATCTAAGGGTTTAAAAAAAAAGTTTGTCCAAAAAAAGTGATTTTTTTTTTTTGCTCCATATCCCGCAACCCGTAATGTTCTGATTTTTCGGGATGTGGGGCTCAGTGTGATTTTTTTGCATCTCAAGCTGATGTTTTCAATGGTACAATTTTTGCGCATATGCTACATTTTGATCACCTGTTATTGCATTTTGCGCAAAATGTTCGGCGACCAAAAAACGTAATTTTGGTGATTTTAATTTTTTTGCCGCTATGCTGTTTACCAATCAGATTAGTTGATATCATATTTTGGTAGATTAGGCATTTCTGACCGCGGCAATACCAAATGTGTGTATATTTTTTATTTGTTTAATCCTTTAATTTTCAATGGATTGAATGGGGGGGTGATTTGAATATTCAGATTTTTTTTTACTATTTTTAAAACGTTTCTTTACTTTTTTTAATTTTACTAGTCCCACTGGGGGACTATAAGGTTCAGCAGTCTGATCACTCATTTATTTCTGCTGATCACAGCTACACAGCTGTGATCACCAGAAATACTCACCTCTTGTCACTGGCAGCACTCGGCCGAGTGAAACAGGAAATAACTCATGATAGCTACAATAGTCATCACATGACCCTGTGCTACCATTACAACCATCGGCTCACAGTGATCACGTCATAGTGCCGCCGATGGAGCCAGGTAAGTGATGATTTACCGTACCATGTCATATTTTCACAGGTGGATAGCGGATCCACTCATGCCTCCGAGGCACACATTTTAGTTGTTCAAATCAAGTGACATGTGTGCGGATCAAAGCAGTTGCCGGTGATCACAACTATATGTTAGGACGTACTGTTACAGCCCGCGGTCGTTAAGGGGTTAACCTGTAGACTGTGAGCCCTCACGGGCAGGGTCCTCTCTCCTCCTGTACCTGTCTGTGCCTTTTATGCTTCATGATTATTGTACTTGTCTTTATTATGTGTACCCCTTTTCACATGTAAAGCACCATAAAATAAATGGTGCTATAATAATAATAATAATTAGCAGAACACAAAGAACCAAAAGTTACTTGCAAGTGAAATATGGCTACCACGATGACGTGTTCTGGCAGTGGATGTGAGTGGCTGTGTGACTGCAGTGGTCCTAGGTAGTGATGGGCGATTCCAAACAGTAAAGTTCAGAGTTCATACCAAACACATAGTGATCGTGTACACGATCCCGAACACAAACTTTCCTGGGATGCTCGTGTTACAGTTCGGGTCCAGGGGCTGTATAAAAAAAAAGCACATTATTAAAAAAAATTATGATTTTATTTACAGGTACCGTGACACTTCCTGCAGACTGCCTCCCATCCACTTCTGCTTTCGTGTCCGATCATTGCTGTGCTAACCACCACTGACTTACAGGACCTGCCATGATATCACAGCCAAGTTACCAGTCTGGTGTGAATGTTGTACAGACATTGAGTTAGACTGGTCACATGGCTATGATGTCATGGCAGGTCCTCTTAACTTCCGGGGGTATGCACTGCCCTGATTGTCACTCAGCAATCTTCGGCTGTTTTCGGCCATGTTCAATGTGACCTCAGGGTTCACCCGTTTACATGGTTCATAGACTCGATTGAACTTAGACTGTCACTGTGCGAGTCTCACATTGCATCACCAGTACGGCAGCACACTGTCCTGATAGGAGCGGTCAATTATAGCACAAAGCTCTGGCACACTCCAAAAATTAGAGAAGAAAGTCGTATTTCTGTGGCATATTTTATTTAACTTGTGTATAGAAAAAGTCCAACGTTTCAACCTTAATTTAGGTCTTTGTCAAGGACATTCTAAAACACAGTCAATAATTGAAGTTTTGCTAGGCAACGGTTGTTGCATCAAGTAAAGGCAGCTTATGAGGTGGTATACCTTATATCAAGAATTAGGATGAATATCCAGCAACGGGAAAATAAGTGATAGCGCTATATGCGCGTGTTAAACCACTCCCCAAGCTCTTCAAGAGTTTAGATTAAATCTGAATGAAAAGAAGGTGCTCTGGCTGCAGAGAAATTGTATAAGGTAATGCAAGCGTGCAACTGCATGTACAACCTTCAGTGGTGGTTCAGGGTGTGACATCTTAGATCTTAGGTCTTGACAAAGACCTAAATTAAGGTTGAAACGTTGGACTTTTTCTATACACAAGTTAAATAAAATATACCACAGAAATACGACTTTCTTCTCTAATTTTTGGAGTGTGCCGGAGCTTTGTGCTATAATTGACAATTTATTTTTCTCCGTGCACCCACTTAATGAGTGAGCCAGGTTTATCTTACCTTAACTGATAGGAGCGGTCGGCTGCGTGTATTTCCTGAGCATCTGCGGTGCTCGTGTCCGAAAAGTGTCAGTGCGTGCCGGATGGTGCCAATGTGAGACTGCACGAGTCATACGTTAGTGGAACTCTGGCCTCAGTGTCAGCCTGCTTCTCACTTTTTATAGATGCTGTCTGTGCATAGTGATGAAGCAGAGCTGACAATGCTCTACCTGGGGACTACGTCGGACTAAGAATTTTTTATAATAAAGATGGAGTCTCTAAATTTTTTTTTGTTTTATTTGTAATATAAAATAAAATTCTCTGTTTTTTTTTTTTTTACTGTGTACTATAAATTCATGGTGGCCATGTCTAATTTGGCGTGACACATGAATTTCGGGCTTAGCACAAGCTGCGAATACAAATTGGACCCGTGGAAGCGTGTTTAACATGAAACGGCCGTCATCCGTGAGGGATCCTGCACCCAGTTCCTTCACTGCCTTTTTAATATGCACCATTTAATTTAATAAAAAAGGAAAGTTTTTTACCGGAGGTTTGGTGTGCCGATGGACTTTTTTTCTACATGGTTCCTCAGAAAAAAAATAGCATACTCACTTCTCTGCAGACTCCCGGGACACGTCCGACCGGCTCCAAGACCTCCTGGTAATCAGCTGATGCTGTCACCTGACAGCATCATCTGATAGTTTAAGTCCGGTCAAAAGCCGGCTTTTTACCGCCCAGCCGGTTTAAACGATCAGATGATATTGGATCCGGATTGGACATCGCGGGACCCTCGACCCAGGACTGTGGCTTGGGGGTTCTTTAGTTCAATAAGGATGGAGTCACTATTTGTGTTGTGTTTTATTTCTAATAAAAATATTTTTCTCTGTGTTGTTTTTTTTTATCTTTACTAGAAATTCATGGTGTCCATGTCTAATATTGACCTGACACCATGAATTTCGGGCTTAGAAGCAGCTGATAATACACAGCTGGCCCTAACCCTATTATTACCCAGTGAGCCACCTGGCGGCAGGGCCGCTGGAAGAGTTGGATACAGCGCCAGAAGATGGTGCTTCTATGAATGTGCCATTTTCTGGGGCGGCTACAGACTGCGATTCACAGTGGGCTCCAAAAAGCTTGGGCCACCCTGTACTGTGGATTCCAGTCCCCAGCTGCCTAGTTATACCTGGCCAGACACAAAAATTGGGCGAAGCCCACATTGTTTTTTTTTTAATTATTTCATGTGATACTTGCCTAGTTGGAACTCTTAGAGCTAATAGACTATATGCCTATAAGCCCGTAAAGGGAAATATTTTATTGCCTTCTTGAGACAACCCTTTGAAGAATGTCAGTGTGGAGGACCCAACATGTGTTTATATTACCTGCACATACAGTTAAAGAGGACCAACCACCAGGATTTTCATATATAAACTAAAGCCAGTTCTATGCTGGCGCTATCATGCTGTTTCTAAACATACCTTTAATTGTGAGATCAAATGTATATTTTCTGAAATACAGGTAAAGTTTGGTAAATACACTTACTTGATTTGATAGGTGCTGCAAAATATCTAAATATAATTTATATTATACATATAAATATATATTGCACTGTTCCATAATTTTGTAATTAGGAGAAACTGTCATTGCTTCAAATCTTAAGAGAAATATTATAATTAAATTATATTTCATTGCCTATATGATGACTGCAATAGATGCATGATGTATTTCCTTGGTTGGATATCGTTTTATTTAATAGTATTTTTGCCATGCAGTTTTCTAGAATAGATATGAAAGTGAGTGGTTTATGATGATGTGTAGGTAGAAAATGATTATAATGAGTTCAGAAATCATTTATAGAATAGTTTGTTTTTGCCAAAGGCAAATGCCTGGTTTTATTAGGTGAAATTTGGGTGACACGAAAGTTTGAACAAATGTATTTAACTTGATCGGTTTTGTATGCTATGCCAAATATTTTTAGCAAATCCTCAGAAGAAAGCCAAGCCGTACATGTCGACTTTACTGAAAAACTAAATTCACTAAGACACAACCATAAATTTTGAAGCTGAAAAATGTAGAAACTTTAAAAAACAATCCAAAAATAATCACAAAAAGGCATTCATACGCCTCTATGCTGAGATATGAGTGCCTGAACCCCCAGCCTAAGACAAAGGTTGAGGCTACACAATTGAAGGATTCTGATTACAATTTGTTACCTTGAGATTTCTATATGTCTTCAAATCTCCATATGCATTAACAGCTACTTAGTAGCTGGCTAGAAATCTATATGTTTTAAATGAATGGTTTTCTACATAGTAATGGAGGGAAAGAAAGTATATAATCTAAGTGTGCTGTTATTTAGCAGCATCAATTTGACATATAGATGGGGTTCTGAGTGGACTCTCTGCCTGTGTGATGTCCATATACCTTAATAGTAGAGTTGGGCAGATGGATTAATTGGTCCATCAGCCAAGTCAGTAGTCTCTGGCTGTTGGACTGGAGGCTTATGAATCTCCTTCCTTCAGCTTTTGACTTGTTGGGCAGGCACAAAATCTATGTCATAATGTGATGATGATGTCATGCCCAGCAAATGAAAAAAACAGGAATTTTGAAAGTTAAGGGATTTGTGAGCCTACCATCCAGTGGCAAGAGTCTACAGACCTGGCCCATGGACTGAAGACCTGCGATGCTAACTGCTACTTAGAAGCTATATTTCATGGGGTTGGCTTGATGAGACAACCACTTTAATGGAAGTAAAAGGATGCATTCAGAAGAATGCATGGAATGGTTTAGGCCACAACACTCGTCAGGTTTCCTGAACCGAACTAATAGCATCATAGGTGTATATTTACGACTGTTAGTTCAGATCAGAGGACCATAGATTGGGCCATTAACCGGAGCTTTCAACATGAACTACAAAATATGGTCATGTGAATGTTCCCTGACTGTGATTGCTTACTAAAGACTTTGCTGAGAATATTTCAAGGGTGCATGTTTCTAAAAGCAGCAAATTATATAAAGTAACTAAGTGAACCCCTACACACTTCTTCTCTTCTCTGGTAATTCAGCACTGACACACTGAGTGTTTTTTTCCGGTCTTTTTTTTCCCCCATTGGTCTTGTGCCGCATTATTGGCTTCACCACTTAGGAGCATCGGCGCTGCGTCAGAGGGGGAGAAAATAATGTTTATTTTGTTATTTTATAGCATTTGCAGCTGTTTTCATAAATTGTGAAGGTTGAATATCCTCTTTAATGCATAGCTACAACCAGTTTCCCAACTTAAGGACATGGATATGTAATATGTTGTTGGCTTATTATACAAACAGGTTATTTTTGTATGTGTTACTTTTCAATGTCATCTTGAAACTAATATATTGTTCAATGAAAACAACTTTCCTGCGAGTACAAAGAAAATAATGTTCTTTTAAAAATGAGTATAGACCTAGGCTCGGGGTAATTCATATGAGCATTCTAGATTTGTAATTGAATCACGTGTATTCTATTGTGTATAATTGTATATACTGCACCGGAGTGATTTTCATGACCTTCTTTTGTTTGATCAGATGCAGGATTTGCAGAACTCAGACAGGAATCAGTATTCTTCTCACACTCAAATGGCAGCTATGCGACCAAGAGTCCAGCCTCAAGATATCCGACAGGCGGCAATGATGCAGCATGGTCAGCTGACTACAATTAATCAGTCACAACTCAGCGCACAGCTTGGTTTAAATATTGGGGGAAACACTGTTCCACATAATTCCCCATCCCCACCAGGAAGCAAATCTGCTACACCCTCACCATCCAGTTCAGTCCATGAAGATGAAGTAGAAGATACAGCAAAGGTATGAAGAATTCCCTATCATCTATTCTCATAGAGAAATGTAACATATACAGTAGCATCTCTGAAACTACAACCTAAAATTTCTTTTAGAGCAGTGGTCCTCTCAAAAAAGAGGTATATTTATAAAATATATAAGCGAAATAAACATCTTTCATAGAAAATATATATTTTTGACAAAGTGGTTGTCTGTTACCAAAGAGGTTTATTGAAATTTTTACATGAAAAACTAACATCTTACTTAGGATAGAGTGGGGAAGGGAGGGGAGGAAGGAAAGAAAGCTTGAAGATCACCTTTATTCAAGATAGTAGTGGCGGGAGGGACAAGGAAGGAGTAAAAAAGGTTAGATGTGGGAATGGAAAGAAGGGAGGTAGAAAAGTGGTGGTCTGAAGTCATATCAAGAATAGGTTTCACTGTAGATGTGACACTAAAAAAGGCAATAAGAGCCTGTAGTATGCTATATCCATGCATGCTGGCTGTAACACAGTCTTGGTTATTGGACCATAAAACACAATTATTATGTCCATTTGTGAACATTCAATCTCTTGACTTTAGAAATTTGGAATGTTAGTTTACTTGGCTTCATTCATTTAGTTTGAAAAAATATTCTTTGCAACTGTTATCCACATAAGTATTCCAACACCGTTAAAAGTGGAAATTAAGCCTAGCTCAATGCAGTCACACCTGAACCCTACTAGTTCCTGTACAGACTAGTATTCCTAGCTGTACAGCCCCTAATGGCTCCTGCACAGAATGGAATAACCATAGCCGCAGCACTCAAAAACCACAAATCGGACCTGTTTGCCGTAAAGGCCATTGAGTTGTTCCTTATAACTCCTGGGAAACCAGAGGTGCGGTTGCTACACACTGTAAACTATAGTAGGAAAGGCGTACAGAGATAGACAGGGACCCAAGGTGAGAAAACTTAAAACATGTGCACAAATGGAAAAGGTGAAATAGCAAATGCAAGCTAAGATAGCCTCTTACAACCTAAAAGCTAACAGGAGAAAGGTGTAGGTTAGATAAATGAGGAAGCACAAATTAAATACCACTATATTCTGTTTGTAATAGGCAAAACCCCAACAGCGGGGCTGGAACTCCTCAGCAGAATTCACATAGAAATATAGCTAGCAGAGAATATAGGAGAGTATATATAGCCACATCTGGGATTTGATAGGACAGAGAAAATTAGCAAGTGAGCACGTCTGATAACTGCAATCGAATAGGAGAGAAGTAAAGGTAAAAGACCTTCAGCATTTGGACAGGGACTGACCAGGCTGTGGGTCTGCATGGAAGGAAACTGACCATGCATCACAAGGTCACTGGATCGAGTTTCGAACCTGAGGTATGACAGTACCCACTTGTACGAGGAGCCACTGGACCCTCAGAGACAACCCTTCTCTGACTTTGCTGACAGAACTCTCTGACAAGGCAATTTTCATGAAGATCCTCCACATTAACCAAGGAATTATTTTTGGGACTATAACCCTCTTATTTGTTAAGATACTGTAAACTGTGCCTGGAACCCAGATCTTGTATCATCCAAAACTCCCGAGCCTCCTCCAAATCCACCTCAATTATGTCCTAAGGACCAGGTGTACCCTTATACCTCTTAATATTCAAAATTTTAACACTTTTAAAAGAACCTACAAATTTGGGAGCAAATTTGTTAAATGCCATTTTAAATTTTTTGAAGACAACTAAGCAATCTCCCCCACCCTAAAGATAGGAGTCCTCCCACTTCTGCGATTCACAGTTTTCTCTGCCCGGTCACTTGTTACCAAAAGACCCTTATCGACCTCCCTCCAGACTTTAATCAATTGCAAAGAAATTTTCTCCTCCAGCACAGAGGACTGCCAACTTTAAAAATTCCCAAAAAACAGATGAAAACACCCAGAACAAAAAAAATCCAAAGTCACAGTAGCCATAGAGTTACAATTAATTAGAGAAAACTCAACAAGGGGCAGAAATTCAACCCAGTCCTTCTGATTAGATGAAAAAAAACATCCCAAATACTGTTCAACCTTTTGGTTCATCCTCTCTGTCTGCCCTTTAGTCTGAGGCTAATAAGTTGGGAAAAATTACAGTTTAATACTCAATATAGAGCAAAAACTACTCCAAAAGCTATCTAAAAACTGAACCCATCTTTTGGAAACACTATTCTTGTGAACATCATGTAATTTACTGATGTGAGAGATGAACAATGTGGTTAAACTCTTAGCTGTGGGCAACTATTAAAGCAGAACTAAATGAACGATCTTGCTGAAATGGTCAACCATTTCCTACACAACAGTATTTCCACCAGAAATAGGCAAATCAGTGATGACGTAAATGGACAAGTGGGTCCGAGGCTCTGAGTGGACCTTATTAGGCAAGAGATAGCTTGCTGGGGCCTGACAAGAGACTTTAGCTCTGGCATAAACTCTTAATTTATGGACACACTCATCAACATCCTTATGACCATTCTCTCATCAAAAGGACCTGGAAAGAGATCTCCAAGATCCAGGATTCCTAGCAAAAACAGATTAATTTACTTTATTCAGGAGATCTGTGTGTACAGAGGATGGTAAATAAAGCTTGTTCAGCGAAAAACCCTCTCTCCCACTATCCTTAGCATCCTGAATGTGTTGTTTGAGATCTATCCACAGAGCACTCACCACCAACACTTCACTAAGAATCTTGACAGGATTTGTGTTCCTCACCTCTGGAACAAAGCTACAAGAAAAAGCATCAGACTCAACATTCTTAGATCTAGGGAGATAAGTCACAGTAAAATCAAACCAGGCAAGAAAAGGGCCCACTGGGCCTTTCTTGGTTTTAAGCATTTAGCAGCGTCAACATACAGTAGGTTTTTATGATCAGTCACAACTGTTACCTTATGTCTAGCCCCTTCCAACCAATGTCTCCTTTAATCACCCGAAGCTGATGGTCACCTATATAATAATTAGACTCAGCTTGAGAGAACGTCTGAGAATAAAAAGCACAAGGATGAAGGTTTCTATTTTTTCTTTGTAAAAAAAACCAGCCCCAATCTCCACAGAAAAAGCCTCTACCATGACCATGAAAGGCATATTGACCTCAGGTTGACTGAGAACAGAAGCCATAGCGAAGAATGCCTTGAGAGCAGAAAAGGTATTAGAGATCATTTAATCTTCAACTTACTTAACTGTTCACAATAACAGTAATTTTGACCAGCGGTGCCCAAATATTAACACACCACTGTATAAACTCTATAACATCACAAGATATTGTACGGTTACAATTTAACATTATAGCACCTGGCTCGCGTGATCACCAAGACTTCAGCAATATTGACTTACTTGCCTGTTAGTTTTTAGTCCAATAGTAAAAAAAATAAAATAGTCCCAGATAGCCCCTTTAAGTTATTCTCTACAAATCAAATTATCAGGGAAAAACTACGTGAACAGGCGAATTAGAATTTCGCCTAATTTGCTCATCTCTAGGAACACCCAGTTAGTGGACCTCAGCTAAAGTATTTGTAAAAATGTGTTTCAGTGATCCGTTTATTGATGTATTATCTAATAATGTATCTGTCAAAAAAAAGTATTTTCCACTAGTACATTCTATGTTCAGCTATCTGATCTATGGAATTCTGCTAGAATACCAGATCTTTAATTAGTTGTCTGCAATCCAAATACTATGACATTTTCCATGGGCGTACCCTCCTTCCAGTATATTCTGCACAACTGCACTAATTTTCACTGCAATTATAACATTTTTCCTGTGCTACTATAGTAAATAACGTATGCCTCTGCCATATGTCATGCAGGAATGCTAACTCAGTAAAGGACAAAAGCTTGTGCTTATGATTAAACATAGGCAAGGAAAAATATGACTGCGAGAACCTGAGAAAGTAATTGAAAGACTGCAGGGTACAAAGTAACAAGATTGGAGGACCTCACAGTTAAGAACAAAATACATATGCTTGAGCAAACATATGTTTCCCACAACAATGACATGCTAGGCGTGTATGTACTAAGATTTTGGTTCCAAACAAAATTGAGAGCTTTGTAAATGTAAGAATAAGTTGAATCTTGCACACTTCCTAGAGCAATGCTGTGTCCTCAGATAAATCTCACAATATCCAATGCATTAAACGTTACATTGTGCTCTGTTTACTTTAGTCCCTGGTTCTAGTTTTCACAGTTTGGTATGGCAGGATTAATTCTATAATGGTCTATAGTTTTATTTTCTATATGTACTGCAAATTTTCAAGTTAATCATACCACTAATATTCTACAACTACATGTTACGCTACCGGGTATGAAAAGCATGGCACATGCGTTCAGATCTACAGGAAACCTGATGCATGACAAAAATACAACAAACAATACAACAAGTAAGGGGGAACACCGGAGACACAATAACAACATTGGGCCCTAGCTCTAGTG
The DNA here is from genome assembly GCF_048569485.1 of Anomaloglossus baeobatrachus. Classification (NCBI taxonomy): domain Eukaryota; kingdom Metazoa; phylum Chordata; class Amphibia; order Anura; family Aromobatidae; genus Anomaloglossus; species Anomaloglossus baeobatrachus. The sequence goes on from NC_134358.1 coordinate 131,147,074, forward strand.
AGATGGGTAGATGGGACAGCTCCTATTCTCTTCAGCTGTCCCTACTCTCCTAGCCAGGCCTTATACAGTCTCTTTAACTGCTGCCAAGAAGGAACCTGAGACCCTGAGAAGACCTTGTAGTTGCCATAGCTAGTGTGTTGGCAAGTGGGAGATGCTAGCCCCACCGCTGCACTAATATTATGCAAGGAAAGGTAAGAAAAACAATGAAGACAGCAACAAACAGCATAAAGACCGAATTCTGGAACACTCCTTCAGAGGACCTTTCACCAATGCGGACAGAGTACAATGGATTTGTATCTTCAGCAAGGACTGCTGGTAAACACCTGCACTTAAATCTGAGGGGGCGTGGCTACAAAGCAGCTGCAGCTGAAATACTCTCTGGGAGCAGCTGGCAACAAAACTAGCATTAACTCCTTAGGTCCTAAAGGAAATTAAACTACATTTAGATATAGAGCTTAAGATGGTAATGAGTGACTCTAGTCCTGAACCTGTCACTAGTCTTCAAAGATAGAGAGATGACCATGACACTAAAGTTTTGGATATTTTGTTGCCCCCCCCCTTATGTACTCTTGATTAGTGAGAGTTCAGATTCTGAAACTCCCAATGATCACTAAATCTACCAAGAAAAAGCATTTATTTCATGCATGAGTACGTGTACATCGGTGTACAAGAGCTGGACACCCATGGATCAACAGTGCATCCAATAGGTTACATTATGAAAAAAAATATATTTTTAAAGTCTAATTACACTGTAGATAAATATGGAAGAGTAGTAGTTATACGAGTATTATGTATTCTTTTTTTCCATTGGTCAAAACAATCTGTGTTTTTTCAGTTGTTGCCAAACTACAAATCCCAGCATGACTCAAAACTTAATAGCTGAAACTAAAACTTTATAAGTAGAACATATCTTTGAGCTGTCAATCAGGTTAAATTTGTCTGGGACTTTTATATTGAAGGTCTAACTTTAGAAAGGTCATCAATATCTGATCAGTTCGGGTGCAACACTCAACACCTCCGCTGATCAACCATACTCGGTGACCGCGCTGGCTGGATGGTGCTGACTTGCGGCCGGGTACTGCTCATCCATCCCCTATTGATATGAATAGATAAGGACAGGTCATCATTGTAAATATCCCGGACAAGCTCTTTAAATATGCATTAAAACTTCTATTCCAATCATAGGGAGCCAATTTGTAAAACTAAATATCATAGATATAACAGCAGACTGCCCAAAGAATGTATTATAAATGTTATGGCACCAAACTCATATATAACACTAGCATAGGCTATATATAACATAATAAGTATAGAGTGCGCCTCCATTCCTATCTATAACAGACATGCAGGTTTATTACACCGATCAACAAATATTTTCTTATATGAGTACTGTACTATTGATTGTTATTAAAGCATTTTTGTGTGCAGATTTCGAATCTGCAATCAGAATTTTCATATCAGGCAACAATGTTCCATAATTTTGTGTTTTGCAATAAATTTAACCTACATTGTTCCTTCATAAATTACTTTTGCTTTTTAGGTGCTGGATTGTTATAACTTTAGATTGTTCTTATGAAGTCGTTTTGTTTTTAAACTTTGATAACAAACAGAGCTCCTGTTTTTTTCCAAGGTTGACTAACCTTAGGGATTTGCGCGCTTTCGAGTTTCGCGAGTTGCATACAGAAAAGCTTCATTATCTCACTGTCCTTTGTAAATATCAATTATATTATCATCGTTAGGTTTTCTTTTACTTTAAACTATTATAATAAATTAAATGTTAAATTCTGTTGATTTTGTGCCATAGGATATTCTGTTAAACATGTTGCACAGTTGTGTAAACCCACCCAACAGTTTTTGCTATATTTGTGATGAAGTGACTTTAAAATCAAAGAAAAGAAGCATAACACCATTGGTTAAGAAAAGTTGTTTCCTGTGTTTTCAGTGTAAAATTGGAAAATTGGAAAAATATTTTTTTCTCATCTTATACACTTCACACAAGTTAGCCTAATGGTAAAACATGGCACATGGCATTTGCTACTCCAATAGTAAGAGGGAGCAAAGAGACCATTCTACAGATTGCTATTTCTGTATGACAAAGATTGCTGGAATAACAAGTAAAACAATAAATTTAGTGAAATATCCAAACATTTGATGGTCTCACATAGCTCAGGGATGCCAGTCCTTACTCCACCAACATCTTGGACCTTGGATCCAAAAGTAGATTCAAACACTGATTTGGATGAAGAAGATGCTGATTGGGAAGATCCTGATTTTGTAGGCCAAGAGTCTGGGGAGCCTCATAAATTTAACCAGATTGATCTATAGGATCAATCTGGTTCGTGATCTGAACCTCTCAAAAAGTCTGGCGAAGGTCAAAGGCTGGCATTTGCTGGAGGAGGGGACCAAAAGATGTTCTTTCCGTCATAGGCAGCAGGAGCCTAAACACTTATTTTCAATGAAAGGGGACCTAGTTTACTGCAATGATGCAAACTCTCTGTTAGATACAATGGGACAAGAGCATAGACCTCAAGAAGACTCTTCAAAAAAACAGTTTAAAAGTCAGCGAGGCCAACATCAAGGAAGGAATTTTCGTGGGACTACAAATAAAAGAAATTATGCAAGACACTAATTTTAACAAAAAAATAAGCGAGACTGAGGCACCGGCGTGGGAGTCATTAAGAAATGTAGTGGTGAACTTCCTTGGCAATCATAAAGCACCAAACTATAGATATCTTGTCACTAAACTATTACAGCACTACGAAGAATTGAGATTCAATATGTCTTTCAAAATTCAGTTCCTGGACTCCCATGTAGATTATTTTACCCTATAATATTGGAGATGTCAGTGATGTGCACAGGGAGCAGTTTCATAAGGACATCACGCTACTTGAAGGCCGTTATTAAAAGGAAATGGAGCCCAGTAATGTTTGCCGACTACTGTTGAAGGCTAAAAAGGGGCACGCCTGTAGCTAAATATTTAAGAAAATCGAACAATTTAAAAATAATAATAATAATTATTATTATTATTATTATTATTATTAATAAAAAAACCAACTAAAATTTGTATTAGGTAATATCTGTTAAAAGTAAAAAAAATTCAGAAATGTAAACGTGTGTTATTCAAACTCTCTGCTTGATAGACAAATTCTGAGAGCAGATTTGAAATCAGGGGCCAAATTATCATAAGAAATAGCCTATTTCATTCATTTACGAAAAAAAGTATACTTTTTTTGGCAGTGTTATCACAGAGACATGGTTGAGTATGGCAACAGCTAAATGTAAGAAGGGCCACAGTTCATATTTTCCTGTATATTTAGAGGTACTTCATGAGATCCAAAGGGTCTATGAATCAAGAGCAAGAGGCACTGAAATCAGTCACTTCCATTAAATGAAGCAAAGAGAGGTTAGTGCTATGAATCTGGAGAGCTATGATCTGTCCCTCCCTCTAATGAACGGGGGGATATCTTAATGGACAGCATCAGATTGGCTAGAAATGTATTCTGCAGCTGAACAATGATCCCAAACATACAGCCAAAGTCATTAAGAATAGTGATGAGCGAGTATGCTTGTTACTACTCGGTACTCGCACGAGTATCACTGTACTCGGGCTACTCGGCGGGGACCGAGTAATCTCACGATACTCGTGCTGTACTCGTGGTCTTCATCCCTGCATGTTGGCGCTCTTTTGAGAGCCAGCCCTCATGCAGGGATTGGCTGGCAGACCACTGCAATGCCACAGCCCTGTTAGTTGTGGAATTGCAGTGATTGGCCGGCCTGCACAGCGTGACCGAGCCTTTATACCAGCGGGCGCGCTGTGCTCTGTACACAGCCATCTCATATTCCCTGCTTTCCCCGCCCACAGGTGCCTATGATTGGTTGCAGTGAGACACGCCCCCACGCTGAGTGACAGGTGTCTCACTGCACCCAATCACAGCAGCCGGTGGGCGTGTCTATACTGTGCAGTAAAATAAATAAATAAATAATTAAAAAAAACGGCGTGCGGTCCCCCCTATTTTAATACCAGCCAGATAAAGCCATACGGCTGAAGGCTGGTATTCTCAGGATGGGGAGCTCCACGTTATGGGGAGCCCCCCAGCCTAACAATATTAGTCAGCAGCAGCCGCCCAGAATTGCCGCATACATTATATGCGACAGTTCTGGGACTCTACCCGGCTCTTCCCAATTTACCCTAGTGCGTTGGCAAATCGGGGTAATAAGGAGTTAATGGCAGCCCATAGCTGCCACTAAATCCTAGATTAATCATGTCAGGCGTCTCCCCGAGAAACCTTCCATGGTTAATCTGTAAATTACAGTTAAAAAACACACACACCTGAAAAAATCCTTTATTAGAAATAAAAAACAATAACAAAGTCCCTCATCACCAATTTATTAACCCCGACAAACCCTCCATGTCCGGCGTAATCCACAGTCCTCCAGCGTCGCGTCCAGCTCTGCTACATTCAGGTGACAGGAGCTGCAGAATACACCGCCGCTTCTGTCAGCTTCACACAGCAACTGAGGTGAGTAGCGCGATCAGCTGCTGTCAGTCAGGTAACTCACGGCCACCGCTGGATCCAGCGGTGGCCGCGGGTAACCTCAGTGACAGCAGCTGATCGCTATACTCACCTCAGTTGCTGCATGGAGCTGACCGGAGCGGCGGTGAGTAGCGCGATCAGCTGAGCTGTCACTGAGGTTATCCGCGGCCACCGCTGCATCCAGGTAACCTCAGTGACAGCTCAGCTGATCGCTATACTCACCTCAGTTGCTGTGTGAAGCTGACTGGAGCGGCGGTGTATTCTGCAGCTCCTGTCACCTTCATGCAGCACAGCTGGACGCGACGCTGGAGGTCCGTGGATTACGCCGGACATGGAGGGTTTGTCGGGGTTAATAAATTGGTGATGAGGGACTTTGTTAGTGTTTTTTATTTCTAATAAAGGATTTTTCGGGTGTGTGTGTTTTTTAACTGTAATTTACAGATTAATCATGGAAGGAATCTCGGGGAGATGCCTGACATGATTAATCTAGGATTTAGTGGCAGCTATGGGCTGCCAATAACTCCTTATTACCCCGATTTGCCAACGCACCAGGGCAAATCGGGAAGAGCCGGGTACAGTCCCAGAACTGTCGCATCTAATGTATGCGGCAATTCTGGGCGGCTGCTGACTGATATTGTTAGGCTGGGGGGCTCCCCATAACGTGGAGCTCCCCATCCTGAGAATACCAGCCTTCAGCCGTATGGCTTTATCTGGCTGGTATTAAAATTGGGGGGACCGCACGCCGTTTTTTTTAATTATTTAATTATTTATTTCACTGCACAGTATATACACACACACCGGCTGCTGTGTTTGGGTGCAGTGAGACACCTGTCACTCAGCGTGGGGGCGTGTCTCACTGCAACCAATCATAGGCGCCGAAAAGCAGGAAAGTAGGGAATACGAGATTGTTTAATGAGCGGCCGGCTTTTTCAAAAGAGGAAAAGCCGCCGGAGTTTAGTGAACAGCCGTGCAGCGCCGCGGCAGTGATCGGGGAACGGTAAGTAAGAGAGAGGGGGGAGAATGACCGACAGACTGTGAGAGAGGGACAGACAAGACAGAGAGAGACAGACAGCGCGAGACCGACCGACGGGAGATAGAATGAAAAAAAAAATGACCGACATCGCTAGTAAAAAGCACAAAACGTGCGTTTTGGACATCGGAGTGCCACACAATGTTTTACGTAAAATCTTTCATGTATTAATCTCAAAAAGTAACATACACCAGCTCTATCTCACTATTGGGTATGTGCCCTTAACATTTCCGCCATGAAAATTCATTTTGGTGTCATTTTGGAAGGTTTTCTGGTGAGTCCGTAAAAATGGCGTAAAACGCGGACAAAATTGTTCACAGCTGTGACTTTTGAGTGATAAATGCTTCAAGGGGTCTTCCCCATGCTGTTGCCATGTTATTTGAGCACTCTTCTGAGACTTTTGTGACATTTTTAGGGTTTCTACATGCTGCCGGGGGTCATTTCATAAAAATACTCGGGTCTCCCATAGGATAACATTGGGCTCGGTGCTCGGGCCGAGTACACGAGTATCTTGGGATGCTCGGCCCGAGCCTCAAGCACCCGAGCTTTTTAGTACTCGCTCATCACTAATTAAGAAGTATATTCAGGGCAAAAAAAACCCCAAAAGTGCTGGAAATGCTTTTATCACACCCACTGACCCCAGATCTCAACATCATTGAATCTATCTGGGATTACATAAAGAGACAGAAGAATTTGGGCCAACCAAAATCCACACAAGATCTGTGGTTAGTTCTCCAAGATGTTTGGAACAACCTCCCTGCTGAGTTGCTTCAAATACTGTGCGCAAGTGTATCTAGAAGAATTGATGCTGTTTTGAGGGTAAAAGGCAGTCCCAACAAATATTGATATGATTTAGATTTTTCTTTTGTTCATTCACTGAAGGTTATTCATTGATAAAATTGATTAAAAAAACTTATTTAAAAGCATTTTTACTTTGCAGCATTTCTTCCACACCTGACAATCTATTACACAGTATTTTATTTCAAATAACAATAGAATGTATCCATCTACTTATTGCCGTAATGATAACTTTATTTAATTTAAGAATATCCAAACTGTAAATATAAACCCACATTTGCTCACTCAAACAGCTGAATGGGAAGGTTTAAGGTGAAATTACAATGCATCTTGTAGTTTAATGGACATATGTTATTCGGGCCTATTCTACAAGGCTCTCTCAAAGTAGAGGATCTTTGACAAGTTTTGACCTTAGAAATTCAACATTCCTGCACATACTAGCAAAACATTCCATAAAAACTTTTTTTTTCACTCTACTCTGTTGTGGAGATATAGGGTGCCAAAATTACTGGTTCCAGTTATCTTATCTTATACCTGGGCATTTAATTTCTATAGGCATGTACTTTCAACCCTCTATCACACTGTCCAATCATAAAATGGCATCAACATAGGAATGAAAAAGTAACTGCCCACAATTCTGACCAAAATTAAACACTCATGGTAGAGACGGTCAGAAGTGTGCCAGCGTGGTCACATTAGACTTTGTTTCATGTCACCAAACTGACGATGGCTCCCTCCCAGCACTTAGAGTAATACCCATGGTGAGGCCGCCATTGTCAGCTGATCCCATGACCCTCACTCTAATGTTGCTGTCCACCTCCAAACAGCACTTTAGTAATTGGAAGTGCTGTCGCTGAGTTATTGTCAGCGTGGTCACGTGAATAAAAATCTAATTATTCTGTATGGGAGTTTAATTTGGTCACAACTGTGAACATCTATTTTTTAACTCCTATGATGCTGTTTTTTATGATTAGGTAGCATCATAGGGATATGAAAGTGAACAGCTAGAGAGCTGAAAGATATGGAACCACTAGTTGAACAATAAGAAATTTGGTGCTGGTAATTTTGAAGGAATGTATCACCACACTACAATAGAGGAAAAAAAATAATTAAAAATCATAGAAATATGTTAATATCCATTCCTATTGCCATAATAATAATATTTTTATTGCTATTGCACATATTCTGCAGCACTTTACTATTCAGAGGGGACTTGTACAAACAAGAAAAGACTTTACAAGGTAACACAATTCAACAGATACTAAGAGGAGTGAGGGTCCTGCTCGCAAGCTTACAATATATGAGGAAATAGGGGAGGCACAAAAGGTAAAAATAAAGTGCTTGTCGTGTAAGGTTCAACCATCAATGTAGAAAATAGGGGCATTAAAATAATATAGCATGAGCAGTCATCAGCCTGTATGTGTACAAATACAGGTACATAGATCTAGTGAGTCCGCAGAAGAGAATACAGATATTTAGTTAACCCTGCTGTTCTGCTTGGGCTTACTATACACTTATGACCTGGTTATTTTTGAAAAAAGTAAACAAAAAAAACAAAAAAGAAAACCCATAGGAAGAACCCCTCAAATGAGGAAAAGTCAAATAACCACAAATTTCAGAACCACATAGTGAATATTTAAAACATAATCTGATTTCAAATCCGGTCATTTTTGACCAAACAGAACAGCAGTGTTAAATTGGTGAGATGAAGTGATAAGCCAGTCTAAACAATCATATTTTTAGCTTGAAACTATAGAAACTGGGAATTAATTGGGTTGTCTGGGGTAGCGCATTCCAGAAATCTGGAGCAGCACAGGAGAAGTCCTGGAGAACGGACTGTGAATTTCGGATAAGATGTGCCGGAATATAATTTATGAGGTCAAAAGTTGTGAAAGGTCTTCTTTAACTATAGTTTTGTCTGAGTCTCTCATTTCTACTGTAGCATGTAGAATCTGTAGCATGACAGGTACCATGGATAGTTGCAGATAATCCAGCTCATTGCCACCTGACCTTACAGTTCCTCAGTCTCGGACACCGGCCCTGCACTGGCCGCGAAGCAATAAACAAATGAATGATCCAGCTGAGTGCAAACGATGATTTATTCGTTTATAGTCAGAAAGTGCACAGAAGACGTTAACGTGTTTCTGGCTTGACGCCCTTAATCATAACCATGATGACCATGGATAGTTGTTTGATGGACTTTATTGAATAATAATAGGGTTTGACAATGGTGTCTATCAGTTTGATGAAAAATAGCTCGGAGTCTTTGGTGAACATTGCCTATATGAGATCCAAAATTGTTCTTTATTAAGGGAAAATTAATTAATGCAATGTTGTGCAATGTACAGTTGTTAATGTCCTTTGGTATAGTTTTCAATTTACGGCATTTACACGTGTACAACCCTGAAGTGATGATATAGCACAAAGAGCCTTTGTAGAATGATAGACATACATGTTTACATATACTCTGTATTATAACATCTGCAAACTATTAGAAAAACTTTCGACCTTATTTTGGCATAATAGTGTTTTCATATTAACATGTGCATTATTACATGTAGTACAAGGCTACAAACACTCGTCTCATGTGACCACAGACAAAAAGTAAACAAAAAGTCGCAATTGTTACCATGAATGATATCCAGTGACCGCATAATACATTTTTCTTCAGGCCAGAAATATTCAATGGAAATAATTTTATGTGGTTGCAAAATAGAATCACTATTTCCATATAAATAAGTCATTTTAATCTAATTGCTCTGAAATTGCTATCACATGTAGAAGTACGAGTTCGGGAAAGCTACTCATATGATTCTCTTAAAGTTTAACTTTTTATTTTAGTCTAGATGCCTAGGTAATTGTTAAAGAAAAAAAATTTACACGAAAATGTAGTTTTTATCAAATAGCATGTGATTGATTTTTTTTTTTGCCTTATTGTCACCATTAGTTTAGAATTTTTATATAAAAATTTTTTTCTCAATGCAATGTAATAATAGTAAAAAAAAGAAATAGTGCAGATTGAAAACGAACCTGACATTAAGGTGTACTTTGCACACTATGACATCGCAGGTGCGATGTTGGTGGGGTCAAATCAAAAGTGACGCACATCCGGCGTCGCTGTCGACATCACAGTATGTGAATCCTTTTACATACGATTAACGAGCGCAAAAGCGTCGTTATCGTATGATCGGTGTAGGGTCCGACATTTCCATAATTTCGCAGCAGTGACGGTACGATGTTGTTCCTCGTTCCAGAAGGCAGCACACATCGCTGTGTGTGAAGCCGTAGGAGCGAGGAACATCACATTACCTGTGTCCCGGCTGCAATGCGGAAGGAAGAAGGTGGGCGGGATGTTTACGTCCCGTTCATCTCCGCCCCGCCGCTCCTATTGGCCACCTGCCGTGTGACATCGCTGTGATGCCGCACGACCCGCCCCCTTAGGAAGGAGGCGGTTCGCCGGCCAGAGCGACGTCGCAGGGCAGGTAAGTGCATGTGAAGCTGCCGTAGCGATAATGTTCGCTATGGCAACAATCACAAGATATCGCATGTGCGACGGGGCGGGGACTATCGCGCTCGGCATTGCAGCATCGGCTTGCGATGTCGTAGTGTGCAAAGTACCCCTAAGATCTAGTTATGTTACTCATTGATAATGCTTAGTTTGTTTTATAACATCCCCTGACAGATCCACCTTAAGGCGGGCTTTGCACACTACGACATCGCAGCCCGATGCTGCGATGCCGAGTGCGATAGTGCCCGCCTCCGTCGCAGCAGCGATATGTGGTGATAGCTGGCGTAGCGAAAGTTATCGCTACGCCAGCTTCACACACACACTCACCTGCCGTGCGACGTCCCTGTGGCCGCCGACCCGCCTCCTTGTTAAGGGGGCGGGTCGTGCGGCGTCACTGCGACGTCACACGGCAGGCGGCCAATCAGAGCGGAGGGGCGGAGATGAGCAGGATGTAAACATCCTGCCCACCTCCTTCCTTCCGCATATCCTACGGAAGCCGCAGTGAGGCCGGTAGGAGACGTTCCTCGCTCCTGCGACTTCACACACAGCGATGTGTGCTGCCGCAGGAGCGAGGAACAACATCGGACCGTCGCGTCAGCGTAATCATGGATTACGCCGACGCTGCACCGATGATACGATTACGACGCTTTTGCGCTCGTTAATCGTATCATCCAGCCTTTACACACTGCGATGTCGCATGCGATGCCGGAAGTGCGTCATTTTCAATTTGACCCCACCGACATCGCACCTGCGATGTCGCAGTGTGCAAAGTGCCCCTAAGATCTGTAGTAGCATCAGACCCATAGTTGCCATCAAGATTTTTCAATTAGGTTTGACCACCGCCATCTGTGGTCCAGAGTATATTACATATATAAAATTACTTGTTCTGTCCATAAATTAGTATTTTGGCATTAGAATGGAACATTTATTACAATCATTTGAAAAGACAAGATGAAGTTTTACCATAACAATCAGTCTGAACACTGCTTTATTTTTGTAACCTGAATCTGAGAGATTACTATAGGTGATAAATCCAACTTTATATTTGCTAATGAAGCGTAATCTTTGTGCTTTTTAGTTTACCATTTGTCTTTGTGAAGACTATCCAGGCTAATTGACATTAGTCAGCAAATAAATTCATTTATTGGTTGTACATGCTGCCATAATTGCTGTTATATTTACAAAAATACATAGTTACAAAGTTGATAAGAATAAAAAAAATACACATGTATCAAGTTCAACCTATAAACCAACAGAGTTGTCATACATCTTGATGTCATCTAATTTGTGCCTCAAAATGACTCACAATGTCAACAGTAATGACATCTGCCATCTCCTATTGACTAAGGGAGGGTTTACACCACCCAAATTATGGCATTAACAGCCGTCAATCAGCTAAAGTACAGGTCAAAAGTTTGGACATATCTTTTCAGTCAATGGTTTCCTTTGTTCTTACTGGAATGTGCACATTGTAAATTCAGACCAAAACCACAAAGTAGCACATATGGAAATAAAGAGTAAAGAAACACATATGACACAAACCAAAATGTTTGTTCCGCCTTAGATCCCTCAAAGCACCTGCCTTTTATGCTAATGCCAGATTAACACACCTTTGGCATTATTTAATCTCTATCTCTAACAGCTTCATCATGTAGTCTCCTGGAAAAACTTCCAATGAACAGATATGCCTTGTCAAGAGTTCATTTGTGGAATTAGCACTCTTCAGAAAGTGTTTGCCAACATCAGGTGTCTTTTTTGTGGAGGCAGGATTGGTACACAATTTCGAACAGTTCTGAGCCCTATTCCACAACACTAGCTCTAATGAAAACCACATCAGTAAAGGAAGACCAAGAATAACATCTACTGCAGAGGATAAGTTCATCAGAATTACAAACCTCAGAAAACACAAATTGACAGCACCTCAGATAACAGCCCTCATAAATGATGCACAGACAACAAGTAGCAGATACATCGCAACATCAACTGTCTAGAGGAAATTATGAGAACAAGCCTTTATGGGGGAATTTCTACAAAGTAGCCACTACTGAAGACTGCAAACAAGAAGAATAGACTTGTCCATGCAAAGCAACAAAAAGACTGCATGTTAGATCAGTGAAAATCTGTACTGTGGTTTGATGAGAAAAAGTTTTTGATTTTTGGTAGCAACTGACATGTCTTTGTAAGATACAGAAAAGGTGAGCAGATGCCCACCATGAAGCATAAAGAAGGTGTGATGGTGTGGGAGTACTTTGCTGGTGATTTAATCTAAATTCAAGGCACATGTACACAGAACAGCTACCATAGCATTTTGCAACAACATGCTCTCTCATCTAGTTTGCTCTTAGTGGGACCATCTTTGTGTTGTAACAGGACAATGACACTTATGTAATGCTGGCGTCCTTGCACTGTCCTGCCTTCCCTCCCCAACAGTGACACCAATGTACTCACTGCCATGGCCAGCCTACTCGCTCTCCTGCTCTTTCTGCGATCCACAGCCTCCAAGGCTTTTGCACATGATGCAGGTCTCCTGGCAGTAAAATTAAGACACGACCGCTCGTGCTCCCTGCCTCTTACAGAGGCAGTGAATGGACTCAATAGTGTTTTGCAGCCTATGACTGGGAGGCACAGAGTATTTAAGGCCACTTCCTCTGAGAAATTAGGTTCCTTGGGTTCCTGTTTCTCTCAGTACTCTGTTCCTGTCTGTTTCCTATCCTGTCAGTCTCCAGTTTTGTCTCCTGTCTGATTGCTCTGGTCCTGTCCTGTCAGTCTTGCTTGTCTCCTGTGCCTGAACCTGACCCACATGTCTCCTAAACCTGACCTGCCTGCCTGCCCTGATCCTGTGCGTCTAGTCCATCTCCTGTACCTGCTCTATCCTGCCTGCCCTGTGTACCTGTGTTCCTGACTTTTGGGTCAGCTACTGCAGTATTGGGGACTGACCTGGAGTGGTACCTGGTTCTACCGGCAGCCTAGCTTAGCTTCACCATCATAAGCTCTGGTGAAAACCCAGTAGGCACTTAGTCATGCTCTTTCAGGGGATACTCAGTCCATGGTGTAGTGGGTCCAAATCCGATAGCGTGACTTCTTAAGAAACATCCATGCTATGTAAAGGATATGTGACCAAAAGGGAGAGGAATGGAGTGCTGCGTCAGATGACATGGCTGCACCATCAATCCAATTGAGATAGTTTGAGATGAGTTGCACTAGAGAGTGAAGGCAAAGCTGCCAACAAGTGATCAGCACCTTTGGGATTTCCTTCAAGGTTTAACACATATTCTGGTTAATTTCACATGTGTTTTTTCACTCTTCTGCTCAAATGTATTCCTTTATGTGCCTTCATTCTGGATTTACAATGTGCACATTCTTCTAATAATAATAATAATGATAAAGTTAATTTATTTAGTGCCAACATATTCCACAACACCTTACAATTAAGCGGGGGCTTGTACAGAGAAAAACAAAACAAAGTAGCACATAATTCCCCAGCTACAGTAGGAGTGAGGGCCCTGTTCACAAGCTTACAGGTGTGTCCAAATTTTTGATTTTTTTTTTTTAATAGTCCATTTACAGATGCAGAAAGTATTTCCTATGCGCACAGAATAATCAGTGATAAATCGTTCTGTGCACATACACTGTCATTATTCACAGCAGTACGTCTCATTTATACAGGACAATGGACAGCCGAGAGCAATGATTTCACCCAACGAATGAGCGTTTTGCTCTTTTGTTCGGGTAATTGGCAGACTGTTTACATTTCTTAATAATTAGAGAAATGAGCATTCCAGTGTTTTTACAACAGTTCGGTTATATAGTAATTCAATCATAACATGACAGAACAGAATGACATAAGTTATGACCAAGGCAACATCATAAATAATGTCATCTAAATACTTCTGGAATTACCATTCTGTGCTATATAGGAATTTATCTTCCATACATATATTGGATATCCATCATTGTGAAGCATACTGAATGAATAGACATCAATCCTAATACCATATACAAGGAAAATTGAGACTGGAATCTGCATTACAGACGCAATCTGAATAAATAACAAGATAGCTCGGCGTTTGTATGTGACACAGGGTCACATAATATTTATAGGTGTAAATATATCCATGTTTTTGGGCCAAAGCTGAAGTCCGTAATGAGGCATTGGAACATTGTTCCTATTTTAAGGTGGGTTTTACCATCTAATAGTAATTTGTTGCATAATTTTTCTATCCATCCTTTACTTGCTACTCATATACTAGCAGTTGCAGTGCTGTTTGTATTACTAAAGTAATGTGTTTTATGTGTAATTGTGTTTTATGTCAACGATGTGATAAAGGTTCATTCTTGACTTTGTTATTGCCCCTTCTACGTTCTTGTTACACCGCAATACATACAATTGAATAATCTTCTCTCCATTGTTTTTTGTTCTTGATAGTTATTCCCTTGTAGAAGATAAATAATACATTTATTTTTATTACAGATCAGTAGTGCCGAGAAACGGCCAGCCCCAGACATTGGAAAGAAACCAAAAACTCCAAAAAAGAAGAAAAAGAAGGACCCAAATGAGCCCCAGAAGCCAGTGTCTGCCTACGCACTCTTCTTCCGGGACACACAAGCAGCCATCAAAGGCCAAAATCCAAATGCTACCTTTGGAGAAGTATCCAAAATAGTAGCCTCTATGTGGGATGGACTCGGAGAGGAGCAGAAACAGGTAACTTTTTGGAAAAAAAAAAATGTACAAAAAATGTGTTGTTTTAATGTGTGAAAAAAACTTAAATGTATAGTCACTTTCATACTCAGTTTTTGAAAATAAGAGTTTTCTTCTATTGCAGTCATAAGAGCTATTGTATTTTTAGCCTCCTAGAATTTCTGTTCTTTGAAAAGCTTTTGTGCGCCATCAGTTGCCATCTCGTCTTTTTTTTTCTATTATAAAGATGAATTGAAATTCTCACCATCCAAAAATATGCTACTCATAATCCTCCTCGGCACTCTGTTTGTAAGAGTCCACATACTGTGTAAGAGACTGCATTCCCACCGAGCATGGGCACATAGACAACCTCCGAAATATCCTGCAGCCACATGCGCAACATTCTTTTCGTGCTCAAAAAAGAAATGCCTGTTGTGTTATAAGGAATTACAGGTACATCAATAGGCAATGTAAGGCTTTTATTAAGATTACCTTCAAAGACTTGTTCAGTGACTGCTTCTTACAGTCATCATTGTAAGGATCCATGTATTCTACTCATTTTCTTGCTTTATAGTAAATCAAAGAAGCTGCTATAACCGATAAACTAGTGATATTTAAATTGTAATATATTGCACTTTGGAGCATCAAAGCCCCCAAAATTCAATTTTTTTAAATACTGCTAGTACTGATTTTGTTTTGAACTATAAATGGGCCTAAATTCGAGTAACTACATCAAATAGCAATGCAAATATTTCAGATCTAAAGTTTAAATCAAATGAGATTACTATTTTAAGTCTCAGCCAAACACATTGATAAAGTCTTGACAGTATAGATATTACACATAGCCATATAGCAAAATAATAAAATTCTGGCAGTCTGAAGCTGCCATTAGGAGGAGGTTTACTGAGGATTCATTTATTATTGAGTTGAATTGGTGCTACTATATATATGATTGTAATTAGTAAGCTCTATGTAATAGCGTTACAGTTATTTTTTTTCATTTCGGTCAAAGGCAAAACTAGAGATGGACTAAAGTAGATCAAAGGAAAACTCGCAGTAGATTATACTGTATTTTTTTATTATAAGATGCACTTTGTCTCCCAAAAATTTGAGAAGAAAACAAGGGATGCGTCTTACCGCAAGGTGGTGGTTGAGAGGTGTAGCAGGAGGCAGCGGTGATGCTGCTGGCGTTGTGCTGCTGGAGCTGTGGGCGCTGTGCTGCTGGGGCTGCAGGCGCTCAGCTGCTGGTGCTCCTGGGCTGCGGGCAGTGAGGCACTGGGATGGGCCATCCTGAAAATGGCAGTGATGCAGGGCTCAAATAATGCCACCCGAAGGCGGTGTGTGTGCAGATGGAGCGCTCGGTTCAAGATCTCATCTGCTCACGCACTGCCTCCGGCCCAGGTGGCGCATTTGCAGATGAGATCTCAGCTTGTCATTGTGCCGATAGCTCAATCTGCACATGCGCCGACTCCGGGCACCATTTCTCCGAAGCCCGAACTGCTGACAGTTTCTGGATGTTGTCTGCCTTACAGCACCCGCAGCTAGCATCTGGAATACCCTCCGCACCGCCTGCAGCATAACCCTGCTCCACCACCACCCTTGTCTCCTGCGACCCTGCTCCACCACCTCTGCCACCGCTCCTGGTAAGACAACACCGATTTGTAAGACAGACCCCCTTTTTTTTCCTCTAAATTTGGGGTAATCCGGTAATCATATAATCCGGTGCGTCTTATAAACCAAAAAATATGGTATATTTCTTTAAAGGGAACCAAACATCAGCATTTTCCTATATAAGGTGCAGGCAGTGCCTTACTGGTACTATCAGGCATATTGTGTACATACCGTGGGCAGCTCGGGTGTTTAGGCTGGGAAATTTAACTTTATAAAGTTTGAAAATTCATGCACTTTTTGATTAACGTGTGCACCTCTCCAGAAAATGTCCAGGCGGGTTATGCACTGGCCATATGTAAATGTCTAATCTTCAGTTACACGGCGTCAGAGTTAGCGCCTGCGCATAGCACTCATGTCCTGCGCCGTGTTTCTGAAGCCCACAGTATTATGGTGCATTTGAGGTGGTGCATGAGAGGGCGGCGCATGCGCCCTCGCTTCTTCAGATCTGTTGTTACCGCAGGAGCGCACGCGGTCACAACAGGACTGGAGAACATCTGATCTTACCGATTAGCTGCAGCAGACAATATCGTAGGAGACGTCTGCTGCAGCTAATCAGGGTAAGATCAGCTGTTCTCCAGTCCTGTTGTGACCACGCGCACTCCCGCGGTCACAACAATCTGAATAAGCGAGGGCGCATGCGCGGCGCCAGAGATGAGCGCTATGCACAGGCGCTAACTCTGATGCCGTGTAACTGAAGATTAGAAATTTACATACGGCCAATGAGAGGGAGGAACAGGTGGCGGGGGGGGGCAGGGATACACGTGCATAACCCGCCCGGACATTAGCAGCGGGGTGCACTCAATCAAAAAGTGCATGAATTTTCAAACTTTATAAAGTTGAATTTCACAGCCTAAACACCCGAGCTGCCCACTAATGGTATGTACACATGTGCCTGATAGTGCCAGTACTGCACTGGCTGCACCTTATATAGGAAAATTCTGATGTTTGGTTCCCTTTAACATAATATGTATGAAGAATGGCTATTTCCATGAGTTTTTAATTTATCCATTGAGATACGCAGAAATGTAATCATTTTGGACAGCTTGGGGGTTAAGAGAAGATTAAAATAATTAATCTATCACAATTCACATTGACAGTTCTACACAGTGAACGCCCTTAAGAAATACAAATAAAAAAACAATGCCAGAATCGCTGTTTTTTGTGCTTCTCGCCTCAAAATAATTGATCAAAAAAGTACAAGTACATCAAATTGGTGCCATTGAAAACTACAGCTCCTCCAACAAGCAATATTTATTGCGCAACTGAATAAATTTAACATTGTTATGAATGCATTGATTCACAGAAAAAAATAACTTGTCAATTATACTGCAATGTAAACTTTATGAAGGCAAATTCTAAACAATTATGGCGGAATCTTTTGTTATTCATTTTTTAGCGCCCAACTTTTTTATTATGGCCCTTGAATAGATAGTGATGAATGCCGCGCTGCTGTGGAGAGAGACAGACAGACATTTTATCAAAGTGATTATATTTCCATACGTTTTGGAGAGATACTGTCACGGCCGGGCGGTCGGGCAGACCCAGGAGGTGGATCCACTGGACCGAACTCTCTGAGATGGTGGTAGGGAGTCCGGCAGCTGAAGCACTGATGGGCAGTAGAACAGTCCGTGCAAGTGAAGGCAGCGGAGGAGTCCCAGGGACCACGGAGTCACAGAAGGTGGTCTTGGTGACGTAGCTCAGGTTCGGAGGCCGAGGTGATATCAGGCGGGGTCCGGAACCTCTGGAGCAAGATGACGGGTCACCGCAGGGATCCGGGATGGTACGGACTGTCAGATGGCAGACGGACAGCGTGCGGGGATCAGGACACGGCAGACTGGATGGCGAGGCAGGTACGGCTCTACAAAGACAGATAGGTGAGTACAGGCACATAAACACCAAGAGACCTGACTCCTAGCTCAGGGAACACGAAGATCAGGCCCCGCCCCCTTGGACAATGACCCCCTATATACCCTGTACCTGTGCAACCTCATTTCCTGTTAATGGACGCTGGCCCTTTAAGAAAGGGTCAGTGACCGCGCGCGCGCCCTAATGCGCATGCGCGCCGCCCGGGTGCCAGAAGCCAGGGAAGGAGGCTGCGAGGAGGACGCAGGGGAGCCGGCCAGGTCCAGGGAAGCTGTCGGGCGCCGGGATCGGGGGCCCGGAGCCCTGGGACGGACGGAATCCGGTGACTGGGGAGCGGAGAGCGTGGCAGGTGAGCCGGGGAACGGGGGTGAGGACCCGGGGAGCGTGACAGTACCCCCCCCCCCACGCCCCCCTCCCCGCAACCGGGACATGAAGGCACGGATAAGAGGAGTGCCCACGTTCTCCCTGGGCTCCCAAGACCTATCCTCAGGACCATACCCTTCCCAGTCCACCAGGAAGAACTGTCGACCTCGTACGGTCTTCATGGCCACGATATCCCTTACCGCATAGATGTCATCATCGGCAATAGGAGGAGGGGCCGGACTGGCAGCAGCGGAGAAGGGACCAAGGACAACCGGCTTGAGCAGAGAGACGTGGAAGGAGTTGGGTATCCTCATCGTGGCCGGGAGCTGTAGCTTGTAGGATACCTCATTGATCTTGCTGAGGACCTTAAACGGCCCGATGTAGCGAGGACCCAGCTTGTAGGAAGGTATCTTCAATCGGATGTACTGGGAAGCAAGCCAGACCAGGTCACCAGGAGAGAAACACGGAGGATCCAGACGTCTCTTGTCAGCGTGTTTCTTCATCCGCTGGGAAGCGCGCCCAAGGGACGCTTTGACAGAGTCCCAAATGGTAGCAAAGTCACGAACTGCAGTATCAGCAGCCGGGACATCCGATGAAGGGGATATAGGCAATGGGACGGCGGGCTGGAGTCCGTAAACAACATGGAAGGGAGATTCGGAGGATGACTCACTGACGTGGTGGTTATGGGAGAATTCAGCCCAAGGCAGAAGCGAGGACCAGTCGTCGTGATGGGCGTTGACATAGTGACGTAGGTATGAGGTCACGATTTGATTGACCCTCTCCACTTGGCCGTTAGACTGAGGATGGTAAGAAGAAGAAAAGTCCAGAGTCACTCCCAGATGTTTGCATAGAGCCCTCCAGAAGCGGGAGGTGAACTGAGTTCCTCTGTCGGACACTATGTGGGATGGAAAGCCATGCAAGCGGAAGATGTGATGTATATAGGCTTCCGCGAGTTCCTGAGCAGAGGGCAGTCCGGCCATAGGAACGAAGTGGGCCATTTTGGAGAATCGATCAACCACGACCCATATGACTGTGTGCCCGGAGGATAATGGCAAGTCCGTAATAAAGTCCATTGCTATGTGTTGCCACGGGACTGAGGGTATCGGTAAAGGCAGAAGACGGCCATGGGGCAAGTGTTTGGGCGTCTTGTTCCTGGCACAGGAGGAGCAGGCAGAGACAAAAGCAGCGACGTCCGTGCGAAGGGATGGCCACCAGTAATGGCGTACAATCGCACCCCATGTTCTCTTCTGACCAGCATGCCCGGCTGTTTTTGAGGCATGACCCCAGTGTAACACTTTTTGCCTGTCGGTATCGGAGACATAGGTCTTCCCGGGCGGTATCTGGGCTAGGGTAACAGGGGCCACCGGAATGATGTTGCTAGGACAGATGATGGGTTGGGTAGTCTCTTCCTCCTGCTCCATGGGCATGAAAGACCTGGACAAGGCATCAGCGCGTACATTCTTGTCCGCGGGTCGGAAGTGAAGCTGAAAGTCGAACCTGGCAAAGAATAAGGACCACCTGGCTTGCCGTGGGTTCAGTCGCTGAGCGGACCGCAGGTATTCTAGGTTCTTGTGGTCCGTGTAGATGATCACGGGATACACTGCACCTTCCAGGAGGTAGCGCCATTCCTCCAGTGCCAGTTTGACTGCCAAGAGCTCTCGGTCCCCGATGGTATAGTTGCGTTCAGGCGCTGAGAAGCCCTTGGAGAAGAATCCGCAAGTCACCATCTTCCCGGAGGAGGACTTCTGCATGAGCACTGCTCCGGCTCCTGAGGAGGAGGCATCCACCTCCAAGGTGAACTGGCGGTTCAACTCCGGACGGTGAAGTACAGGCGAGGAAGCAAAAGCCCGCTTCAAAGAGCCAAACGCGGCGTCGGCCGCAGGCGACCAGTCCTTTGGATTTGCCTCTTTCTTAGTCAAAGCGGAAAGTGGAGCAGTCAGAGCAGAGAAGTGAGGGACGAATTGGCGGTAGTAGTTGGCGAATCCCAGGAAGCGTTGGATTGCCTTCAGTCCAGAAGGGGGAGGCCAGTTGAGAATGGCGGAGACCTTCTTGGGATCCATCTGCAGTCCAGTCTCAGAGATGATGTACCCCAGAAAGGGGAGAGAAGACTGCTCAAAGACACACTTCTCATACTTTGCGTACAGACGGTTCTCTCTTAGTCGTCGTAGAACCAGCTGTACGTGCTCTCTGTGGGTTGGGAGGTCCGGAGAGAAGACAAGGATGTCATCTAGATATACTACCACACAGGTGTAGAGGAGGTCTCGGAACACGTCGTTCACCAGTTCTTGGAAGACGGCAGGGGCGTTACACAGGCCGAAGGGCATCACGCAGTACTCATAATGTCCATCGCGCGTATTAAACGCGGTCTTCCATTCGTCACCAGAGCGGATGCGCACCAGATTGTAAGCACCCCGAAGATCCAGCTTGGTGAACAGACGAGCTCCTCTAAGCCGGTCAAACAATTCGGGGATGAGCGGCAGAGGGTACTTGTTCTTAACAGTGATCTGATTCAGACCCCGGTAGTCGATGCAGGGACGTAAATCGCCCTCTTTTTTCTTGACAAAGAAGAAACCTGCTCCAGCAGGAGAGGAGGATCTCCGAATGAATCCCCTAGCCAGGCTCTCTGAGATGTAAGTCGACATAGCCCTTGTTTCGGCTGGAGATAAAGGATATATCCGTCCTCGTGGTGGCGTTGTTCCAGGGAGCAGGTCGATGGCACAATCGTAGGGGCGATGTGGCGGCAGTACCTCGGATTCTTTTTTATCAAAGACATCAGCAAAGGACCAATAAGCCGAGGGCAGCCCCGGTAGGTTCTCAGGAACCGGAGGTCGTCGGATGGGTTGTGTGGATTTTAGGCATCTCTCATGACACGAAGCACCCCAGCGGGTGATTTCGCCAGTGCCCCAGCTGACTGATGGTTCGTGAGTCCGTAACCATGGAAGGCCCAGCAGGATCTGATGGGACATGTGCGGAAGGACGTAGAAGGCGATGTTCTCGGTGTGAAGAGCACCGATGCGCAGTTCAACCGGCCTGGTGGTCCAGGAGATGGTGTCAGAAAGGGGTCTCCCATCCACAGAGGCAATCACCAGGGGCTTGTTGAGTGGGATAACAGGCACCTGGTATTTGTCCACGGTGGCTTGCTGGATGAAATTGCCTGCTGCCCCGGAATCAAGATAGGCCTCAGCCGTGAACCGCGTCTCTCCCGTTGTCACTTGCACGGTCCATGTGACCGGATCAGAGAGAGTCCCAGCACCTAGGGTGGCCTCTCCTACCAACCCTAGGCTTTGGAGTTTCCCGGCCTTTCTGGACAGGAACGGAGGAGGTGTGTGCCCTCACCGCAGTAAAAGCAGAGACCCTGGGCAAGCCGCTCTGCTCTACGTTGTGCAGACTGACGCACTCGGTCAATCTGCATGGGCTCGTGGACGGGACTCCCAGCTGTTGATGACTGAGGTACGGAGGGCTTCTGAGGAGGAGATGAATGCCGTAACGGGCGTCTCTCACGAGATAGCTCTTTGGAGCGCTCCTGAAAACGTATGTCCACACGAGTTGCTAGGGCAATCAGGGCATCTAGGGTGGAGGGCACGTCCCGACCCGCCAACTCATCCTTGATGCGACTCGAGAGTCCCTCCCAGAAGGCGGCTGTTAGGGCCTCATTATTCCACCCGAGTTCTGAAGCCAAAGTGCGAAAACGGATGGCGTACTGGCCCACCGTCAGTGTTCCTTGACGTAGGCGGAGGAGTGATGAAGCAGAGGCAGAAGCGCGTCCCGGCTCGTCAAAGGTGCTGCGGAATGCCTGCAGGAACTGTTGAAGATCCTTGGTCATGGGGTCCTCCTTCTCCCACAAGGGGTTCATCCACGCCAGCGCCTCGCCCTCTAGGTGGGACATTATAAAGGCGACCTTGGCTTGGTCGGAGGCGAACAGATGTGGCAGCTGCGTGAAATGAAGGGAACATTGATTTATGAAGCCCCTGCAGGTCTTGGGATCTCCAGCATAACGAGGAGGTGACGCCAAACGGAGTCGGGAAGCATCTGACGAGGTTGCCACTGGTGCGGGGGCCATGGCTTGCCTGGCGGGGGACCTGGGTGCCGCAGGCGTCATTGATGCTTGTAATGTGTACAGGCGGGTGTCCACGGAGGTCATGAATTGCAGCATGCGGGTCTGGACTTCACGCTGGCGTTGGAGTTCCTCTTGCAGAGCCATTAGTGCTGCAGCGGGATCCATGGCCTGATCTTACTGTCACGGCCGGGCGGTCGGGCAGACCCAGGAGGTGGATCCACTGGACCGAACTCTCTGAGATGGTGGTAGGGAGTCCGGCAGCTGAAGCACTGATGGGCAGTAGAACAGTCCGTGCAAGTGAAGGCAGCGGAGGAGTCCCAGGGACCACGGAGTCACAGAAGGTGGTCTTGGTGACGTAGCTCAGGTTCGGAGGCCGAGGTGATATCAGGCGGGGTCCGGAACCTCTGGAGCAAGATGACGGGTCACCGCAGGGATCCGGGATGGTACGGACTGTCAGATGGCAGACGGACAGCGTGCGGGGATCAGGACACGGCAGACTGGATGGCGAGGCAGGTACGGCTCTACAAAGACAGATAGGTGAGTACAGGCACATAAACACCAAGAGACCTGACTCCTAGCTCAGGGAACACGAAGATCAGGCCCCGCCCCCTTGGACAATGACCCCCTATATACCCTGTACCTGTGCAACCTCATTTCCTGTTAATGGACGCTGGCCCTTTAAGAAAGGGTCAGTGACCGCGCGCGCGCCCTAATGCGCATGCGCGCCGCCCGGGTGCCAGAAGCCAGGGAAGGAGGCTGCGAGGAGGACGCAGGGGAGCCGGCCAGGTCCAGGGAAGCTGTCGGGCGCCGGGATCGGGGGCCCGGAGCCCTGGGACGGACGGAATCCGGTGACTGGGGAGCGGAGAGCGTGGCAGGTGAGCCGGGGAACGGGGGTGAGGACCCGGGGAGCGTGACAGATACCCCTCTCCTTCAGGTTGTGATTATTCCTGAATAAGGAGAGGGGTATCTCTCTGAAACGCATTGAAATAGAATCACTTTGATAAAATTATAGACACTCTCTCCCCCACGGCAGCACGGTATTCATCCCTATCTATTCAACGGTCATCTTCTACTTCACATGGGGCCGCGGCAGCCGTGCCATACAAACGCACTACAGTTAGTTGTGATTCACTCACTTATACAAGGTGATTCCCAGCCAGTCTCCCACACTGGTACTTGCCACGCCTCAAACTATGATCCGACGAGGACAGGCACAATGAGTTCAGCATGGCCATCGACTATGAGCTCCCCAGTTGATTATCCCTCAGGTACTATCTGATAAGATCCTATCTTTACACTTCTTGTCTTCTACTTTTTCTACTCCAACTTTTTTATTATATTATATGGAATCCAAAATGATGCCATTAAAGAGTCTGTTATCAATTTTTTGCTAACCCATCTAAGAACAGCATGATGTAGGAAGCAGAAACTCTGACTTCAATGATGTATCACATACTGGCTGCAGTTTTGAAAAAAATCCCTGCTTTGCCTGCTCTGGAAATTCTGCTAGTTCTCTAAATATTGCCCTGTGTATAACCCGGTCCACAACACTGATTGGCAGTAGCACAGTTCCGAGAAAACACTCACCATTAGATTGCCTGGGATCCTGCTCCTGTATTCCTTTAACAGAGAAATCGGAAAACCGATCAGCCACAAATAGGCAATAGTAATACATTCACAGAAGAAAAAATTCTTGTGTTCCCATAAAATCTTCAATTTATTATAAATTCATAAAATCCATGATTATAGTAAGGGAAAGCATTCAATGTTGACGCGTTTCGACCCTTGTTACAACTAAGGCCACTAGGGTCAAAACGCATCAACATTGACTCCCTCCCCTGACTATGATCATGGATCCGGTCATCATGGATGACTTTATAGTAAACTAAAGATTTTATGGGAATACCGGATTTTTTTTCTTCTGTAGATTTATTACTGATTTGTAATGTTTTGTGTACGCTGTCCATATGCAGAAAGCTGCTAATCAGTGTTGGGGTTCGGGTTAGAAAGAGTTCATGAGTATGGAGGACTACAAAGCAGTGGGTTTTCTAATGCTCTAGTGATAATCTCCTGGAAGTGATTTTATCAAAACTACAGTTCCTGACAGAAGTTCTGTCGCTGATCCATGTTATGTAAATACAGGCTTATAACCTGACTTTAAATTCATCCATTGGTTTTCTAAATTACTCTTTTGAAAGCTGAAACCCTCCCAAATTTGGTTTAGGTTATGAAAATAAAGTTGCTGCAAAGCTGAAATATTGATCATTTAATGAACACAGAAAGGTCAGATTTTGGCAAGACAAAAGTTGTGTCGCCTTGTCATATAATGCACCCAATCCTAGTTTACATCTTCACCTGTGCACTAAATGATTGTTAATTAGCAGGTGTGTATAAAAAGAAACCCAGCACCCCAGACCTTCAGTTGAACTGCAAATTTACCTCTGACAGCATGCCAAAAATCCACCCTGTGATCAAAGCCTTAATTATCAAGAGGCTGAAGAACAGATCCACTGCAGAGGTGGCTGGCACCTTTAATGTGTCTCAGCGCCAAGTACAAAGAATTAAAAAAAGATTTGAAGAGACTGGAGATGTTTTTGACAAGCCCATGTCCAGCAGACCCTGCAAGACAACTGCTCAGGAGGAACGTTTGTTGGTTAGAAAATCCAAATCCAGCCCCTCGTCCACTGCAGCAGAGCTCCAACAGGCCTAGTCACCTCAAGTCCCTGTGTCAACTGGAACAGTTTGTAGGATTCTGTCTCGAAATGGTCACCATGGTCGAATCAGTGCCCAGAAGCCAGCACTAAACAAAAGGCAATTAAAAAACCGTGTGGCATTTTCCAAGTCTCACAGCCTGCTAAACAGATGGATGCTAGAAAAGTGGCAGAAGGTGGATATCTCTGATGAATCTTCAGTTGAATTACACCACAGCCACCGCAAATACTGCAGGAGACCTACTGGAGACCATATGGATCCAGAAAACAGTTAAGTTTGATGGTAGAAAGATCATGGTCTGGGGTTACATTCAGTATGAGGGTTTGCAAAACATTTGCAAGGTGGAAGGCAATATCAATAGCCTAAAATATCAAGAAGTATTAGCTACCTCTTACTTTCTCAATCATAAAAGGGGTCAAATTCTGCAGCAGGATGGTGCTCCATCTCATACATCCATCTCTACAACAAAGTTCCTCCTGGCAAGGAAGATCAAGGTGCTGAAGGACTGGCCAGCCCAGTCACCAGACATCAACATCATTGAGCATGTTTGGAGTAAGATGAAAGAGGAAGCTTGGAAGACAAAACCAAAGAATCTAGATGAACTCTGGGAGGCATGTAAGACTGCATTGTTTGCTATTCCTGATGACTTCATCAATAAATTGTATGAATCATTGTTGAACCGCATGGATGCAGTCCTTCAAGCTCATGGAAATCACACAAAATATTAAATATGGCTCTAATAGCACCACAACTTCATTCATCAATGTTATGCAACATATCTTTGTATTGGAAGTTAATTATTTGAATTTTACATTACTTTCTGTGGGCGACAAAACCTTTGTCTTGCCAAAATCTGACCTTTCTGTGTTCAATGATCAATATTTCAGCAACTTTATTTTCATAACCTAAACCAAATTTGGGAGGGTTTTAGCTTTCAAAAAAGTAATTTATGAAACCAATGGATGAATTTAAAGTCAGGTTATAAGCTTTTATTTACATAACATGGATAAGCGACAGAACTTCTGTCAGGGACTGTACAGCAAGTAGCCCTGTAAGTGGAATAGTGCTGGAATTTGAGTGTCTGTCTCTACTTTACTCTAAAGTCTTAAAAAATAAACAAAAATACATTTGCTTATATTGATAGATCAACTAAAAGTTTAGGCTTTCAAAAGAACAAAAAAACTACTGTGTCCTTAAGTCCCACAATAGCAGAATCTTCAAGAGGTTAATACCGACAAGTTGGATCTGCAATTCTTTTGTCTTATTATTTTTTGCAACAAAATAAAGCCAGCCCATATTCATAATGGTGCGCCAGTAACCTTGAAGGAAAATATATGTATTTAACATCAACAAAGACAATTATTTCAGAATCCTCAATTAGATATTTTGTGAAAAAAAAACATGAGCCGAAGGAAGGAGATGTGGAAGCAGGTTTATTATAGAGTATTCCTTTTGTTTTGTTCATTGGCGGCATACAAAAGACTTTTCTAGCTTTCATTTTCTTCAGAATGTCAGTCTGCGCCTGTTTTGTTTGAATATCTATCTAATTCTTATTTTATTGAACAATAGTCTACAGGTTTAGGCAGCTGTGGAACAGTTTAAAATGTACTATAGCAATAAAATCACTTTTTTATATTAAGGAAGAAAAAAACATACCTGTTCCATAAAAAAGTCCGTAAATGTAACTGTTTTTTAGACTAAACCTTTTACCAGACCTGAAACAACAGTGTTTTGGCTCCTCCTATTCTGAATATCGTAGAACATTTATTTTTATGAATTTTTAGATGACTGATAAAGTGGTGATTTTGAAGGACTGCTTAATCAAAAGTGTGTGTGTGTGTATATATATATATATATATATATATATATATTGTCTATGAAATAAAAAAAAACTCTAAGAGTAGCCGTTTTCACATTTTGATCTACTTTATTTTACAGTCATGATAACATAATTTTCGGTAAAAATAACAATACAGTGTTAAAGAGTTGTTTAAAACAATTATTCACATTCTACAGCTTGATTTTCTTTCATGCAACCCCCTTATGATAGACTGTTTTGTTTCTGAGACCCCTACCAATCACCTAGTAATAAAGTTGAGCGAGTACAGAAGTAATCGTAGTTACTAGACTCGCAATGAGTACTTTTTAATACTCGCGTATTCATTCCGAATAGCGAGTACAATGCAAATCAATAGGAAATGCGAGGGATTTTCTACTGGACCCAACAAAGAGGTCTGGAGGGATGGGAAAATGATGAAACCCTGGAGACTCTTTCTCTCTCCCTCTCTCTCTCTCTCTCCTGCTCTCGCAATAGGTAAGTATGAAGCGTGGACAGCCAATCACAGTAATGCCAAAACCAAGATTGCTGCAGCCTTACTGTCATTGGTTAATAAGCCCAGCATGTTTAGTGGCTGCAAATGAGGCACCTACACAAAAACTCGCAATATAACGAGTAACCTTAATACCGTACTATCCATGCAAGTAGCGAATAGTAATAATTACACTCGCTCATCACTACCTATAATCTGTGATCAAATCAACCTGACAGCACATTTTGTATTTGCCTACACTGCCCCCACAGGAGAAATGAAGCATTGCATGTTTTTTATTAAAAAAAAATTAGCTGTCCATGAAATATATGAACATGTTGTGTTCAACAGAGTGAGATATGCTCTTTGTAGCCATTATTGAAAATTGCTTCGTTAAAGGGATTGTATTTGGAAAAATTCCCTTTTCATATGCCCTCTAAGGCAGGAGTGGACACAGACAGAAGGCTTTGTCAGGATTGGCCACTTGTGGTTGCTCTTATTCACTTTAATGAATTGTTCTACATTTTCACTTCTTACCACTGGTGGCTGTTACTGTGTTTCTAGAAACGACCCTTTAGTAAGATGGTCGATGTTGAACCTGTAGAAGGCATCATATTTCCTGTTTGGACCTACTTAAAGCCATATGAACTCTCATTCATGGCTTTAGTATTGTCTCTAGTTTCAGTCTTCGGCCCCTAAGACTTGCTTTACCCAGACTGTTCCCACTCCTTTCTGGATTGTGTGTAATATTCCTAGTGCTACTTCCAAGGCCTTCTACTACCACTTCTTGTGCTGTGCTTGTGCTCCTTCAGACCTTGGATTCCAGTTATGCACCACCAGTATTGTAATAGAGGGCCTCTGTGCAAAAACAATACATGGACTCTCTGTAGCCCCATAGTTTGTCATAAATGCCCCCATTTGTGTGTCTGTGATAGAAGCTGATTGGAGGTGTAAGTTGGTCGCCTTAGCTCCTTGGACTCTGTGTGGCTGCACAACTTGCACCAATTGTGTGTTCACCTCTGCTCTAAGACTACATGGACATCAAGGAATCAATACAGGAAGCCACTTCAGACGAGTAAGTGCAGGTCAGTGCCAAGTGTATTATGATAGACTGTCTTCATTAAGGAAACCTCTTTAACTCACAATTTTCAAACTGTATTTGAAAAGATGTTTTCTAAACCAGCAACCTATTTTAAGAGGTAAAACAAGGTGTGATGTCCAGCTTGCACAAAAAATGTAGAATCTCCTCTAAGTAAAATCCAAAAATTTTATTAATACTTATTAAAACGATAGTATATTAAAATATCCTGCATGACCAGATCTTGCAGGAAATTTTAATACACTATCATTATAATATGTATTAATAAAGTTTTGGGATTTTACTTACAGGAGATTATACAATTTTTGTTCTAGCTGGACATCATACTTTTTTTTTTAGAGATAAGCGAACGTGAGGTTTGGTTTTTGAACCATACACCAAATTTTAAACAAAGTGTTCGGGTTCGTGGATCGGATGCAGTACATGCAAACAAAACTCATGCAAACAACGCTGTGCTCAGGTACGCTCGGTGCTCAGCCCTGTGCGAGCCGCGTGCAATGTTTGAACAACACACAGCGTGCTCAAATGTAGGGTGCAATAAAAAAAAAGGTTTGAAAATGCCTGCCCACCCTCCCCCAGAAGTATTCTGCTTTTGGCTGGCTGTATGTAGGTGGAGACTCAAACTGCCAATCAGGGATTTGATCCAGGGTTCAGGTCAAGCTCAAGCCTGTGGAGCTAGCCTCGTTTGCTCCTGCCAAACTGAGCTTCACGGAATCACTCATCTCTATTTTTTTTTACCTCTTCATTAATACATGCGAACCGGCCCATGGATTTGTCTGTGCTTTGCTAATTAATGCATCCGATATAGTTCCTCTGAACGTGATAAGCTTACATCTACATATCTCTTTTTTTAAGAACCTATTTTAAGGCAAATCTATTACCTTCACTAGGCAGTATAGAATAAGTCATCTTCCTACTAGGGTTGAAAAGCCACAAACAGTATATGGCATGATGTGGCTATCCTTTTCACCAGCTCCAATAGAAAGTGCTGTCCAATTTCTGTTCAGAGCTTGAGAAGATACAGATCCTATTCAATAGACAATGTAGATACTTGTCTTTTCAGGCTATATATAACTACAGGAAGACCAGCCACCCAATGGTTTGATACTATCAAGATAATGACGGAGAAGACCCTGGTAGACCTAGTTAGGCTTGCCCAAGGTCGATCTCCCTACAGAGCATTCATCCGTCAAGTCGCCATGGCTTGAAATCGAGCTGAAGGCCATTAAAAGAAAGAAGAATTACCAGTGCTTTACCATCATGGTTAGAAACTGCTAAAGGAGTGATTTGGGTCTAACAATGGTGCTATAGGATCAAACAGATTTCTCATATTACTTTTTTTAATTGATCCTACCCTTTATGCTTCAGACTAAGCTGTATAATTTTCCATTATAATATGACAACTTTTTGCAATCAATTATACATTGCAGAAGAGCGCGGTTAAGCTGACATCTGGGAATTCTGTCACAGCGTGTAAGTATAGTAGTTTACAGGCAGGACACAGCTCAGGTACAAAGCTTGTAACAGGAGAGGTCAGCACTGAATAGAGGGAGCACATATAATATAGCTCAACAGTTTATAGCTGGATTCAGGAGCTGAGTCCGGCTGGCAGCATGGGCCATGCCCTCTCCTAGACCGGTTTTCTCTACACCAAGCACGCTCTATTAAATGAATTTCGTCTCCCATGTGAATGAAGGTCGTGGACGAAGACCATTTCTTGCTTGTTGCATAGTGCACAAGGCACTCACAAATAAAAAGGCAGCAAGGAACATTCTGACAGGTTTACAATAAAGTTACGCTCGGTGGCTTTAAATGCTTTAGGATACAGGTTTTACAGAAAACTGAGCAAGAAACACAAATTCCCCTTCCACTAGCGGGAAAGAGCCATAAACTTAAAAAAAAGGAGGAAAAAAAAGCAAAAAAAAAGTGACTTGTGATGTAACATCACCCCGTGCACAGTAAATATGTTCTCACAGCATATTGATTAAGGGCTAAAGAGAGTGTAATTAACATGGAAAGGGCATAACCTAAAGCGATGGCATGTAATTTACAGCATGCAAACTGTGATTAACTCAGTGAGAGGGGAGGTAAAACAGAGAGAATGTTATTCAAGGCAGACTCAAATATTATGACAAGACGTGCCAAAGCGAGGGGAGAAATGAAATATTACATCAAGCCAGTTAGTTGACAGCTAAAAGTAAAGTAATTAAATGCATCCTGTGTAAAACAGTCATTTTGTTATACTTTTCCACAATCTAAGCGCTATGTTTAAACAGCTCCACTTATATTGTATAAGACCAGGTTCACACCAAATGGAAAATTGTACAACAGAATTCAGAAAAACAAATGTAAAATGAAAAAAAAAAAAAAAAATATATATATATATATATATTTTTATTACATTTACTTAAATGACAACTTGGCCTTTTGAGATTTACAGAAGTGTCACATATTACAACTTGTCAATACTATATAAATCAGTGATCGTTGGAGGTCCAGACCACTTCATTTGAGAGTTGACATATATTTGCCTCACCGTACAAGGAAAGCATACATTTATTATTCTTTTGCTTGTATAGTGCCATCATCTTCTACAGCACTTTATAGATATCATCATCACTGCCCCTATTGGGGTCACAATATAAACTCAAGATATTTTTGCGGGTAGAGATGCATGAACCCAAACATTAAAGTTCGGTGCTCGTACTGAACATGGACTTTGCAAAATAATCAGTGTTTGAGTTCAGAGTTTGGGTGCTTTCCTTACGGTGATCACTTGATCAAGCATCGCTGTGCTCGAGTACACTCGTTACTTGGCCCAGTACGAGCCGCTTACAGTCTCTGAATGGCTCTCACTGGGGGTAAAATCAACCCCGACTGACCTCCCCGGAAGTGATCTGTGCATGGCTGGCTGTATGTGGGTGGAGACCCGAACTACTCTCACTGGGGGTAAAATCAATCCCGACCTTCCTTTCCCGGAAGTGATCTGTGTATGGCTGGCTGTATGTGGGCGGAGACCTGAACTGCTCTCACTGGGGGTAAAATCAATCCCGACCTTCCTTTCCCGGAAGTGATCTCTGTATGGCTGGCTGTATGTGGGCGGAGACCTGAACTGCACCATCAGTGACTCCCAATGGGGTTCGAGTCAAATCCTGGTCCTGAACTGAACTTTATCTAAAATCCGACTTAACCCAAACTTCAACGGGTCCGTTCAGCTTTAGTTATAGGAAACCCAGACAACCATGGAAAGAACATACAAACTCTTTGCAGATGTTATGCTTGGTGGGATTTGGTGGGATTTAATCCCTAAAATGCAGTGATGCTGACTAATGAGCCACTATGCCAATAGGATTCTATCTACTGTGAATAGGATTTAGAATATGTTTTGTCCCCTCACTGTGAAAACCTTTAAAGCTATAGAAAATGTACTCCACTACCCTGAGAGTAATGACTTGGGCTTAGTATAGATCATCAATATTTGATCCT
This sequence comes from Anomaloglossus baeobatrachus, assembly GCF_048569485.1. NCBI lineage: Eukaryota > Metazoa > Chordata > Amphibia > Anura > Aromobatidae > Anomaloglossus > Anomaloglossus baeobatrachus. Next base: position 131,179,183 of record NC_134358.1, read on the forward strand.
AGATTAGTGATGGTCAAATACCTGACACCGCTTCCAATTGGTTGCTTGCTCTGAGTACCGCAAATCGGCTCCTGTTCATTTGGATGAATCTGATCTGTAGTATCCATGGCAATCTACTAAACATTGTTATGGATCTTTGCTGTTTTGCTCTGGATACTCTTTATATCTAGTTAGCGGGGCACAGGTGAGCAGATGTGCCCCGCTGAAGAAGCTAACGTGACATGCGCGTTCGGGACCTCAGGACCCTGGTTTCTTTCCCTCCCACATCTGATTGGCAGTGCGCACCTCTACTCCCCCAATATGGGTAAGCTTTATAACTGATGTGTCCTTGGACATATCATACTGTATGTTTATGCATACCCAATGGGGGGTCTCTTTCTCTGTGTATGGGTAATGTTATAGAGTACAAATTTCCATGTATTTGGTATATGTGAAATACACAGGGTTGATATGAGGTGCTCCTTGCCCCTCATTGTGTGGGTGGGTTTGATGTAGTCCTACCTATACCTCTTATAGTGTCACTAGATGTAATTTGGATATTATCACATTTTATTATGTGTGTTCTGTAGTTAATAAAAAACATTTTCTATTTAATTAAATAAGTCTCCTCGCGTGTTTTGACACATGATTAATCTACATTGAATTTTGGAGTATATTCTCTTTTTTTATTTCCTTATGAAGGGACAGTATGTGTAAACAGAGGTATGATTATACTAAGAAATTATTGTTGTCCGTGCTTGTCTGTGGCCAGTTTTATACAGTGTCGAACTGCAACTTTCATAGTCCATTAGCTATGTCACTGGATATATTTAATTCTAATGTATCCAATACAAATTCTGTCCAGGCTTTCAGAATAAATACCAAACTTAGCAAATACTGTGCATGATTATAAAAGTTGTCCTTTTAATAGCAAAGACTGGACCATTGTAGTGACACTTAATTATCACTGTCATCCTTATGGTCCCTGCCAGTCGCCTCCTTCTTTCTGCTCCTGTGCTCTCCTCAGCCTTCTTGTATGTCATCCTTATGGTCCCTGCTATTCTCCTCCCTTTTTCTGCACCTGTGCTCTCCTCAGCCGTCCTGCATGTCATCATTATGGTCTCTGCTATTCGCCTCCTTCTTTCTGCACCTGTGCTCTCCTCAGCCTTCCTCCATGTCATCCTTATGGTCCCTGCAAGTCGCCTCCTTCTTTCTGCACCTGTGCTCTCCTCAGCCTTCTTGTATGTTAGCCTTATGGTCCTTGCTATTCTCCTCCCTTTTTCTGCACCTGTGCTCTCCTCAGCCTTCCTGCATGTCATCCTTATGGTCCCTGCTAGTTGCCTCCTTTTTTCTGCAACTGTGCTCTTCTCAGCCATCCTGCATGTCATCCTTATGGTCCCTACTATTCGCCTCCTTCTTTCTGCACCTGTGCTTTCCTCAGACTTCCTGCATGTTTTCCTGCTTACTGCTGCTGCCTTCTGGCTGTGATCGCTCCTCATTTGTCTTGGCAAGTGATCTATTGCCTTAAGGGGGCTTTACACGCTACGATATCGTTAATGTTTTATCGTCGGGGTCACGTTGTTAGTGACGCACATCCAGCGTCATTAACGATATCGCAGCGACACGTACCAGCGACCTTAAGCGACCTCAAAAATGGTGAAAAACGTTCACCATGGAGAGGTGATCCCAAACTCAAAAATCGGTAAGGGTTGTTTTTCGATGTGGTTCGTCGCTCCTGCGGCAGCACACATCGCTATGTGTGACACCACAGGAGCAAGGAACGTCTCCTTACCTGCCAGCGGCCACAATGCATAAGGAAGAGGTGGGCGGGATGTTTACATCACGCTCAGCTCCGCCCTTCCGCTTTGATTGGCTGGCCACTTAGTGACGTCGCGGTGACGTCGCTGTGATGCCGAATGTCTCTCCCCCTTGAGGGAGGGATTGTTCGGCAGTCACAGCGACGATGCCGACCAGGTAAGTGCGTGTGACACTGCCGTAGCGATAATGTTCGCAACGGCAGCGATCACACACAATCGCAGGAATAACGGGGGCGGGAGCTTTTGCGTACGATATCGCTAGCAATTGCTAGCAATATCGTAGAGTGTAAAGCCAGCTTTAGTCTCCAGTGCCCTTCAGCTTCTTGTTTGAATTTATTTCTGATTTACCTATTCTGGGCTTGTATATTGATCTCATTTACCAATCTTCTACATACTCCAACCCTCTACCTATCTTCCATCGTGTGAGAACTCCACCTGCCTTCAGCCATAATTTATGAAACCACGTATAATTTTTAAGGGTTGTGTGTGCCTTTATTTACCTAATGCTGTAGATTTGTTTCTGCTGTTATGTTGAGAAGGATATCTGAAGATAGTATAGATAGTATCTACTTAACGATATTGGTTTAGATATGTTCCCTCAAGCTGATGGAGCTGCTAAAGAGTTAAGTAGTGATTGCCATGTGTAAACTGCATTATTGCTAGCTAGAATTGATCCAGCTGAACTCTTGAACTAATTTAATGAAAGGCATTTAGCTTGATAGTCCTCCTAACTAACACTCTCTTACATATCAGTTGATTGACTTTGTGCAGTTCATGGGCCAAACTATGCCGTCGTAGGAGCCAACAAGTTAAATGATACCCTACTTATGCCATTCACAGACTAAACATTTGCTTTATAACAATGGACACTAAAAACATGCTATTATTTAAATCATTCACAGATTATTCTTAAGGTTTGCAATAACATTAGAATTTGAACATTCATTTTGGATTTGAACACGCTTGTCTTTTTTGTGTCCTAATTACACCCAATGCTCAACACATTTTTCAGTGGAGATGCTGATCTTGTAGATGCAGTGTCCAGTCCACTGATGTGGTAATGTTTTCATAGACTATTCAGAGTTGAGTAAAGGCATTTATACACATTAGATTAAATTTAGCCTAAAATGTTCATTTCCCTGGACCAGCTAATCTTCTAATGTGTGTGCGACCTGCTCATTTTCCAATGACAGATGATACCTGGGGAGCCAAGGAGCGGGCAGTTTGAATTCCAGCACTTGATCCTTTTCTTCTCCTGGGAGATAAGCCTTCAACAGAGGAGTCTGATAGTAGATTATTCCCCTTTAAAAACATATGGACACTCAGCCAAACTGAGCAGAGAAAGATTGGTGCTGGCCCACTTCCGTCTAAGTTGTATGGGAACCTAAAAGTAGTTGTCCAACAACAAATAGATCTTATAATAATACTAATACGTTCCACAATTGGATGTATTGAAAAATGTGCCTGTGCAATCTTATAATGTGCCCTTGCACATGCAGAACTGCTTCAGTTCATGGTCGGTGCATACCACAACTCCTGGCCACCGAAAAGAACATAAAAGAGCATACAGATGACCTATCAAGGGCTCACAGCTGCCTCTTTCTGTGAGGTAAAACATTTTCCTGCCTGTTTTATCACAGAAATGACTGTTTCTCCCATGTTACCAGTCCTGTGAACTCATCATAAATCAAGTAAGGGACATATATAAGCTCAGTGGCCACCAGAGCGCCTGTGTCACTGATTTAATTTACAGTATGATGAACTGAGATGGCTAAAGACACAGCAGAAACACTCGCTCCTGTGATAAAACAGGCAGAAAAAAGTGCTGCCTCACTGAAATAAGCAGCTGCGAGCCTCGGCTGTGTTATCTGTATACTCTCTTATGCTTTCTTCTCTGGTCAGGAGTTGTGGTATATACCAACCATGAACTGGAGCAGCTCTGCATGGTCGGACAGAGCAAATAACACAGTACATAGCAGGGGCACATATATAAGATTATCTTAATATCTTAATTGTTGAAGTTATTACAATATTTATTAATTAAAATCTACTTTGTTTGTGGCAAGATGATATCAATATGAGGAGACTGTTACCTTCATGAAACCCTATGAGGTCAGGAGGAAAATACGAAAAAAACATTTTTAATGTTAAAATGGGGTTCCGTCTTATAATTTTAGTATGTCTTATAATAACTCACCAGGTGGAAGCAGCAGTGGTGGAGCGGCTCAGGAGGGTCACAGCAGGCAGGGTCTATGATGCTGTGGGCTCGGAGGATGTGGTGTTGCGGCTCAGGAGGGTCAGTGGACAGAGGGTCGCCGATGCTGCAGGCTCGGAGGAAGGGGTGTCGCAGCTCAGGAGGGTCAGTGATACTGCAGGCTTGGGGGTATTACGGCGGAGGCGTCATTGATGTGCTGGCGCACTGCTGGCTCCATTGAATTGCTGGCAGTTGACACAATGGACTTCAACAAAATGGCCACGGAGGAGGCGCATGCGCAAATTGGCCTCCGCGGACATTTTCTTGAAGTACATTGCGTCAAGCATCGGCAGTTCAATGGAGCCAGCAGTCCACAGCGCGCCATGATAACCCAGGGCCTGCAGTTATCGCTGACCCTTTGTCCTTTGACCCTCCTGAGCCACTCCACTGCAGTTACACCCCCTCCTCTGAGCCCTCAGTATCACTGACCTGCCTCCTGTGACCTCGCTCCACCACTTGCACCCCATTAAGTCATATCTGAATTGTAAGATGCTCCCACATTTTTCCCCCAGTTTTGGGGGTAAAAAAAGAGCGTCTTATAATCCAGAAAATACAGTACACCACCATTGCATCCCACTGCTGTGTATAAATAGCAGACCAGTTTGTGATTTAGGGAAACACCCTCATTGTAGTCTGCTTGTTGCTTGCCACAAAATGTCTGTTTACAGAGCTATTACTTTCAATCCATCTCCTTGTGCAGCGAATATAATACAAAGCAGCATGTTTCTGGGCTATAAGTTCAGATGAAGAAATATGGTTTGATTATTGATGTATTTTTGCAAAAAAGATGTGAAGAGAAAACTTTTAGTAAATTCTTGAAAACAAAGAACATTAACAGTTTTTTTCGACCTTATGTGCCTATTTTTCATTGCATTTCGCTACAGTTCTTTGCACTTCAGAACACATATATCCGTCTGTAAGAGATGATTTTTTTTGGCTTATTTAGGATTGATAGTGTTTTTTTTAAAAAGAGTAATAAAATGTTGTAATTTCTTCAGAGAAGAATAGTCGGATCAATGCAATGCTCTTTGGAAAATGATTGTTACTATATGTATGATAGAATCCCATTACAGTGATGAAGCAACTATCATCTTGTGCTGCAAGAAAATTGTATTATTATATTGATCTAACTGTTTTTGGACTTTTTCAAGTACAGTTTTAGTTTTCTGTGATGTTTTGGATTACTGATGCCCAGCTATTAAAATAATAAAGGGAATCATTAGCAAACATAATTGAAATATGTTATGAGTGAAAATAAACTTTAAAAATATGTTCACGTCTCTTGTGAAAAAAGAGGTAAAAGTCGAGTAAACATCATTAGCACCATCATAATGGTTTTCTCAGGGTTATTGTTAAAACGCCAGCAGCTCGAGCAAATTCTATAGGTCGTTCACGCACAACCAAAATACGGGCACATTTCTGCTCCAGTTTTACAGCCACATGTTTATAGGTGGTTTCCTCTTTCACCTTTTTTTCAATAATTCATGGTGGTTGTGCTTATAATAATATATTCATCTGTTAACTACCTTCTCCAGGTTCAGCAATGCAACAATATGTTATGGAACAAATAACACAGTAGGATCTTATCCGGTGGAGAGAGACATAAAGGTGCAGGGAAGTGCTCTCCTGGTGGAGCGCAATTACCATATTTTCCGGTTTATAAGACGCACCGGATTATAAGACGCACCCCAAATTTAAAGAAAATAAAAAGGTTAAAAAAAGGGGGTCCATCTTACAATCCAGTGGTGTGGTGGTGTCTTAACGGGAGGGTGGCAGTGGTGGTGGAGCAGGGTCACATGAGACAGGGTCGGTGGTGGAGCAGATTGATGCTGCTGGCAGTAGGTGACCGACATACTGTGAGGTAGGCAACTTCCAGAAACTGTTGGCAATGCGTGCTTCAAAGAAATGGCTCCCAGAGTCGGCGCATGCGCAGATTGAGTTATCGGCTAAATGAAAAGCCATGATCTCATCTGCACGCACACCACCTCCGGGCGCCATTTTCCTTAAGTCCACTGCTAGGAGATCAAGGGGCTGGAGGCGGCACAAGCGCAGATGAGATCTTGAGCCAAGAGTTCCATCTGTACATGTGGCAACTCCAGGTGCCATTATTTGAAGCCCACACTGTCGACATCTACAGGATGCCCCTGCCTCACACTACTCACAGCACAGCAGCCCACAGCAGCACAGCAACCCATAGGCTCCAGCACAGCGCCCTGCAGGCCCAAGCATTGCCCTTATATCCTGCTACCCCTCTCCACCACCTCCTGGTAATGTGCATTGGGATTATAAGACACACCCTTCATTTTCCTCCCAAATTTTTTGAGGAAAAGTGTGTCTTGTAATCCGAAAAATATGGTATCAGCACCTCTAGTCCACGGGAGGTATGCCAGAAGGAAATATGTGGGCTTTCTGTGCTGCTGAGGAAGATCTCAAAAAATCCCCAGGAGATTGGATGGATTTTCACGGTATATTGTCAACGCATTTCAAGTCAGCTGACTTCTTCATCATGACTGTGTCTCTAACATGTGGTTTGTCCAGATGAAGAAGTCAGATGACTTGAAATACGTTAACAATAAATTACAATAATTAATCTCGTCTCATAGAAATTCTTTGGGATCTCCTTCGGTAGCGCAGAAAGTCCACCCACTTCTGGCATAGGTTCAGCAATGCGTCTCAGCTTTTTCGTTAGTGATTGTTCATAGGCTACAAGATTGGTATCATATTAACAGTACTGCTGCCATTCACTGGGCTGTCTGCCAATGTAGACAGCATGAGCCGCTGAGCCCAGTGATTGGCTGCAGTGCTATTGATGTGACATCACTTCTGCAGCTTATACCGAATCACTGGAACATTGACGGAAACGCAGTGCCGGACCTGATGAGGGCAAGTAACATATGGTTTTATTATATTCAGCATAGCCACCACAAATTAGGGAAAAAAAGGCTAAAAAAGAAAAACCCTTTTCAACTTGCTGCTGGCATGGAAATTGTGACTTTAATACTGGCCAGAAAAGATGGCTTGTAGAGATCTTAGATGTCACTTATCTTTGGTATGAAAGGCACTGCATGAGAAAAGTCCTATTTAAAGCACCACTACAGTATTTTTTTTCAGCAATGTTGTGTTGGTTTAAATAGAAGCCCCCTGTGCCCTGTCATATACAACTTAACCTTTTTTTGGCGTCGCTTTGCTTCCATGGTGCCATCTTGTGCCCTTAACTTCTGATTGGCCAGAAGTCAGAGGTTACAACACAAGCTCACAATACAAGTCTATGAGAGCCAGAACAAGGTTCTCAGACTTGTATTTAGTTGTGACTTCCGGCACACTCTATGAAACTGCTGTGGCAGCAGATCACAGATCACCAAAGACTGACCGGTTCAATGACAAAATACTAGAATAAAGCCACCGGAGGGGGGTGAGTATGAGACAGAGGGCAGGGGACTTAAATTTAAAGCACCACTCCACTAACCAGTACCTGTGTTCTAGTACCTGCGTGAACCTGCCATATTTGCTGCACCTGTCAGTACCTGCCTTGCCAGCCATGCCCACTGTACCTGCCGTACCTGCCGTACCAGCTGCACTTATTGCATCAGCCGCCACTCCCACTTGCATCCGCGAGCATAACATATAGTTTAGGATGCTGACAGACCCTACCTTGAATATAATTTTAATAATTAATTAATCTGCAACATATTTGTTGTTGTACATGATAATATGCTGGTGCATGATACCTGGTTTATTAGGCAGGTGTTGAAAAAGCGGTGTGCTAGCTGTCAGTGAATTCCCTTTAATACCTGATATTGAGTGATACATTGGTATTTCTAAGTAATTTACTCTATTTGTGACTCTTAAATAAGACTTTTTAATACATTTTCAAAAAAATATAGGAAAAGTCTTAACTCAGATTTTAGTTCACCGCAAGTGCCTTAGGAAAGGGAATACCAAGATTGTCTTTCATGAAAAAATAATTTATATGGCCAGCATAAGACTTATATCAACCTTCCAACATTTGATGCTTACTGACAATGTAATTTGAAAAATCTTTTCACTAAAAGTACTTGTCAGTTCGACTTAATATAATACACCATAGGATTTGAGAAACATTTACATGTTTAAAACCCTTAAGCTTTCCATAAATGAGAAATTCCATCATAAAAAGCAGAACTAGTGGATGACTGTTTTCCATATAAGTTCTCATGGCTACTTGGAATGAATGGAAATAAAGTACTTCCTTGGTAGACTCGGCACAAGGTCACTGGCACTTAAACACTTAACCAAATTAGGTACATTACTTTACTATGCGCATTTGAAAGACATCTTTAAGCAATATCAAATCCACTGTCCCTAATTTGCAAGATTAGATTCATTGAGCAAAATTATTAGAGACTCTGCCTGAAATGTTCTTTGGGTCAGATTACTATATGGGATCAGATAACATAGGTTTCAGAAAATATGATGTCCTGTAGGTCTCAGAGAATATCTCAATGACCTACATCAAATGGGTTATATAATATTCTAAAACCAAGCAATATCAAACAATGAGCATAATCCAATATTTCGGGATTCTACTACCGAAAGCTATGTGCCCATTACAGAATAATCCATTGGCTGAATATACAGAAACAGTTTTAAGATAGTGAGAGTTGACTTTAATATACCATAAATATACTGGAGGGTCTCACAATCATTTATGTGAAGCGTTTTCTGGTAGATTACTTTAAATTTATACATGAAAAACATATTCAAGATACCATATTTTTTGCTTTATAAGATGTACCGGATTATAAAACGCAACCCAGAATTAGAGATAAAAAAGGTAAAAAAAAAGAGGGGCCCATCTTATACTCCGGTGGTGTCTTACTGGAGGGGGGCGGCAGAGGTGATGGAGCTGGGTCATAAGAGGCAGGGGCGGTGCTGGGGTAGAGTGATGCTGCAGGTGGAGGCTGTGCGGGCAGCAGTGGGGGCTGTGCGGGCAGCGGTGGGGCTGTGCTTGCTGCAGAAGATGTGCTGGCTGTGTGGAGCAGGGTGGTGCAGCGGGTATCCCAGATGCTCTGTCAGTGGTGAGAGCTTTAAAGAAATAGCTCCCGGAGTGGGCAAATGCGCACAATAAGCTCTCGGCTCAATGACTAGCCGAGAACACATCTGCGCACGCACCACCTCCAGGTGCCATTTTCCTTAAGTTTGCTTCACTGGAGATCAATGGGCCGGAGGTGCCATGTGCGCAGATGAGAATTTGAGCCAAGAGCTCCATCTGCACACGTGCCTACTCCAGGCGCCATTATTTGAAGCAATAGCATCTGGGACACCCGCTGCACCGCTCTGCTCCACACAGCCACGGCTGCCCGTACAGCTACCCATGCAGCCCCCACTGCAGCAAGCACCGCAAAAAACACAGCCAAGACAGAGCCCATTCTCCACCTCCCAGTAAGCTACATTCGGATTTTAAAACGCACCCCTCATTTTCCTCCAAAATATTTGGGAGGAAAACTGCATCATATAATCCAAAAAATATGGTACGTCATTACTATCTAACTCAATTATGAACTTTGAAAATCCCTTTTCTCCTGATTTTGCTCTGTGGTTTTTAAATTATGCTGGGTCTGTTACATGTACGAGATCAACCCTTTACACAAACATATAGGACAAACCCTGCCCAAATGGCTTAGTAGCCTGAATATTACACCATATAATACCAATACCACCTGCTGAAAGAGAAATGATGAATGTTTGGCTTGACAATGGGCTTAGGATGAGGTTTCCATGTTCCATTATGTTTGATGAGACAATAGGATATGGAAGCTGAAGAATTGTAAATATCCCAGATTTAGAGAAAGAAAAATAAGACAATAAATTGACAGCCTCCAAAAATGTCCTTTATAATTTATTATGGACTGAAGACTTGAGAAAGTTGTAGATAGCTACAGAATTGAACATACAAAACCTACAATGTACTAATGTTGTTACATCTTAATGTGCATCTTCCAAGTGGAAAACAGTGCTTTGAAAAGTATTCATACCCATGAACTTTGACATTTTTTCACATTACACATTTTTTCACATTGCGATTTTATTTGATATACCAACAGTAAGTAGCAAGTATTTGTGAAAGGAATTAATATATTTTGCATTTAACCCAACAAGTTCTACATTGGTCTCATCTGACCAGAGCAATGTCTTCTGGATGCCATGTAGGGGACACAGCTAGCATGAGAAAGAAGGTACTCTGGTCAGATGAGGCCAAAGTAGACGTTTTGGGGCTAAATGCAAAACGCTGTGTGCGGTGGAAAACTAACTCTGCACATCACCCTGAAAGCACTCTCCCCACCATCAAGCTTGGTGGTGGCAGTATCATGCTGTGTGGAGGTCTTTCTTCAGAAGAGATAGGGAAGCTGGTCTGAGTTGATGGGAAAATGCATGGAGCTAAATACAAGACAATCCTGGATGAAAAGCTGTTGGAGGCTGCAAAAGACTTGAGACTAGGGTTTAGGGTTGCCTTCCAGGAGGACAACCCTTAACATGTTGCCAGAGCTACAATGGAAAGGTTTATATCAAAGCATATTCATGTGTTTGCATGGCCCAATCATAGTCCTGACCTAAATTCTATTGAGAATCTGTCAAGACTTGAAAATTACTGTTCACAGACGTCTCGATCCAATCTCACTGAGCTAGAGCGATTTTTTTTAAAGGAGAATGGACACAAATTTCAGCCTCAAGATATGCAAAGCTGGTAGAGACATCACCAAAAGACTTGCAACAGTAATTATAGTGAAAGGTGGTCCTAAAAAGTAATTACGCATGAAGCTGAATACAAATGCACGTCACAATTTTTAGAGTTAGATTTTTAAAATATTTAGAAAACCATGTATCATTTCCTTAAAAATTCACAAATACATGGTACTTTGTGTTGGTATATCACATAAAATCCCAATAAAATACTTTTAATTTTGAGGGTATAATGTTAAAAAATGTAGAAAAGTTCACGGAGTATGAATACCTTTTCAAGACACTATTTATAGTTTCATAGGGTCATGAATAAACAAAATAATTGCACACGGGATACACTGGTATTTTTGGTGATGGCACCAGTTGTAGGATTAAATATTCTAACTTTTATTTTGTCAAAGGCAGTTAAAAGCTCTTTTAGCTTAATAATATTATGGATTCTTCAAAATCACTTACATTTGCCTTAATATCCTGAGACTCTTTGATATATCCCAGCCTAAAGGCCAAGTTTGCCTTTACTGTTTTGCCGTCCTATTAAAGATGTGTTTAATTTCAATAGTTCTGTTTTAAATATTCTTCAACATTCACTTCACTCTTTTGTCTGGTATGATTTATGGTTTGGGTGTTTTGTGTAGCCATCTTTCACGACTTGATTTTTCTGTCAGAAAGAACAATTCATCAGGATGATATATCTACAGTATTTGACCCCTCTGCAGTAATCACTTCAATATTTCTCATGGTCATGGTAGATGCCGCCTCGTGTCCTCCTAACCCCCAGTCAAGTTATTGTAAGACTGACATGTATGGAATTATTTTTTTAGAAAGACTAAATTAGGACGATTTACTATCTTCAACTGATTGGAACAATCTGAGATTAGTAGTTACACAGTAAGGCTATGTGCGCACGTGTGTGCTCTGCACGGCACCTAAAAGGTGCGCTTCAGAGCGCAGCTGAAAAGCTCCGTTCTGAAGCGCATGGTGCCGGCGAGAACGTGCGCTCTGCATGCTGCCTCTCCCTATAGACAGAGCAGGCGCTGCCGGCAAAGCGCACGGAAGAAGTGACATGTCACTTCTTAGAACGCAGCGATTCGGGCAGCAGCCGAATTGCTGCGTTCTAATATGCCACGTGTGCACGGCCCCTGCACAATCTCCATAGATTGTGCAGGGGACGCAGGACGCATGCAGTTACGCTGCGCTACAAAGCGCAGCGTAACTGCATGAATTACGCACACGTGCGCACATAGCCTAACGTAGTAACCAGTCAAAAGACTATCAATGGAATTCAATGCTATCACAAGCAAGAGTGATCATTATCACCAATGGAAAATTATCTTTCTATTGGTTATTGCTGACCCCAAAACAATTACAAAAGCATAATCCCTCTGAAAATTATTCTTTTATCTACTAAAATGATATACGAGAGTTATTATTTTTCTTTTAGGGCAGATGTAACGTATACCTTTATACAGTATATAGTATAGCACGAAAGTGAGTACACCCCTCTCATTTTTGTAAATATATGTTTCCATGGAACAACACTGAAGCTATGACACTTTGATACAATTAAAGTAGTCAGTGTACAGCTTGTATAACAGTGTAAATTTGGTGCTCTCTAAATAACTCAGCACACATCCATTAATGTTTAAACCACTGGCAACAAAAGTCAGTACATCGTTAAGTAAAAATGTGGTCAAATTATGCTCAATTTTCCCTCCCTGGTGTTATATGATTAGTGTTACAAAGTCTCATGTTTGACTAGGAAGCAGGTGTGTTACATTTGGTGTTATCGGTCAAACACTATCTCATACTGGTCAGTGCAACTTCAATATGGCTTCTCATGGCAAAGAATACTATTTGGAGCTGAAAAAATTTGTTGCTCCACATAAAGATGACCTAGGCTATAAGAAGATTGCCAGCACCTTGAAGCTGATCTGCAGCACAGTGGCCATACAGCAATTTAGCAAAACAGATTTCACTCAGAACTGGCCTCAACATGGTTGACCAAAAAAGTTGAGTGCACGTGCTCAACGTCATATCTAGAGGTTGTCTTTTCAAAACATAAGAGTGCTGCCAGCATTGCTGCAGAGGTTAGCCCTCAAATAGTTTGCTGAAGACAGGGAGACTAAAGACATGCATTACAAGAACAATGTCCTGCGGTCTGATGAGACCAAGATAAACTTATTTGGTTCAGATAGTGTCAAGCATGTGTGGTGGCAGCCATGTGAGGAGTACAAAGACAAGTGTGTCTTGCCTAAATTCAAACATGTTGGTGGGACTGTCATGGTTTGGGGCTGTAAGAGTGCTGCCGGCTGTGGGGAGCTACAGTTCACTGAGGGAACCATTAATGTCAACATGTACAGTGACATATGAAGCAGAGCATGATCCTCTCTCTTCAGAAACTAGACAACAGAGCAGTATTCCAACATAAAAAATGATCCCAAACAACACACCTCCAAGATAACCACTGCATTGCTAAAGAAACTGAGGTTAAGGGTGTTGGACTGGCCCAGCATGTCACCAGACCGAAACCTAAATTGAGCATCTGTGGTGCCTCCTCAAACAGAAGGTGGAGGAGCGCAAAATCTCTAACATTTACCAGCTCCGTGATATCATTCTAGAAGAGTGGAAGAGGATTCCAGTGGCTCCTGTGAAGCTCTAGTGACCGCCATGCCCAAGAGAGTTAAAACACTGCTTGAAAATTATGGTGGCCAGACAAAATATTGACACTTTGGGCACAATTTGGCCATTTTCACTTAGGGGTGTACTCAATTTTGTTGCCAATAGTTTAGACATTAATGGCTGTGTGTTATTTAGAAGGCACTCAAACTTTACACTGCTATACAAACTGTACACTGACTACTTTGCATTGTCTCAAAGTGTTATATCTTCAGTGTTGTCCCATGAAAAGAGATAAGATATTTAGAATAACGTGAGGGGTGTACTCACTTTTATGATATGCTGTATTTCTACTCTTTTAGAGTCTAATGATGATGTTTTTTGCATTAGTTCAGTTTGGCTTGAAAAGGCTTGAAGGCTGCTGTATGGCCATGGAAATACAATTAACAGTAAGATAATTTTTCATCCAATCAATTACACGTAATTTAATTTTCAATTGTTAATTTGGTAGTTCATTATAACCATGAAAATATCAGTAATTGTCATTTAATGTAAAAGTTTAGTTAAGTATACTGGTCAGGACATGATGAGGATATATTGGATATATTGCTCTGATGCTGAGTAGATACCATGTGCAAATATCTACCTTAAACTTAATATGGTAGCTTGTACTAAAACATTGAAAATGTGTAAAGTTGAGCTAAGGCCGCTTTACACGCTGCGATATCATGACCGATATCGCTAGCGTGCGTACCCGCCCCCATCGATTGTGTGACACGGGCAAATCACTGCCTGTTGCGCACAACATCGGGCTGACCCATCACACTACTTACCTGCCTAGCGACATCGCTGTGACCGGCGACCCGCCTCCTTTCTAAGGAGGTGGTTCATTCAGCGTCACAGCGACGTCACAGCAGCGTCACCGAACCGCCGCCCAATAGAAGTGGAGGGGCGGAGATGAGCGGGACGTAACATCCCGCCCACCCTCTTCCTTCCTCATTGCGGGCAGCCGTTGGTAAGGTGAGGTTCCTCGTTCCTGCGGTGTCACACATAGCGATGTGTGCTGCCGCAGGAGCGACTAACTACTTCGTACACCAAGCAGCAGCGATATTCGAGAATAGGGAGGCATGTCACCGCTGAGCGATTTTGACCATTTTTGCGACGATTCAAAATCGCTCATAGGTGTCACACGCAAAGACATCGCTAAAGTGACCGGATGTGCGTCACAAATTCCGTGACCCCAACGAGATAGCTTGAGCGATGTCGCAGCGTATAAAGCGGCCTTTAATCTCTGAATAACTCATGCTCATAGTGCCATCATAAGGTCAGAGTCACACTTGCGAGAGACTCGCATCGCATCACTCGGCACGGCCGCACTCTCTCCGGACAGGAGCATCTCATCTGTATAGAAATACATGCAGCTGACATTCTCCTGTCCAGAAAGTGTGCAGCCATGCTGGGTGATGCGATGCGAGACTCGCGCAAGTCTCTTGCGAGTGTGACACCAGCCTAAAGGTGGATCTCTGAAATGTATTAACGGTACAGGCTTAATTGTAAATCTATAGCAGAATTGTATGTCCAACTGAAGCTTCCTCAGGGATTCCAGGATCAGCTCATAATCTCTATAAAAAAAAGTCATCTTGTGACAACCCCTTCAAACCTTTCTGCAAAATGTTCTTCTTACACTTTCAAGTTTTGTCCTCTTCTTATTCCAAGAGCCATTTTTGTTTTTCTGCCAACAAAGCTGTATGAGGGATTGTTTTCATGGAATGAGTTAATGGTTTGTATGGTTCACTTTGCAATATTTGATTCTTATGTTATATATTCAGTCGTGTCCAACCCTTGCATATTCTGTAGGCCAGTTCTTGTCATGCTTCTTTTTTCTTTGTTACAGCCTTTTCCATTTGCTTGACATTCGTTCGCATTTCATTCTTGATGGTATCTAGCCAACAGCCTTTGGTCTCTCCTGTTTCCTTTAATTACTGATCATTCCGAGTAGCACCTTACTTTCTAATTACATGTCCAAATCAGGTCAGTTTCTCTGTTGATCTTGCATTCCATGGACAATTTTTGGATTCTATGATCAAGAACAACTAATGTGCTAAAAACGATGAAAAAAAAAGATATTCTGACATTATGTTTTTGGTTCTGTTTTCACGGCGTTGATTAGGCTATAAAAAAGACTAAAATCAACTAATTTTCCATGATAAACCCTGATCATGTCATTGTGGACCTCGATGCTGGTAATAGACTGATTACTGTGAAGTTTGGGAATAATTTGTTATTGCTCAGATGAGGGAATGTACCATACTTTTCATTGAAATACTAATCTTCCTTTGAATATTTAAATGCTAGGAGTTAAATAACAGATTGCAATTATACTGCTACATTATTATCACTGAACTGTATTTATCTGTTGGGGACAAATCAGGTTTTAATTATTATCAGTATTCATAATACGGGGCACATTACGGCAGACTCTAGGCAGAAGCTTAATTACTACCAGCCAGTTGCTGAGAGGTCCCTTAAATATGAGCCTTTCTTTATTCATTACGTTGTTGAATACTCTTGGGAGATTTAAACATGCTTCTAATTTTTACTAAGACTAACAATTCACGGGAACACTGAGGTCATTTTATTTTTCTGTTTTGTAAAATAGTTGTTAAGTGAAAAAAAAAAAATAAAAAATGAAAGTTGTGTTGAACGTAAACCAGATGGAAATGTACAAAATCGTCTTAGCATCTCTAATTGGAAGCACAGTAAGACTGTAATAGATTCTGCAAATTGCAAACAAAATGCTCTTGTTTACATTACTGTCAATGACTTTAAAGCTTCAACCGGAGAATCAAATACACATATGTTTATAGTAAAAAATAAATAAAACATGGAACCCCCATTTTTAGGGTCTTTAAATACGAGGTTCGCGGATATATTTAAGGGCTTCCTTAAGAATAGGATTGTGACTTTGACTCTTCGAGGGTTCCTGGTGGGATTTTAATGATCGGGTTGCACCAGCAACCAAACTGTTACTGTAACATATGCCTTCCTTTAGTCTGCATAATTCATATGCCGTAAGATTAGTTATGGCTGCGTGACTCAATAGCAACGCCTCATTATTTTATTATTCAGTATTTATTCTAATGTTTGACGCCTCATGAAATTGCTGCTAATGTGTTATAGAAGGGCAAGTCTGACACAAGTGAGAACAATTTTATTCCTACGCATTCCTTCCTGCTGGTATGTCCTTTCCTCCCTTGGTAGAAGTAGCAAGAGTAAATAGTTAATTTGCTTCAATTATAAGCCTGTCCTGCTAAATTAGAAGCTGCAGGGATATGGAAAGGCAGAATTACACTTATGAGCTGACAAATCCTCAGAGCCCAAAAACTGATGTCTCTTTCTTGGAGCTACTGTAATTCCATTACTTTTATGTCAAGTCAATCAAACCACTTAATCTTTATTGGTGCTTTCACACTCTTTAGACATGTTCCTTCATGGTCAGTTTGATGAAAGTATCTTGGGATTAATTAGTAGGTTACTCCCAAGCACCATTGAAGTCTGAATTATTTTAACTTATCTGAACTCTTTGGATTAGATCCTGATATTTTCTAGGCATTGTTTCAAAACTCCTGGATTTTCTTCTACAGCATGACCGAAGACAATAAGATGCTATGAAGAGTCAAGCAGTAATTATCATATTAAAAAAACAATTAAAAATTAACTTTGCTGATTATAGTAAATTAATGGCCTCATAAAGATCACTCTTTGAAGTGATCATATAGATGTCTTTGAGCACGGAGGTGAAACTCAATTTCATAGAAGGCCAAAATGAATAACTTGGACAAAGTCGCATTCCAACCTAGTTGAAGGCCCCACATAATCATCCATACAAAATAATGGGCCCCACATAGCCCTCCATACAGAATAATGGGCCCCACATAGTCCTCCAAACAGAATAACAGTCCCCACATAGTCCTTCATGCATAATAATGGGCCCCACATAGTCCTCCATACAGAATAATGGGCCCCACATAGTCCTCAATACAGAATAATGGGCACCACATAGACCACTATACAGAATAATGGGCCAACATAGACTTCCATATAAAATAATGGATCCACATAGTTCTCCATACAGAACAATCAGCCCCACGTAGTCCTTCATACAGATTAATGGGCCCCAAATAGTTTTCCATACAGAATAATGGGCCCCACATAGCCCTCCATATATAACAATTGGTTCCACATAGACCTCCATACAGAATAAAGGGCCCCACATTGACCTCTATATTTTATAATGGGCCCCACATATTCCTCCATATAGTATTATGGGCCCCACATAGTCCTTCATATAGTATTATTGTCCCCATATTGCCCTCCATATGGTATTATGGCTCCACATTGTCCTCCATGTACTATTATGGGCCACACATTAATAAATACTTATCTCGCCTCTTCGCCCTGCTGCTCTGAAGCTCTTCACTGCTCAGCACAGTGTGTGTGAAATTGAGACATCAACGCACTTCAGACACAGAATGATGGGGGAGCGAGCAAACGGCTTCCCTTTCCCATCCATGCATTCAGCTGTATCGGCATCCAATGCAGGATGCCGATACAGTTGACAGTGCGATACCGGGCACTCACAAGGGGAAATTGCGGTGCCAGCATCATTGGCCAAATATTATCAGTCCGCAGGCCAGAGTTTGACATATGTGTCTCAGAGTGGACATCTCCCAGTTAAGAGTCTCTCTCTCTCTGTCTTTGGTAGTTTCCGCTCATCCATGTATTACATGATCAAACATTCATTCATTTTAATAATTGTGAATAATACTACATTTTTGCAGCAGTGGACACTATAAAGGAAAAAAATGCCCAATTGCAGCAGTTTCCTTGATGATTCACTTCTGATATCTGGAAGTTTACATACACTATATAAAACGACACATCTGCATGTTTTTCTCACTATCTGACATGAAATCAGAATAAACCTTTCCCATTTTAGGTCAATTAGGAGCCAAAATTATTTATATTTGCCAAATGCCAGAATAATGAGAGAGAGAAGCTTGTGGAAGGATATCCAAAACGTTTCACCCAAGTCATACAGTGTAAGGGCAATGGTACCAAATACTAATGAAATGTATGGAAACTTTTGAGTTTGCAGAAAGTAATAAAAATGCCTTAAAATATTCTCTCTCATTATTTCGGCATTTGGCAAATGTAAATAATTTTGGTTCCTAATTGACTTAAAACGCGAAACGTTTATTCTGATTTCATGTCAGATAGTGAGAATAACAAGCATATGTGTCTTTATAGATAGTGTATGTAAACTTCTGGTTTCAACTGTACATATATATTATTTTAGCAAAATTAAAAATCAGGAAAACAAAATGCTAGTCTCACGTTGTTGAAATGTGAAACAATCACAAATCGAATATATTCCAGTGAAAAATTGTGACAGAACATTCAAACAATAGCAGAAAGTCAACACTATCATCACACTGGCTGCAGAGAGGTTTATAGGTATTTATCTGATCTGGAGACATAAATAAGTTACAAGGATTTGTAATCAATAGGGCCAAATGAGAAAATGCACAATTTCAGAGGTATTTCTTTTTGGGAGTACAGGATCTCACTGGCAGCAGTTGTCACTTTCCCAACTAGAAGGATGGTGACCAAAGAGGGAGCTGGGTAGCACTGGAGAGTACAACAGGTAAGTATCAGAGAGAAGGGGATCAGGTAGAATTTGAATTTGAGTATTCGCATCATTTAACCCAGGAAATTCAATTTGTGGAGAAGTTATTCTCCAATTTTATGCTCCTCTTTATGCTCTGGGGTCTCTACAGAACCTAGCGCATAGTAACCGTATTATGTAAGAAATAAAAAAAATCTTAAAATCACTTCACTGTTTACCTATTCGACCCTTCTACTACTTACCCCCATCTGGTCCTCATCACATCTTCGGATCGGCTTCAGCTGAGCTGAAGGCTCCAAGGATTCCAGGGCCATCACCGCCAATCCGGAGATGGGATAAGGACTAGATGAATAGCGGGGAGAAGCAGAGGGACATGAGGTATGAATATAAGGTTTTTTAATTTTATTTTCACATTTTGATGGCCTTTTATGATTTAGAAAATTAACAGCCAATGGGCACCAGCTTGCTGAATTATAAAAAAATCATTTTGGTGAGTGCGAAATTTTGTAAAATTTGAGTAGAATTTAATTTCACTCTAATCTATCTGCTCCTCTCTAGTAAGTATCAGTTTGGGGAGTTAGATCATTCTTGGTCTGGTTTAGAAAAAAAGTTAGGTTCGCCCTTTATTGTTGTTGATAGCAGACATAAGACAGAGTAAAGCCTGCTTTACACGTTGCAATCTCGCATACGATATCGTATGCGATTTGCAACGCCCCCATCGTATGTGTGGCATATTTAATTTGTTGAACGGGCCGCACATACGATTAACCCCCGTCACACATACTTACCTTCCATACGACCTCGATGTGGGCGGCGAACGTCCACTTCCTGGAGTGGGAGGGACATTCGGCGTCACATCAACGTCACACGGCAGCTGGCAAATCGATGCGGAGGGGCGGAGCTGAGCGGGACATAAACATCCTGCCCACCTCCTTCCTTCCGCATTGTCAGCCAGGAGCTGCAGGACGCAGGTAAGATCTGTTCATCGTTCCCGGGGTGTCACACGCTGTGATGTGTGCTACCTCGGGTACGATGAACAATCTGATGTGCAATTCTAGAGAAAGGTGCGATGAACGTTTTACCGTTCAATCGCAATCGCACGTACCTGTCACACACTGCAATATACCTTACAATGCCGGATGTGCATCACTTACGACGTGACCCCGCCGACACATTGTAAGATATATTGCAACGTGTAAAGCGGGCTTTAGATTTAAAGTGGTATTCAGGTAATAGGTGGGTATTCCTCATCTACAACCCGCTCCTTCTGGGAGAACTGGTCACACAGGGATAGTCTATATAATCACAGCTCTGTCCTTGCTAGATCTATTGGACCTATGAGGAAAGCTATTGTGCATGTAGAGGTTGCTCTCCGCGTTGTCAACAATTTGTGTTATTGTAATTCTGACTGTACAAAAGGATTGTATTAATGTGAAAACAGAAATTGCTTGTTATGCTCATTAGTATGCATAGTGAAGAGTCTTTATAAAATGTTCTATTTTAAATGTTTTTCATTTGTATTATTTTCAGGTGTATAAGAAGAAAACTGAAGCTGCCAAAAAGGAATATCTAAAGCAACTGGCTGCATACCGAGCAAGTCTTGTATCCAAGGTAATGTCAAATATTTACGTCTTACCAATATTACCTATATAGCTTCTCAAACTTGTTTCCATGACTTGTTACTTATGAGGTGTGCTATTTTTAAGAACCTACCATCTCTTCAATGTCTAGGACAATCAATAAATAGCAAAGATCTAGGGAAATATTAATTTTTTAGACTTTTGAGCTACACTATATATGATTGATTATATAAAGGTCAATAAAATTAATCCTGGCTGCAATTGAATAAGTCCTTTAATCCAAAAATTAGGTATGGTGAATACCTCAATCATTTAACTTAAAAAGTTCCACTACATTAGCATATGACGTGAATATGAACAATTATTCCATTTAGCATGCTCATCTTGTCATTTGCCACCATTTTGCAGCACAAGTATAAATCAGAAACAAAATAATTATAGTGAATTATTACGTATAAACATAAATTTACAGTTTTGATAGATTTTTTACGAATTGTTACTTTTGAATGTAACATCCTTGTGCCTGGTTCCGAGGGAAATGATGTTACAGCTTTCCCTATCGATGCATTAAAGGCTACCTCCACCTATAAACAACTTGAAATATGCTCCTTAGCTTTAAATTTCCAAACTCAAATTAAAAAAAGAATGCATTGTACTATGTATCAGCTATATTCATTTATAGTTTGCACATTAATTTCAATACTTGACTTACAACAGCCATTTACAGTATATATTTCTAGCTGAAAAATATTAAAGTCCTGTGATCACAGCAGCCTCTGCAATGTTTCAAGTAAGCAGTCTCTCCTTGATTGTGGAAAGAAGAAGAGCAGAAACTAACAGCTTTTTAGACAAATTTATCATGGCTGGGCTTTGGATCCTCTTTTCTGTAACATGGAAGACAAAAATAACAATATGCAGACAATGAATTAGAGAAAAAAAAGGAGAGGTTGGCATCACAAAGCTTCACAAGTCTGCTGGACATGGGGATCTAACAATATTAGGAAGGTTGTGATTCTTAGTAGGTTTATGCTTTTTTAATGCTTTACCCTACTCTATGGAAAATCCAAGCAAAGAAAAAATAATTTCAGCTCACCCAAAAAATCTGAGCTCCTGGGTCAGGACGGTGCAGGAAAGAGGCTCCTTCTCCAAGTGTGAAGCACGGCAAGATCCAGAAAGGAGGTGATCTGGCAACTCATCCAAAAAAATGTAAAACAAATCTTTATTCCATATTATTAAAAAACATGAACAGGTCAGATGTAGAAGTACATACAGTCCGTCTTACGCGTTTCAAGCCCTTTAGGGCTCTTAATCATAGATATCATAGATGGAATAAAGATTTGTTTTACATATTTAGGATGAGTTGTTTTATCACCTTTTCTATGGATCCTACTCTATGGAAAGTAGTTCAATTAATATTGCAACTAAAAAATATACATTTTGCTTATTCATATTCAGCTTGTAATAATAAATCATCAAAAGTTGATATTTACATTAAAAAAAAGCTACACATGTATGTAGAGATGTTGGTTTTCTTCATTTTTTATTTAACAAAGCAAACCATTTTTACAGTTCTGAGCAATTTTCTTACACATTTTTTACATTAAGCATTTTATATGATGCTATTATTATACTTTATGTAATAGGTGACAAATTGTTTTACTGTACTCTACTGATGAATGCATGTTTACATTGTAGAATACCTAAAACTCATTCATTACTGGACCAGTTCCCAAGAGAAATAACGTATATTCACTCCATAAATTGACCCAGTACAAACTTCACACAAATTCATTAATTGAATTTGTAATGTGCTGCTAACCCCTTGGGGGTTCAGATGAAGATCAATCAAAATTCCGGCCACTGAACATGCAATTTATCACACTAACGTTCTTTCCTCTAACCAGAACTAGCAGTTTACATTAAGTAAACGGCAGTGGCTTTGGTGCTTGAAGCGTTAGTCAGTAGAGTTAAATTGTGGACACGGTGAGCCATTTATATCATACAACATTTACAGAACTATTGTAACTCAATGCAAGACAATGAGGTTGTAATGAGGAAATGATAGATATTCATCTTCATGGATGCCAAGTTGACATTTTCAATATGTATTATAAGTAAATGTCGTATACAGTGGAACCTCGGTTAACGAGAAACCCAGTTAACGAGTATTCCACTTAACGAGCAAAGCTTGCTGTAAATTTGTAACTCACTTAACGAGCAAGCTTGGCCGTACGAGCAAAATACTCACCGCACACACGTCCGGTTCCGTACATCCACCGCGCTGTGACCCACTCTTACAGTCCACACAAACACACACAAACACGTACAAACATGCACAAACACACAAAAACACACACAAACACACACATATTATGCTCACCTTACCTTCCGTTCCATCGCCGGCCTCACGGTTCTTGTAGTTTGCAGCTACAGGATGTGTATCAGTAACCATCGCGACGAGGGAGGAACTTCCACTGTCAGCTGCTACACAGCAGGCTGTCAGCACGCTGACCAATCAGAGGCAAGTGGCTCCTGCCCTTGACGTCAGTGCTCTGGCAGCGGAAGTTCCAGCATCGGTCGCGATGGTTACCCAATACACATCTTGTACCGGCGAACTGCAAGAACCATGAGGCCGGCGATGGAATGGAAGGTAAGGTGAGCATAATATGTGTGTGTCCGTCTGTGTGTTTGTGTGTGTTTGTGCGTCTTTGTGTGTGTTTGTGCATGTGTGGAATGGCACAATATGGGACCAGGATCGGACATTTAACAAGTTGTGGAACGAATTCTCTGCATTGCAATGATTTCCTATCTTGCTTTGCTAGATGAGTAACTTGGTTAATAAGCACACTCCCAGAATGGATTGTTCTCGTTAACCAAGGTTCCACTGTACAATATTATCAGTATCTTCATGTATTTTATGGCTTTATCACCAATGTTATATAATTGATTCTATTCTCCATCGTGAAGTTACAACAGATCCATCTTTCATTCTTGCCATTCACTAGCTGTCATGTCTACTGTTACCAGTCACTTTTGAGTCTTCAACCATTTCATGGGCAAGGGTTCATTTTACATTGTGCCAGATTTTTTCCTACATTTTCTTTTTTTTATCTTGTATTGTTTCGGTATTTTTGAACTCAATACTATTTATAGTACCGTAACAACTAGACAATAAATGAGTCAAGATAATATATATATATATTACTTGAAAAGTCTCTCTACACCTTTTTTTATTGTTGACCAGGTCTATGATATTGAGGTTTAAACGTTAGAATAAGTCATCAGTAGTGATGGGCGAATAGTAACTATTCGTGTTCGCATGATTCGTAACGAAGTACTATTCCGGTATTCGTCATGAATAACAAACCTAATGCAAGTGAATGGTGAACCTGAGCATTTTTCTTGTCGTCACAAATACTTGAATTGTACTCGGTATTCGGTAAGCATTATCCGAACATGAATAGTTACTATTCACCCATCTCTAGTCATCAGTATCTGATTTGGTATCCAACCAATCAACTATTAGCAGGTCCCATGTCCGCCTGGTAAGCATAGTGTGCAGAGCTGGAACCCTACAGCTCTGCACACTGTGTAGTGGCCATTCTTTGGTCTTCAGCTCAATTCTTATTGAAGAGAATCCATATTATTTGTTAAATTAATAATATAGGTAAAAATTAACATTTTCTAAGGTTTTGTGAACTCATCAGAATCATTGGAATATACTTTGGCTATACACGTTAGGACTAGTGATGAGCGAGTACTAAAAAGCTCGGGTGCTCGAGGCTCGGGCCGAGCATCCCAAGATACTCGTGTACTCGGCCCGAGCACGAGCCCAATGTTATCCCATGGGAGACCCGAGTATTTTTATGAAATGACCCCCCGGCAGCATGTAGAAACCCTAAAAATGTCACAAAAGTCTCAGAAGAGTGCTCAAATGACATGGCAACAGCATGGGGAAGACCCCTTGAAGCATTTATCACTCAAAAGTCACAGCTGTGAACAATTTTATCCGAGTTTTATGCCATTTTTACAGACTCGCCAGAAAACCTTCCAAAATGACACCAAAATGAATTTTCATGGCGGAAATGTTAAGGGCACATACCCAATAGTGAGATAGAGCTGTTGTATGTTACTTTTTGAGATTACATGAAAGATTTTACGTGAAAACATTGTGTGGCACTCCGATGTCCCTGAGAAGAGACGTACATGAAAGCCTCTTGAGTCTAATGTGCCCATTTTGAGGAAGTGAGTCTTTGTAGTATTTTCCTTTGCCAGGGAAGTCCAAAATTGTGAGGTTCACCAATGCCCCTGCATACAGACGTGCATGATGGCCTGTAAACCTGAAGTGCCCATTGTAAGGAAGTGGGTCTATTGTAGTATAGCCCTTTGGCAGGGCAGCCAATTATTGGGAGGTCCACATTGTCCCTGGATAGAGACGTGCATGATGGCCTGTAAACCTGAAGTGCCCATTGTAAGGAAGTGGGTCTATTGTAGTATAGCCCTTTGGCAGGGCAGCCAAAAATTGGGAGGCTCCACATTGTCCCTGGATAGAGACATGCATGATGGCCTGTAAACCTGAAGTGCCCATTGTAAGGAAGTGGGTCTATTGTAGTATAGCCCTTTGGCAGGGCAGCCAAAAATTGGGAGGCTCCACATTGTCCCTGGATAGAGACGTGCATGATGGCCTGTAAACCTGAAGTGCCCATTGTAAGGAAGTGGGTCTATTGTAGTATAGCCCTTTGGCAAGGCAGCTAAAAATTGGGAGGCTCCACATTGTCCCTGGATAGAGACGTGCATGAGGGCCTGTAAACCTGAAGTGCCCATTGTAAGGAAGTGGGTCTATTGTAGTATAGCCCTTTGGCAGGGCAGCCAAAAATTGGGAGGCTCCACATTGTCCCTGGATAGAGACGTGCATGATGGCCTGTAAACCTGAAGTGCCCATTGTAAGGAAGTGGGTCTATTGTAGTAAAGCCCTTTGGCAGGGCAGCCAAAAATTGGGAGGCTCCACATTGACCCTGGATAGAGACGTGCATGAGGGCCTGTAAACCTGAAGTGGCCATTGTAAGGAAGTGGGTCTATTGTAGTATAGCCCTTTGGCAGGGCAGCCAAAAATTGGGAGGCTCCACATTGTCCCTGGATAGAGACGTGCATGATGGCCTGTAAACCTGAAGTGCCCATTGTAAGGAAGTGGGTCTATTGTAGTATAGCCCTTTGGCAGGGCAGCCAAAAATTGGGAGGCTCCACATTGTCCCTGGATAGAGACGTGCATGATGGCCTGTAAACCTGAAGTGCCCATTGTAAGGAAGTGGGTCTATTGCAGTATAGCCCTTTGGCAGGGCAGCCAAAAATTGGGAGGCTCCACATTGTCCCTGGATAGAGATGTGCATGAGGGCCTCAAAACATTGTTCCCATTGCAAAGGAGCAGGTCTCCTGTCGTTGTAATGTCCATTCTGAAAGAATGGGCGAAAAAATTTACCACTGGGTGTATACCTGAAACAACGGCCTAACTATTGTAACGGTCATCATTGTGGGGCATGAGGAGTAGGAGGAGCAGTCCTGCGATTATCCAAAGTCCAGAAGTGTGTACCCATGGGTGAGTGGAGGTACATGGCAAATTCCCGTTACAAACTTTAAATTCCGCTCTCATTTGCTGGTGGTGTGGTGAAGTCTGGCCCAATCCAACCCTTGTTCATCTTGATCAGAGTCAGCCTGTCAGCATTTTCAGTTGACAGGTGGGTGCGTTTATCTGTAATGATTCCACCTGCGGCACTAAAAACACGCTCTGACAAAACGCTAGCGGCAGGGCAGGCCAGGACTTCCAAGGCGTAGAGAGCCAATTCATGCCACGTGTCCAGCTTGGATACCCAATAATTGTAAGGCACAGAGGAATGTCGGAGTACAGTTGTTCGATCTGCAAGGTACTCCTTGAGCATCTGGGCAAACTTAGGATTTCTTGTGGCAGTACCCCGCACCTCAGGGGCTGTGGTACGTGAGGGGCTGAGAAAACTGTCCCACATCTTAAAGACTGTTCCCCTACCTCTGGCGGATTGGACTTGTGCCCCTCTCGGCTGTACGCCTTGGTTGTCCACTGATTCCTGACCTATGCCGCTAGCGTTTTGTGATGGGAATGCTTTGCCTACTTCCGTGACTATGGCCTTCCGGAACTGCTGCATTTTGGCTGACCTCTCCGCCTCGGAATAAGAGACATAAAGTTCTCCTTGTAGCGTGGGTCTAACAGTGTTACCAACCAGTAATGATTGTCGGCCAAGATGTTCTTAACGCGAGGGTCACGAGACAAGCAGCTTACCATAAAGTCAACCATGTGAGCCAGACTCTTTACAGCCAGTACTTCAGTATCCTGACCAACACGATGACTGAACATGCTGTCCTCCTCCTCCTCCTCCTCATCTACCCTGTCCTCTGGCCAGCCACGCTGAACCGAGGATATGACTGGTGTGCATGTCATATCCTCAATTTGGCCGGAGAGTTGCTCCATGTCTTCATCCTCCTCCTCGTCATAGTCCTCCACTGCACGTTGTGATGAGACGAGGCTGGGCTGTGTGTTATCACCCACACCCACTACTGTTTCTTGCTACAACTCATCGCGCTCCGCCTGCAATGCATCATGTTTGTTTTTGAGCAGAGACCGCTTTAGAAGGCAGAGAAGCGGTATGGTGACGCTAATAATGGCGTCATCACCACTCACCATCTTGGTGGAGTCCTCAAAGTTTTGGAGGATGGTACATAGGTCGGACATCCATCTCCACTCCTCAGGTGTTATGTGTGGAGTTTGACCCATTTCCCGATGGCTTAGGTGATGCAGGTACTCAACAACTGCCCTCTTCTGCTCACATATCCTGACCAACATGTGCAGAGTTGAATTCCAACGTGTGGGGACATCACACACCAGTCTGTGAGCCGGAAGATGCAAACGGCGCTGAAAGTCGGCAAGGCCGGCTGAAGCAGTAGGTGACTTTCGAAAATGTGCAGACAGGCGGCGAACTTTTACCAGCAGATCAGACAGCTCTGGGTATGACTTTAGAAACCGCTGAACCACGAGGTTGAGCACATGGGCCACGCATGGAACATGTGTCAGCTGGCCTCGCCTCAAAGCCGCCACCAGGTTCCGGCCATTGTCACACACGACCTTTCCTGGCTTTAGGTTCAGAGGTGTGAGCCAGTGATCTGCCTGATGTTTCAGAGCTGTCCACACCTCTTCTGCATTGTGGGGTTTGTCACCTATGCAGATTAGCTTCAGCACAGCCTGTTGCCGCTTCGCCGAGGCAGTGCTGCAGTGCTTCCAGCTTGGGACTGGTGTGGAGGGTAAAGTGGATGAGGATGCGCAGGAGGAGGAGGAGGCTGAGGAGCATGACATTCCGGAGCTGTAGAGTGTGGGTGAAACCCTGACTGAGGTAGGGCCTGCAAACCTTGGTGTGGGAAGTACATGTTCCGTCCCTCGCTCAGACTGGGTCCCAGCTTCCACAATATTAACCCAGTGTGCCGTCAATGAGATGTAGCGGCCTTGCCCACAAGCACTTGTCCACGTGTCTGTGGTTAGGTGGACTTTGGCTGAAACAGCGTTGTTCAGGGCACGTGTGATGTTTTGTGACACGTGGTTATGCAATGCGGGGACGGCACACCGGGAGAAATAGTGGTGGCTGGGGACCGAGTAACGTGGGACAGCTGCCGCCATCAGGTCGCGGAATGCTTCTGTCTTCACCAGCCTAAAAGGCAACATTTCCAGCGCAAGCAGTCGTGAAATGTTAGCATTTAGAACTGTGGCATGTGGGGCGTTGGCAGTGTATTTGCGCCTGCGTTCAAAGGTTTGCTGAATGGATAACTGAACGCTGCGCTGGGACAAGGACGTGCTTGATGATGGTGTTATTTCTGCATAGGCAACTGCAGGTCCAGGGCCGGAGGAGGCTTGTTCGCAGGCAGCATGGACAGGGGATTGGCTCGCATGCACAACAAGTGAAGACGTAGCAGTGACATCAGCAAGCACTGCTCCTCGACTCTGTTGTACATCCCACAAAGTCGGGTGCTTGGCTGACATGTGCCTGATCATGCTGGTGATGGTCAGGCTGCTAGTTTTGGTACCCCTGCTGATGCTGGCATGGCAGGTGTTGCAAATGGCCTTTTTAGAATCATCTGGAGCCAACTTAAAAAACTGCCAGACTCGGGAAGACCTAACATTTGTACAGGCACCTTGTGTCGTGTTGTTGTTCCGGGGAATGGTTGCCTGACTTCTGCCTGGGGCCACCACCCTGCTTCTTACTGTCTGTTCGGATGCTACACCTCCCTCCCCCTGTGCACTGCTGTCCTCGCTCTGCATATCCTCCTGCCAGGTTGGGTCAGTTACTGGATCATCCACCACGTCGTCTTCCTCTTCTGAACCCTGCTCCTCCTCCTGACTTCCTGACAATTGTGTCTCATCATCGTCCACCCCTTGTTGAGACACATTGCCAACTTCGTGAGAACATGGCTGCTCAAATATTTGGGCATCTGTACATACGATCTCCTCATGACCCACTTCAACAGGAGCTGGCGAGAGGCCAGAATGTGCGAATGGAAACATGAACAGCTCTTCCGAGTGTCCAAGTGTGGGATCAGTAATGTCCGTGGACGTGTACTCAGCCTGGTGGTAGGAAGGAGGATCAGGTTCTGAAATGTGCGGTGCAGTATCACGGCTACTGACACTTGACCGTATGGAAGACAGAGTGTTTGTGGTGGTGCCAATCTGACTGGAAGCATTATCCGCTATCCAACTAACAACCTGTTGACACTGGTCTTGGTTCAAGAGCGGTGTACTGCTGCGGTCCCCAAGAATTTGGGACAGGACGTGCGAGCAAGTAGATGTGGCCCTTTGTTGTGGCGAAATTAGAGCTTCCCATGACCTCGGCCTCTGCCTGCACCACCATCATGTCCACTTCCTTGTTCGTTGCCAACGCCCTTGCGTATTTTGCAATGCTGTGCTGACGTGTATTCACTAGACTTGTGCGTTATATCCAAGTTTGTGCAAAAGGCACACAAGTGCACCTGTACACTGCCACCGACAGGCACACACGTGCGGTTTTTAAATGCAAGCACGGACGCACTAAGAACCTAACAGGTTTTTAGGAGCGACAATTACTGAGATGTTTGACACTATCAGACACTGCTGATGTGTATTATTCACTAGACTTGTGCGTTATATACTAGTTTGTGCAAAACGTGCACCTGTACGCTGCCACCGACAGGCACACACGTGCGGTTTTTAAATGCAAGCACGGACGCACTAAGAACCTAACTGGTTTTTAGGAGCGACAATTACTGAAAAGTTTGACACTATCAGACACTGCTGACTGACGTGTATTATTCACTAGACTTGTGCATTATATACTAGTTTGTGCAAAACGTGCACACAAGTGCACCTGTATGCTGCCACCGACAGCCACACACGTGCGGTTTTTAAATGCACGCACGGACGCACTAAGAACCTAACAGCTTTTTAGGAGCGACAATTGCTGAGAAGTCTGACACTATCAGGACTGTTTTAGACTGTGTACACCAGCCCCAGATATGATGAAGGCTGGTGTACGGTCACCACTAGGAATGGCTATATACCCTGCCTGCCTGCCTGTATACAGCTACAATAGTCCTGAGAAGGACTCTTCTGGTCACTAGCCTGTATTCCGACCTGGCAATACCCTGCCTGCCCTGCCTGTATACAGCAACAATAGTCCTGAGAAGGACTCTGCTCCTGTACTCCGACCTGGCTATACCCTGCCTGCCTGTATACAACTACAATAGTCCTGAGCAGGACTTCTGGTCACACTGTTTGCAGCCCTGCTACGGAAATAACTATAAAGGGCCGCAAACCTTTCCCTGAAGCAGCAACACTCTCCCTGCACTGACTGTCTGGATGGCTGTGTGCAGAGCACAGCGCGCCCACCGGTATAAAGGCTCGGTCACGCTGTGCAGGCCGGCCAATCACTGCAATTCCACAACTAACAGGGCTGTGGCATTGCAGTGGTCTGCCAGCCAATCCCTGCATGAGGGCTGGCTCTCAAAAGAGCGCCAACATGCAGGGATGAAGACCACGAGTACAGCACGAGTATCGCGAGATTACTCGGTCCCCGCCGAGTAGCCAGAGTACAGTGATACTCGTGCGAGTACCGAGTAGTGACAAGCATACTCGCTCAACACTAGTTAGGACATTTCATTCATATGGCTGTCTGAGACTAGGTACTGGCTATAAAATTGAATAATGTACCTCTAGAATACAGTAGAGTTGTATATCATAGACGTTACAGGCACCATATGATGGGACAGTACAACTTAATTTCTTTCATTTTTTTCTCTTTCAGTAATTGTTTTGCTAGTTGATTTTCCAGTTACCTAGTTATCTCCATGTGGCAATGTTAGTAGGTTAGTAGTGGCTGTGCCTGGTACTTCAGCTATCTGCAGCTCAGTGCTACTAGTACCGTGCATAGACACTATCAAGTGTTCATTTCTGTCCCTTTAATGTACCATAAATAGATAAAGCTAGCTATGCTTTGTTCCAGCTGCCACAATGTACAGACATGGCGACTGGACCAGGGTCCTGCGATTTATTTTGATCATCTTTTTTTATAGACCTAAAAATCCTTTTAAGGCTATGTTCACACTTTTTTGCTGCTTTTCTTGCTGCGTTTTTAAGGATCTAAAAGTTCAGTTTCGTTTCCACTTTGCAAGCAAAAGGCATTGTGTGCTTAACGCTTAGTAGGGCATTGAATACCTAGCAACTTGGTAGGTAATTGTTTACTTTCAAACATTGGTAAGGCATTGAGTTGGTTAGGCATTGTTTACTTTAACACATTGCTAATTTAACCCCATAGCGACGGCCTAACGTCTCAAGACGTCGGAAAAACAGGGTACTTATTCTGTTCCGACGTCTTGAGACGTCAGGCCGGAAAAAGCTTGTAGCGCCCCCCAGTGACGAAAAATCTCGGGGGTTTCAGCTACCGGAGGTAGCTGAAACCCCCAAGGTTATGAATCGGGGTGTTTTTTTTGGACCCCGTTAATGCGATTGCCGGTATACACCGTATACCGGCGACAACATTAAAAAAAAATAAATGGCCGGTAAAATTGATTTATTTTTCATCTGACGTGATCAAACATGTCAGATGAGAAATAAATATGAGCCCTTAGTGCCCCCAAAGCCCCCGGTACCGGAGAGTCCCCCCACCACCCCTACCCCCCCCTCCGGAAAATCCAAGATGGCGCCGACGCGCGCTGAAAACTGCAGCCGCCGCCGGATCTGCATTCATTTCCCTCCGATCTGAAATGATCAAACATTTCAGATCGGAGGGAAATGTCCTCCCCCTGACCCCTCCTCCGGTACACCGGAGATCTCTGGTCCCCGGAGCCCCCTCCGGTTCTCCAGAGCCCCCTCCCCCCTCCCCCCTCCGGAGCGTGGAAGATGGCGGCCGCATTCAGCCTGCTCTTTCTGCCGCATGTGACATGTCACATGCGACAGAAAGGTGTCCCCAGGTCCCCCCCCATCACCCGTCACCCCCTCCGCCCCCGGTCTTACGTTACCTGGCTGCTGGTGCTCCGGCCCCGCGATCACGCCGCCTCCTTCTTTGAAAGCTGGCGGCGCATGCGCAGACAGCAGCTGTCAGCTGGATCCCTGCAAGCAGGGATGCTGACGTCGCTACCGCACAGGCTGCTGCACTGTGGACCGGGGGAGGGTGAGTATGGTAATCTGCAGCCACACTCCTCACATGGAGAGACTGCTGTTCTAGAAAATGGGGGGTACGTTCTGTGAGCGTGCCCCTCATATTCTAGAATGAGGTTACTGCAGGTTGGACCGGGGCAGTGTGAGTGGAGTATTCTCAGATTACTGCACCCACACTGCTCATGGAGATCTTGCTCTTCCAGAAAATGGGGGATACGTTCCCTGAACGTGCCCCCCATATTCTAGAAGATCCAGAGTCGGCGTGGGACCTCCAAACTGGATTACAGCGACCGAAATTTATTTATTTTCAATAAATTGGTAAAAGAGGAATGTTTCGGGGAGTTTTTTTTTCAAATAAATTTTTTTTTTGTCTTTATTTTTTTCTATTACTTGACTGGGTTAGTAATGTCGGGTATCTGTTTAGATGCCGTGACATCACTAACCCCAGGGCTTGATGCCAGGTGACATTACAGCTGGTATCAACCCCATATATTACCCCGTCTGCCACCGCACCAGGGCGCGGGATGAGCTGGAGCGAAGCGCCAGGATTGGCGCATCTAATGGATGCGCCACTTCTGGGGCGGCTGCGGCCTGCTATTTTTAGGCTGGGAAGAGTCCAATAACCATGGCTCTTCCCACCCTGAGAATACCAGACCCCAGCTGTCCGCTTCACCTTGGCTGGTGATCTAATTTGGGGGGGACCCCACGTTTTTTTTTTTAAAAAAAAAACGCCTGGGGAGCCCTCCAAATTAGATCACCAGCCAAGGTGAAGCTGTCAGCTGTGGTTTGCAGGCTACAGCTGTCTGCTTTACCCTAGCTGGCTATCAAAAATAGGGGGGACCCCACGTCGTTTATTTTAATTATTAATTTTTTTGGGGGCTAAATACAAGGCTAGGCACCCTTTAGTGCCACATGAAAGGCACTAAAGGGCGCCAGCTTAGAATATGCAGGGGGTGGGACGTTATATTTGTTTGACATCTATCCATTCATCCATTGTAGCATTTTAGGCTGTGCGCCCACAATTGGGATTTGCAGCGTTTTGGGCGCAGAGTGTTTTCCCTGCGTCCATAGCGCTGCATTGTGCAGTAGAAGCACAGTGGAAGGATTTTTAGAAATCCCATGCCCACTGTGCTTCTCTTCTCCGCAGCATAAACCGACCTGTGGTGCAGCTTCCCGAGCCTCAGCATTTCAATTTATGCTGCGGAGATGAGTGTTCTCTGCAGGTAGCATAGAGCTCCACAGCGGCCTGAACCCAAATCGTGGGCATGGGCAGCTGCGTTCTCCCGTGGACAACACTCACATCTCTGCAGGAAGGCTGACACTGTGTACTAGACGCCGTGTCGCTGGATCATGGCCACATAGCCTAAAAGTGAGACATTTGTTGCTACAGCAACATTTTTGTGAAGTACCTGTGGATTCAAAATGCTTACTATACTCCTGAATAAAATCCAGTTTCCAAAATGGGGTCACTTGTGGGGGGTTTCTGCTGTATAGGTACCCAAGGGGCCCTGCAAATGTGACATGGTGCGCGCAATTTATCTCAACTTTTCCAGAATTCAAATGGTACTCCTTCCATTCCAAGCCCTCCCATTTATCCAAACAGAGGTTTTTGGCCACATGTGGGGTATCCCTGTGCTCATAAGACATTGGATAACAACCTGTTGGGTCCACGGTTTGTTGTTGTCTCTTGAAAAAGTGAGAAATTTGATGCTGAAGCAACATTTTTGTGAAAAAAATGAAAATTTTCAATATGGCAACCTAAGCTTATCAAATTCTGTGAAGTATTCGTGGATTCAAACTGCTCACTATACACCTAGATAAAAGCCTTGAGGTGTCTTGTTTCCAGAATGGAGTCACTTGTGGGGGACAGCCACTGTTTAGGCACCTCAGGGGCTCTCCAAATGCAACCTGGCGTCCGCTATTGATTCCAGCCAATTTTGCAGTCAAATGGCACTCCTTCCCTTCCGAGCCCTGCCATGCGCCCAAACAGTTGATTTCCACCACATATAAGGTATCGCCAAACTCAGGAGAAATTGCACAATAAATGTTATGCTGAATTTTTTCCTTTTACTCTTGTAAAAAAAAAGCTACCTGGTTGAAATAACAATTTTGTGGTAAAATTTTTTTTTTTTTTTTTCATGGCTCAACGTTATAAAATTCTGTGAAGCACCTGGGGGTTCAGGGTACTCACCAAACATCTAGATAAATTCCTTGAGGGGCCTAGTTTCCAAAATGGGGTCACTTGTGCGGGGTTTCTGCTGTTTAGGTACCTTAGGGGTCCTCCAAATGTGACATGGTGCCCGCAATCTTTTTCAGCCAAATTTCCTTTCCAAAATTCAAATATTGCTCCTTTCGTTCCAAGCCCTCCCATTTGTCCAAACAAAGGTTTCAGACCACATGTGAGGTATCACCGTGCTCATAAAAAAGTGGGTAACAAACCTTGAGGTCAAATTTTTGGAATTACCTCTTGAAAAAGTGAGAAAATTGATGCTAAAGCAACATTTTTGAGAAAATTATTAAAATTTTCAATATGACAACGTAACGTTAACAAAATCTGTGAAGTACCTGTGGATCTAAAATGCTCACTATACCCCTAGATAGAAGCCTTGAGGGGTCTAGCTTCCAAAATGGTGTCACTTGTGAGGGGTTTCTTCTGTTTAGGTACCTTAGCGGACCTGTAAATGCAACATGGTGCCCGCAATCTATTTCAGCCAAATTTGCTTTCCAAAATTCAAATATTGCTCCTTCTGTTCCGAGCCCTCCCATTTGTCCAAACAGAGGTTTCTGACCATATGTGGGGTATCGACGCGCTCATAAGAAAGTGGGGAACAAGTTTTGTGGTCCATTTTGTTGTGTTATTTCTTCTAAAAGTGAATAAATTTGGGTTAGAACAACATTTTTAGGTAAAATTTAATTTTTGCTTTTTTTCATTCCACATTGCTTTTGTTCATGTGAAGCACCTGAAGGGTTAATAAACTTCTTGAATGTGGTTTTGAGTACTTTGGGGGGTGCAGTTTTTATAATGGTGTCACTTTTGGGTATTTTCTGTCATCTAGGCCTCTCAAAGTCACTTCAAATGTGATGTGGTCCCTAAAAAAATGGTTTTGTAAATTTTGATGTAAAAATGAGAAATCGCTGATAAACTTTGAACCCCTCTAACTTCCTAACGAAAAAAAATTTTGCTTCCAAAATTGTGCTGATGTAAAGTAGACATGTGGGAAATGTTATTTATTAACTATTTTGTGTCACAGAAATCTCTGGTTTAACGGTATAAAAATTCAAAAGTTGAAAATTGCAAAATTTTCAAAATTTTTGCCAATATTCAATTTTTTTCATAAATAAACGCAAAAAATATTGTCCTAAATTTGGTAATAACATGAAGTCCAATATGTGACGAAAAAACAATCTCAGAATCACTGGGATCCGTTGAAGCGTTCTAGAGTTATAACCTCATGAAGTGACACTGGTCAGAATTGCAAAATTTGGTCTGGTCATTAAGGTGAAAATTAGCTCCGTCACTAAAGGGTTAATTAAACTGTACTTGGGAGTCAGGAGAAGATTTTATGGTTTATACTTAGGAAAGTCACAAAAATAAATGGGTAGGGCATTGAATAAATAACATGTTGGTAGGGCATAGATTACCTAACACATTGATAGGGCATTGTTTACTTTATACACATTGGTAAGGCATTGAGTTGGTTAGGCAATGTTTACTTTAACACATCGTTAATTTATTTCAACTGTACTTGGAGTCAGGAGAAGAATTTATATTTTATACTTAGGAAAGTTAAAAAAATAAATGGGTTTCACATCCTCCTGTACCTGCAGTTTTTTTTTCACCAAAAACAGTACAAAAAATTATTTTTGCTGCATTTTTTGCACTTAAGGCCACTTTACATGCAGCGACATCGCTAAAGCGATGTCGTTGGGGTCACGGAATTCGTGACGCACATCCGGCCATGTTAGCGATATCGATGCATGTGACACCTACGTGCGATCGAAAATCGTCGCAAACACGTGCAAAATCGCTAATCGTTGACATGCTCCCCATACCAAGTATCGTTGCTGCTGCAGGTACGATGTTGTTCCTCATTCCTGCGGCAGCACACATTGCTATGTGTGACACCGCAGGAACGAGGAACTTCGCCTTACCTGCGTCCGCCAGCTATGAGGAAGGAAGGAGGTGGGCGGAATGTTCGTCCCGCTCATCTCCGCTCCTCCGCTTGCTTCGATTGGGTGGCCACTTAGTGACATTTCTGTGGCGCCGAACAAACTGCCCCTTAGAAAGGAGGCAGTTTGCCGGTCACAGCGACGTCGCTAGGCAGGTAAGAAGTGTGACGGGTCCGCGAGATTTTGTGCGCCACGGGCAGCGATTTGCCCGTGACGCACAAATGCTAGCAAGATCGCAGCATGTAAAGCGGCCTTTAGTCATCTCTTTCTATAGGTGAAAAAAGTGCATAAAAATGCTGAAAGAGTTGGCATGCTGCAGTTTACAAATACATAGCAGTTTTCCAAATCAGTCAGAAAAAAAGTTGTGTGTGCATGAAATCTCATTTTGTTGGTACTGTGAAAAGCAGATTTAAATTTGCATAAAAAACGCAGGAAAAATGCAATGTGTGAACATAGCCTTAACCTTGAAAGCACATTAGTCTGCATAGGCGCTGAATACATAGAAGATTGCTTAATATTTTAGTGTAGATATATTGGAGCAATAAACAGTTGGCAAGGTGCACATATCTTTTAATATATAGTCAATTATTTTTGTGGTCATATCTTTTCAAAAGTTTTGCAGAATGCTTCAAATACATTAAATATCATCACGCACATTTTAGGCAACCAAGATTTAGCTCATGTTCCAAGAAGGCAGTAAAAAGAGAAATTATGTTTCCTTAAAATACATTACAGTTTTGATGTCATTTGCTTGAAAAAATATATATATTTTTATTCCAGTCCATCTAAAATGTACTTGGATATTAAAGGGCAGGAAATGGAACTGCTGATTTCATCTGTTTTTATGATTACACTTATTGTCTATTCTAAAGCAAATAGCTTCTAGTTATGAACTCATATATTATCACCATTCCTTCTATTTAAATTCAAAATGACATGTAGCAAAAAAGAAAAACTGACAGCTCCTTAAGAAATACTGTAAATTAAACCATAAATTATATGGTGTTTGGCCAAGAGAAGATTGTTCATGTTTTTACTGCAAGTGAAATGAGAGAAAAAGGGAAATGAGCAGCTTTTTATACAGAATAAAACATTTTTAATATATGACATTTTGTTTTTATGGACTCCTTACAAGAATCTGATTTTACCTTACTACAAACTTAAATTAATTTTTGCAAAAAATCTTTTTTTGAATACCACTATTTTGGAAGCACCATACTTTTACACTTCTCCTGTTACTAATGAACTACTATCCTCAGTTGTCATAAAATATGAATAAAATGTGAAATATATTGCCAATGCCGATGCTTCTATTCACTTCATTGTGCATATTGAGAGAGGAGAAGTGGTAATAAACCAACACTGTCGTCTAAGAAACCTCACCGTCTCAGACAGCTGGAGACTCCACATGTTCCTTCGGGAACGTTAATGCAGCACCATCCAAGGCTGGTACTGGCATTGCCCACCTTCCAAATATATTGGGACTGTAAGAAGGATGGATGGAGGCACATCCATGGTGGGGACTGTAGGAAGGATGGATAGGGACACATTCAAGGTGGGGATTGTAGGAACAATGGATGGGAGCACATCCAGGGTGGGGACTGTAGGAAGGATGGATGGGGAAAATCCAGGGTGGGGTGACTCCACATGTTCCTTCGGGAACGTTAATGCAGCACCATCCAAGGCTGGTACTGGCATTGCCCACCTTCCAAATATATTGGGACTGTAAGAAGGATGGATGGAGGCACATCCATGGTGGGGACTGTAGGAAGGATGGATAGGGACACATTCAAGGTGGGGACTGTAGGAACAATGGATGGGAGCACATCCAGGGTGGGGACTGTAGGAAGGATGGATGGGGAAAATCCAGGGTGGGGGCTATGGAAGTCCATGGCTTATCTTAGTTCTTGTTCTCAAAGTCTATGACATTCGCTCACATACCGTGTTAAAAACAAAAACAAAAATGTTGTGAGCTTGTATAAATGACAAATAATCAGTTGAAATGAGCAAAGCATGCTATACACTCAAACTGGCAGTTATTAACAGATGAAATAAATCTAACCTGATGGAACATATTCTGCCATTAACCATCATAATTGTCCATCAATATAACAACAGATCCTTAGGTGGGCCCTCGCTAATGGGATCCTCATAAAAAGTCCACAAAAGATCCATCAGAAGTCAAGCTGTTTTGGAGTTGGCTTTGCCAATCACATGCAATGAGAGTGTGTTTGTTATGGGGAGATTTCAGAAGATAGGAGCTGTAGAGACAGAGAGTATTTTTATAGTGGGCTTAAGAATCCTTAGGTCTGACATTTACCAATAGTATTTGGTAGTAAGTGGCCTAGCTCAATATCATATATTCTTTCATTTTGACCTCAAACGTATCTTTACCTTCTCAGAATTCTCCACTGTTTCTGGATTACAGTAGCAGGAACATTATTGCAACAATGTACAAAAATGTCACTGTATTCTGGGGATTAGCAATGCCTGCATTTAAAAGACAAGGGGTGGTTGAAAATGAGTTAAAAACAACAAGAACTCAGTTGTCTTATGCAAAATGACAAATAATCAGTTGATTAGAGCCAACCATGCTGTAAATTTGACTCTTCAGTCGATGACAGGTGAAAAAATATAAAAGATCTCATTTCAGCCATTAAGATTGTCCATCAGTGTAGCAACAGAGCCTTAGGTGGGCCCAGACATGGACACACTAATGGGCTCCCACCTCATCATATAGTGAGGCTCCAAAGATTCATGAATAGTCAACCCTGTCTGGAGTTAACTTTGCCAATCACTGGTTACTAGAGTCTGCTATACGGATATTTCAATTCTACATAAAAGCCGTAAAGACAGAGGATATTCTCCCAGAGTATTTTATAGTGGGCTTAAGGTCCACGGTGTGACCCTGACCAATAGCATTTGGTAGTGGATGGCCTAGTTCAATATCCTTTATTGTTTCATTTTGACCTTAAACATTTTTTTGCTGTTGACATTAACATGTTGATGTTTTCTTGTTTTCTCAAAGAGTTACAGCGACCCTGTTGATGTTAAGACTCCTCCACCTTCTCAGATGATGAATTCAAAGCCTCCAGTTTTCCATGGACAGCAACACTCTACTTTGTATCTCAATTCCCCATATCACCAACAGTCAACGATGAATCCACATTTATCTGCCATGCATCCCGGCATCAACAGGAACATAGCTCCCAAACCCAGCAACCAAATGCCAGTGACTGTTTCCCTAGCAAGCATGGCTGTATCTCCTCCTCCATCTCTTCAGATGAGTCCACCTCTCCACCAGCATATGCATATGCAGCAACATCAGTCAATGTCCATGCAGCAGTCCATTGGAAACCAGCTACAAATGCAAAGCCAATCAGCTTTGCATTCACCAGCAATGCAGCAGGTAATTTCATTATTTGATAAATTAATTTTCATACATAAAAATCTATCACGGATATCATTACGTTACACATTAAGTACTAAGTGTAAGGCTGCATTTAGAAAGCGCAAATATGGCCATTACATGACCATTGTTTAATAGTCTGTTTATAGTAATCATGAAGAATTCACTGCACACCTCTCATATATGATGAAATGTATCAGTCATTTATTGAGTTACACAATTCAAAGTGAAGCCAAGAGTTGGCAAGATTCATGCCATTACCGACAATACATTTTTCTTCAGAAGACGTTTCTCAGTATTCTCCCTTAAAGGGAACCTGTCATTAGATTTAATCTTTTTGTACCTCGGGCACCATGATTTAAAGCCTGGCTATACAATTGCAGCCAGGTAGGTTTTAATCTCAAATACAGCAGCGTTTCAGAGAAAACATAATTTGAAAAGCCGGCTGAGGACTAAAGGAAGAGACCTGAATGGTCTGATATGGTCCCAGGCTGACTTATCCCAGTCCTTATCCAGGTGATTGACAGCTCTTTATGTACATACATAGAGATCTGTCAATCAACTTGAGGGAGACAGTGAGTGGAGTGGGGCATCGGATATTAGTCAGGTCTCTCTCTAAAGTCCCTAGCCAACTTTTCAAAATAGGTTTTCTCATCACGGAGTTTCAGAGTAATAGATACCGGTCACGGGTGACTGACAGTCATGTGGTTTTGGGCCATAGAAGGTCACATCATTTGGCTGCACATAATGCTTCCTGACTTTACATTGTTCCTGCTGTCATTATTCATTGGTATAGGTAGCTTTCCTGCTGGATTCATTTCTCCCCA
Organism: Anomaloglossus baeobatrachus; assembly: GCF_048569485.1. Classification (NCBI taxonomy): domain Eukaryota; kingdom Metazoa; phylum Chordata; class Amphibia; order Anura; family Aromobatidae; genus Anomaloglossus; species Anomaloglossus baeobatrachus. The sequence goes on from NC_134358.1 coordinate 131,219,942, forward strand.
TTTAGGACTCAGCAGGAGCTCACTTTCCATCCAGCTGCTGATCATCAGCATTCTTTTGGTACTTATATACCCCTTCTTTCCTTTGGACTGGTGCTTGTGAGAATCCTTAGTTTATTCTAGCCTTGGGTGCAAGCAGGTGGCTTGTACTCCTCTATGGTATTGTTGCAAAAAGCTTTACTGATTTTCTACCTGAGTCATCTGTATATAATTAGTTCATGATATTCCCCCTGTGTGTCCTCCTTGTGTTGTCTATATTGGTTAGCGAGGTTGACGAAGAGCTTGTCCCATCCATTCCCTATTTAGGGCTCAGCACTAGGGATATCTAGGGTCAAGTATCTGTCTAAGCGCATAGATGCAGAACCTATTTAGGGTGATGAGTGAGCCCAGGGATTCACGGTAGGATTGGTCAGGGGTCACCATCTTCCCTTTCCCTAGACACAGGGTTTCCCTTCCCTTCCTATTCCCAGTGTGTTTGCTACTTCCCTGTGTCTAGAGTGACAATACCTTGCTTCAATTGCACACCTAGGCTCTGATTCATGCCACCTGTGTTTTGGACTGCTTGAATCTAATGCCAAGTTCCCGTTAATCAGTAAGTGTGGCATTGAGTGGCGATGGAAATAGTGCCAACAACACTGGGTCTTATGTGGTATGATACATTGCATCGTATATGAAAGTGTGCTGAGAATTCTTTATCATTACTAGTAACAGAGGCTATACATCTCATTCCCATTGCACCTTCAGTTGCACCTTTGAGTACACTGCGATCCACCTCGAAAATAATCTGACCGCACTTCCCTGCTTACAGAATGACCATTAATACTATCGTTTTGGGTGTACAGAATATCATTGTTTTTGGCAGCATATGTCATATGTACACAGGATGATGTGCTGCCGAGAATGATTATTTTTTTATGCAAGGTCAAAAATCATTTCACCTGATGAACGAGTGTTTTGGATCTTTGCCAGGTGATTGGCAGCCAGTTAAGACATGCAAAATACTTGTGAAGCGAGTGTTCATAGGAAAGCTTATTCCCAATCGGCTAATGTGTAATTCACCTTGCAGATATGCACTGCAATGACTTGGGGTAAAATTTGGTAATTAAGTTGTTACTTACTTGCAGTCTTCATGCTTGAAGAATTTTATCTGGAACTCCCTATCCATAGTTGGTGCATAAAGTCTTAAAGTTATTTTTCTTTTTTTCTTTTTTTTTTTTTTTGCTGTCATGCTGATTACCAGTCTTTGTAGTTTTTTATTATATTCTACAAAAATATTGCATTTTAAAAAGTTAAGAAAGAAAAGTAAATTAATGTATCTGTTATGGTTCACCTGGTGAGGTCGATACGCTAAAAAATATATCTAGGTGAGCAGAACAGACTGGAGGGGTTGATGGTTTGGATTGGAATATTAGATGTCATGTGGAACAGCCGCCCAGGATATGTTGCACGGCACATAGGATGGCAAGAATAAGCTGAGTAGGACATGTGAACAAGAACCTAGGAAGAGCAGAGTCATGCATTGTAGATAGGCAGGTACCTTTATTCAGCAGGGACGAGTGTTCGGAAATTACTTTAGAACAGCAGAGATAGACAGGCACCTTGATGAAACAGGTCTGATTGGCACACAGGCACCCTGATGTAAAATTGCTGAGTATGCAAACAGTGCCTTGTAACTACAGTCAGACTTTTATGGAGACAAATCATATAATTATTTAACACTTTTTCAGGTATTTATAAATTACTTCATAAATTACATCATTTTTGCTTTTGTTCTATACAATATCTGCAATAAAATGTATTTTATGTATAAATATTTAATTTTGGGGGGATGTTTTTGCCATGGGGACTATTTATTTTGTATGAATTTATTTTTGCAGATGTTTTATGAGCTCTAAGAAACTTATTTTATTTCCTTTATTATTCCTTTTTTGCACTGTAACTGGAGTAGCAACACTTAACACTGACATAGCTGACCTAAGTCTTCTAAGACCAAGCAGTTCTGCTACAATGGGGAGACACCTAGTAATCATTTCATCACAAGGTCCTACAAAAGCATCAACATTGCCCATTAGATGTTATAGAACAGGCTAAATAGAAGACAGAAGTGGTAACAAACCACTTCTGTATTCTCTCCAGACTTCCCGGCTCTGTAAATTTACAATTTGGCTAAAGCCCAGAACTAAGCTCTATGAAGTTACAATGCTTGGTCATTATCAGGTTGAATTGTAAAATAGAGTGGATTTCTTTAATGGAAAATTTAATGTACATTCTTGAAGGTGTTATGCCATCAAATGCTTCTATGGAGAAACTGGGTATGACATGCCATATGTCAAAAAGTTTCTGAATTGTTTGGGGATTAAAAAACTGAAATGTGGCATTCTTCAGCACCAGAAATATAGGCTTATCGACCCACAGGACTGTGTCCAGTGGCCAGGGCAGTGTTCTGTTACCACTGGATGGAAGTCCTGAGAAACGCCTCCTACCCACCGGCATCTTCTTTTGCTTAAACAGCCTGATAAGACATCATGCACAGCCAGCATCATGCCAGGCCGGCTTATTGAAGGAGCATCTGTGGATGCCAGCAGGTAGGAGGCTGTGCGCAGAGCTCCTGTCCACACAGAATATTGACCATGCTGCTGGGCCAGGGTTCTTGAGAAACTGTTTGTTCATCTCTAATAATAATAATAACTTTTGAAATACTAGCCTTAGACTTGGATAATATCCAGGAGTGGTTATGAAGTGAATTTATTTTTCTCTTCCTTCTCTGCAATTGTGTAATATATTCTTTGCTTTCAAGATAATGAACAGTGACAAATGGAAAACATGTAGAGTTCTGGTTCATTAGTAGAAGATGTAGTATTTCAGTTTTGAGATTATTTTAAGTAACTGGTTCTAATATCTGAAACATGGCAGCTATGATAAACTAAAATATTTTTTGTTGTTAAATACACTAAAGGTCTGGTATAAAAGGTTGTTCCAAACGAAATAATAGTGTGCGCATAACAGCCAATCAGATTGCAAAGGTCAAATTTTGAAGCCAAGTTTAAAGAAAACATTCAAGCAAATGAGTGCTAAAGACTGACAACATCAAGGTCTTTTTTTCAAACTATGTGTTTACTCAAACTAGACAATTATTAACCCCTTAAAAAACCATGATGTGCTATGTACTTCATGGGTTCCCTCCCTGCCTTTGATGCGAGCTCACATGCTGAGCCCACGTCTTTCTCACACATAACAGCTGATCTGATCAGCCGACATGTCCCTCTAATATCCGTGGGTGGAACTGTTAACCAGATAAATTTCAAAGTCAATCTGACAGCAGGATGTAACATGCGCTGACAGAGGAGTGCCTAAATCCCCAACCCCATCAGTGGTCCAAGGATGTGAACACGGGACAACTATGGGTTGTCATGAGAGCCGGAGGTCATCTGATAACCCCTGTCTCTGTCATGCTGATTCTCCAGTGAACGCCAGCTGTGAGCCAGCATTTATAGGAAATTGTGATTTTTGCTCTACAGATGCACTGTTCTATGTAGCACGAGGGATCGGATAATTGCAATTTCAAATCCCCTAAGTGGACTAGTAAAAACAGAAAAAAATATGAAATAAAAAAATTCAAATCACCCCTCTTTTGCGCAATTAAAAATAAAACAATTAAAACAAATAAAAAATACACGTATTTGGTATCACCGCATTCAGAAATGTCCTATCAAAATATAAAATAAATTAATCTGATCAGTAAATAGCGTAATGAGAAAAAAAGTCAAAATAACAGAATTGTAGTTTTTAGCCGCTGCAACATCGGGAAAAAAATGTAATAACAGATGAGCAAAACATTGTATAAACCCCATAATATTATCAATAAAATCATCGGCACAGGGCATAAAACACAAGCCCTCACATAGCTCCAGATCCAAAAAATTGAAAATGTTATGGCTCTCGGAAAGTTGTGACACAAGAACGATTTTCTTCTTAAAATTTCAGAACTTTTTTCACAACTTAATTAAAACAAACCAAACATAAAGCCACATGGTCATAAATAAAGGTCTCATATGAGTCACACCGGATAGGACATGATAGGAACCTCCAGTGTGGCCACTGAGACAGCACACTCCAAAGATATGAGAAACACAAGAGCACTAGGAGTATTATTGCAAATAATGTAAATTTATTAAATATAAATAAATGAATAAATAGAATAGGGTAATAGGACATTACACGCATAAATTCAGGGAATAAAAATCTGGGTCCCACTGACCAGAACAATGTACACAATAAAGGGCAGAGGCGAAGCTATGGCTCAAAACCGTGCATCAATATACCATAATGGTGCAAGGTAACCACTAGGGAGGATAGAGTTAACACCTATACATATAGATGACATCCATAGGCTCCATCACATCCATGCATGTAGCGAACTAGCAAGTAATGCTCAAGTGAGCACATAAGCATGACATGAGAAACAATAAACAGATGTAAAGAACATGTAATAAGTGACAATGTGGTTTGGGCACATAAAATGTCTGCGGGGCCAGGGCTGCATATATAATAGTAAAGTATTAAGGTGAATAAGAGCCCGTGCCAAACTAGCTAATCGCTTACCAGAAAAAGTGGTGGTTCAGGGGAGCCAGACCAGTCCAGAGGGGACCTCCGACGGCCGTTTCGCGGGTAAAACCCGCTTCTTCCGGGAGGAAGTAAAACAAAAACTATACATGTTTGGTACTGACCCGGGGAGTCATACTGTCATATCAGTGTTATGCTAAAATGATGCTATCAATAAAAAATTAAAAAAAAACCACAATAACAGAATTTCACTTTTTTTTCTATAACTTGTATTTTGTTCCCGCTTACCATTACATCATATGATAAAATGAATGGTGTCATTCCAAAGTACAACTCATCACGCAAAAGCAAGCTCTGAAACAGCTATATCAACGGAAAGACAAAAAATTACAGGTCTTAAAATAAGGGGAGGAAAAAACGAAATGCAAAAATAAAATATCGCTCAGTCCTTAAGGGGTTAAACTGAAGCCCCTTTGTGATCAGCTGCTAGCAATGGCACTGACTTCTCCAATCCCTAGCATGCAATCACTCAATCAATGATTATTGTCGAGGGAGAAGCTGAATGAGAAGAGTCATGGCGAGGAGGAGTTGTTCTTTGCAGTAACATTCTGCTCTGACTCCATATAGGGTGTCTTTCCTATGACACCTATATTTAAAATATCTCAGAAAAAAGCCATAGTTGCCCTAGTGTTATTATTCAATAATGAATAATGTAATCAAGCAATGTAACATTATTACTTAGTGTATAGCTTTGCCTATCTTCTGTGGAAACATAGCTGGGACTGAGATTTGCTTTCCTGCACTAATGGCAAGGATAGTAGACACCCTTTAACCCCGAAGATATTGCAAATAGTATATCTGATGTTAATCACAAAATTAGGTTTCCTTTGTGATATCCTTGTAAAAGCTGGCTTGATTATTGCTAAGGTTCACCACTTATAGTGGCAAGATGGCACCTAAGTAAAGTTGCCGGGATGTCTTTGATATTGACTTTTAAGGCATACCTTAGACTTAATGTATAGTTACAGATAGAAATCAAACTATAAAATAAATTTGAATAGTTTTGGTTTATATGTAAAGATGTAATGTTCGTGGTTCCTACTAATCACGGACTTTTAAAAAAAAACATAGCTCAGGTGCTGGTCATATGCTCACTATCCATGCAAGCATTCATGTGCTCGGGTATGCTTGGTGCTCAGCCCAGCATGAGCCGCATGACGTCTCTGAATGGCTCGCATTGGGGGTTAAAACATTTTTGAATGTAGTGTGTGCAACAAAAAAAAAAAACACCCTTATGCCTCCGGAAATGCTCTGTTTATGGCTGGCTGTATGTGGGAAGAGAGACAAACTGCCCAATTATTGACCATTGACTTCCATTATACTCACTGCTTGAATTGAGCACTTTCGGAGTGTCTGACCTGCTCGACTTGATGACTAAGCACTCGAGCATTTTAGTTCTCGCCCATAGCTAATTATAACCTATGGTGTTCTTCACATGTCTGTCTGTTAGTAAAGAGCCGAACAACCCAATCATTGACTTTCAATGAAGTTTGACCTCTGGGATCAAGTTCATGTCATCTGGGTCACGAATTGAATTTATCTAAAGTCCGGCTGAACCCAAAGAACCCGAACTTCCACAGGTCCGTTCATCTCTGTAAATGTGTCCTCCTGAGGCCAATAATGGATGTTATACATTGTCATTCAATGCCTATTTGATCCCATTATGAAAAACTTCACTATAACTGAAGTTATGAGGACAGTAAAAAAAAGTTAACTTTGACAAAACCACCTTTTATAATTCTTCACCAATAAATTGTAAACTCCCAAAATGTGGCTTCCTTGGTTGAACCCTATGTCATGTAATCTTTATCTTACATTGGCATCGGTTGTAAATTGTGCTACATTGTTTGTTCTTATGTTTTACAGTTTATGTCATTTGTTTAGTTGTTCCATTCCTCTCTTGTTTGGTTTCATGCACTGTAAAATCTTTACACTCATTATATGGGTCTTAGTGCAAAAAAAAATAAATAATAAAAAGCAAGAAAAAAATGTAATAGACATGTTTTTACTTCACCAGTGTTGACCGTGAACCTTTCAAAAAGTTGCAGTGACACAGATTCCAACCCATTTTTCACATCAAATACAAACATTAAGTAGATTTCAAACAAATCAGTATTATAGCTAAATTATACAGTCCCGGAAAATTGCATAGATTATTGTATTCACATATTCGGCTCTTTTGATGTCTTCAAGAGCGCAGAACATTTAATAAATCTGCCAGAAATTTGCATATGTGTCCAAATAGATTGAAACAGCATAATTTTACATCTTACGCAGTATTTGCTGTTATTCAAAGCAGTTTTTGTTATTATAAGCAAAAATCAGAAAAATACTGTACGGTAAGCACATTTCATAGGAAAACTAGTAGATATTTACTAGTCAAGGCAATATTTTTTGGCCTGCTGTTTCTGCGTATTGGATTTTTCTTCAAATTCTTATTCGTTATTCTTGAGTTATTTTCTACATCTTTGAGCAGAAAAAAAGACATATCTCCATTGTAGAGGTGACAAATGCCAAAATGGGCTGTGGGTGATATCTTAACTTTATAAAAGGTGTTTTTTTTGGCAAATATGTTTACAGATCATTTAAATTTTTGGATTTTATACCCAAGAAATCCACATTGTTTCGAGAAGGAGCACCTCTAAGTACAATCAATGCCATATTGTTAATTTCTCCAGCTATTTTCAACCTTTGTCTCTTCTCAGCAATTTAGATTGGAGTCATTTATTTCTCCTCAGGCTACAAAATGGAATCAAACCACTGCCAGATATATATTTTTTTCTACTCTGACCTTGACAAACCAATCTCCCTGTATGAGAAAGACACTTGCACTAAATTTGCCTTATTATTTGACCTGAGGGTGTCATGCCTTCTTGAACAGATTCCTAACATGTTAACATTAACATTTCTGGAAGTAAGACTATATGCATAATTGCTTTATAAAAACCATGCTCACAGGATCATGTAAAGCAATAGATCTGGATTTAAATGTAAAAAGTACCAGGTTAGTCTCTAAAAATATCTAAATGTATGTGCATAGATAATAGATCAGTAATGTTGTCCATGTATTATCATATATAAATAATCTCAGTAGAGCGGTGCAGATGAAATCCTTATTTATTGCTAAGGAGTGAATCCCAGTGTAGGGCTAGATATGAAACCTCTGTTCTGATAGCTAATGTTTTTTGTAGTGTTACAGAACCAATAGATAAAGAGAAAATCAACAGCAGAAGATTTTCAGCAAATTCCACCCAAGCTAAAAATCTTGACAGATTGTGTTGCAGAAACGCAGCACATTTCATGAGAAATCCGCCATGATTCCCCACAGCATAAATTTACACGTTGTGCGTTTCAGTTTGGGTCAGATTATGGGACTAATTTTCTCCACAGCTTGTGGTTGAGACTTCAGGATAATTCATCCCCCATTCTGCTCCTGTATTAGGCATCCTTCACATGTACATGTTTCTGGTACATGTGGCATCCATTTTTGTCATGGATACCACACATACAGTTGATAACTAATGATGAGCAAGTGTGCTCGGCACTGCTCGTTACTCGATCGAGCATCGGGGGTCCTCGGGTATTCGCAGAGAATGTCCAAGTATTGCGGGTGCTCAGATGTTTCATCCATGGAACAACGACCACAACGCACAGACACTTCACCCCAGGAAGAGCCATTCATAGTCTCTGAATGGCTCTTATAGGGGATAAAACAACGTTCTCAGATATAGTGTGTTAAAAGAAAAAGAAACAAAAAGAAAAACACCTCCCACCCCCTGGAAATGTTCTCCATTATACTCGTTATTTGAGTTGAGCACTTTCAGAACGTCTGACCTGCTCGACTCAAAGACCAAGCACCCGAGCATTTTAGTGCCAATATCTAGTTATAACCTATCGTGATTTTCATATGTCCATATTTCCACACAGACCATGTGTCCATGTGAACGACAAGGAGACGCCCATTTTTTTCCAGCAGCACAGGTAAAGATACAAGTCATGGGGTCCTTGAAAAGCACGTAGAGCTCCCAGATGGCATCAGTGTGTCATCCATCTGCTGTACGTTTTTCACATTGCAAAGGATAGTAGAAGCTTCGTAATTTCAGACTTTCTTTTTCATACTGGATAAACAGTTGTAGCTCACTGACGACACACATTGGTACCGGTCTTTCACATACGTGTTTTAGATTCACAAGTGAAGGGGGCCTTAGGCCACATGCACACAAGTATTTAGTGAGGTTTTCACCACAGTATTTGTAAGCGAAAATCAGGAGTGGGTAACAAAAAACAGAAGCGGTACCTGTGTTTCTATTATACTTTATCTCTGATTGTTCCACTGCTGGTTTTGGCTACAAATATGGAGGTAAAAAACTGCCCAAATACTCAATGTTTGCACGAAGCCTTTTGCACAAGATTTTTCACAATCACAATACTGCTGTAAAGAAATCTGGCATGTGGGAATGTACAAAGGAGGATAGTCAAAGATGTCCAATGCATATCACAGCAATGTGCAGCTTCCTCATAGATAACCTATACCAGTGATGGCGAACCTGTGGCACTCCAGCTGTTGCAAAACTACAATTCCCATCATGCCTGGCCATTCAAAGCAAAAGCTTTGGCTGTGAAGACATGATGGGAATTGTAGTTTTGCAACAGCTGGAGTGCCACAGGTTCGCCATCACTGACCTATACATTTGCTCAACTAAACTATATAGATGACATAGGTACTAATTTGTCCAGAATGTGGGAAAGGAGAGAAGAATCTGAGAAAATAAAATACAGTACATATTTAGTGAATTCTTGCAAACCCCAAGATGGCAGCTACATCAGTTTTAGGCCTCATTCACATGGCCATATGTAAATACATACGAGAAAAAAGTGTTTTGCATCAATGTATCATCATTGTATGGTCCGTGTGTTCGCTTTTACCACCATTATATCATAAGTGTTTGCCAGAGATGGATAAATAAATTAAAAAGCTTCTCCTATACTTTACCATGTTAAACACATACAGAAAAACAGATGGCGCACAGATGCCATTCGTATGCTGTACGTAGTTTTCTTGGACTAAAGGGGGCTTTACATGCAGCGACATCGCTAGCGATGTCGCTGGTGAAAGCACCCGCCCCCGTCGGTTGTGCATCACGAGAAAATCGCTGCCCGTGGCACAACATCCCTAGGACCCGTCACACATACTTACCTGCCTAGCGACATCGCTGTGCCCGACGAATCGTCTCCTCTCTAAGGGGGCGGTTTGTGCGGCATCACAGCGGCATCACTAAGCGGCCGCCCAATAGAAGCGGAGGGGTGGAGATGAACGGGCGTAACATCCCGCCCTCCTCCTTCCTTCCTCATTGTGGGCGGCCGCAGGTACGAGGTTGTTCGTCGTTCATTCGGTGTCACACGTAGGGATGTGTGCTGCCGCAGGAACGACGAACAACCAGCGTCCTGCAACAGCAACGATTTTATGAAAATTAACGACGTGTCAACGATCAACGATAAGGTGAGTATTTTTGATCGCCAACACTCACTCGGAGCTGTTACACACAATGATGACGCTAACGACACCGGATGTGCGTCACGGAATCTGTGACCCCGGCGATATATCGTTAGATACGCCGTTGCGTGTAACAGCGCCTTTATGGACTAGTATTGGTCCTTGTCATCTGTGCTGCCAGAAAAATATGTAAGTCTCTGTTTGAGTTGCACAGACACACAGTCTGTGCAAAAACACGGACATGTGAGCAGCATTATATATTCTGTGTAAGAAACGGATATAACACGTACATGCCACACTGACATCTGAATGAGGCCTTAAAATTACTCTGTCGGCACAAAATGACTGTTCAAACCAAGTACAGTGAATCATCACAGGGCCAAACATTTACGTACACCTTTCCACCTGCTTTTATTCCATCTATCTACACCATCACCTCTTCTTTGACTGATAGTTATGGCCTTATTGAGGCGGAGATAGTTGGAAAACAAGCAGGTGAGGAGGGAAACCTTAGAGGGAACCTGTCATCAGTTTTGGGGCCTATAAGATGCGGCCACCACCACTGGGCTCTCATATATAGCATTCTAACATGCCGGTGCACAATAGTCAGATGGGTGGCACCGTTCTCTGGGACCGGCACCTCCTCTTTTGGCCATCTTGGTCTTCCCTCTTCTGAAGCCGGCGTGCATGACGCGTCCTACGTCATACACACTCACCGGCACTGAGCTCCTGCTCAGGGCAGATCAAAGTATTGTAGTGCGCCTGCGCAGGACCTCAATACCAGCCTGTGTGTATGACATAGGACGTGTCATGCACCCAAGCTTCAGAAGAAGGAAGACCAAGATGGCCTTCCACCAAGATGACCAAGATGGTGCACCGGCGCGACCTCCTAAGTAAGTATTAAAAAGTGTTTTTTATGTTCTATATAGCGGCCTGGGCTCTTAAATACAGCATGTTAGAATGTTGTATATAAGAGCCCACTAGTGGTGGCCGCAGCTTATAGGTCCCAAAACTGTTGACAGGTTCCCTTTAATGTTTGGTCACGTCATGATGACCTGAGTACCTGTACTTGGGTTGAACAGTCATTCTGTGCGGACAGAGTCCCTTTAAGTCTAAATAGCATATAAACAGATAAAAGTCACCCATAATTAGGATGTTCTATTAAGGCCACGTATCACTAAGCGACATCGCTAGCGACATCGCTGCTGAGTCACAGTTTTTGTGACGCAACAGCGATCTTGCTAGCGATGTCGCTGTGTGTGATATCCATCAACGACCTGGGCCCTGCTGTGAGGTCGCCGGTCGTTGCTGAATGTCCTGGACCATTTTTTGGTCATTGCTCTCCCGCCGTGAAGCACACATCGCTGTGTTTGACAGCAAGAGAGCAACGATCTGAATGTGCAGGGAGCCGGCTTCTGTGGACGCTGGTAACCAAGGTACACATCGGGTAACCAAGCAAAGCGGATACTTTACCTTGGATACCAGTGTCCGCAGCTCCTAGAAGCCGGCTCCCTGCGCCCTGCACACGTAGCCAAGGTACACATCGGGTAACTATAAGCAAAGCACTTTGCTTAGTAACCCGATGTGTACTATGGTTACCAAGCACAGCGTCATTACATGGGTCGCTGGTGGCTGATCTCTGATCGCTGTAGAGATCTTCCTGATTGATAGCTCACCAGCGACCATGTAGTGACGCTCCAGCGATCCCTGCCAGGTCAGATCGTCGGTGGGATCGCTGGAGCGTCGCTAAGTGTGACGGTACCTTTAGTGACAGTGCAAGTTGGTGAGACTTTGGAAGCAAGTACTTTTCCTCTGGGGCTAAGTGACATTTAATTATTTACAGATTCCTTTTTTGGGGGAGGTCTTCTTAAGTGACCTGATACTCATGTGCAATTAGTTGGGAAGAGTAAGGCTAAAGATCCATCAAAAGATTAAAAGATGATTATAGGATCGTTATTGCACTAGTGGCTCATAAATCATGTCTAATATATGAAACATTATTGCTCTATTATACTGTGACAAGAAATGTTTCCAGGTATAGAACAGAACAGTTTGTATCCAGGAAGTGAATCTATAAAGTATGCATTCTCAACTCAATAAAAATCCATAGTTCAAAGATCACGAATGAATGTATGGGCAGATGTATGGCACTGTACGCCTAAACAGGTGCATGCATCTCCCGAAGATATGCATTTTTTTGTACAGTGGGGAATATAAGTATTTGATACAGTGGTGACTTTGCAAGACTTTCCACCTACAAAGAATGCAGAGGTCTGAATTATTATCCTTGTACACTTCAACTGTGACAGACAGAATACAAAAAAACAAAAAAAAATCAAGAAAATCTCATTGTATGACTTTTAAGTAATTAATTTTCATTATATTGCATGAAAAAAGTATTTGATCACCTACTAACCAGCAAGAATTCTGGCTCTCACAGACCTGTTATTTTTTTCTTTTTGAAGCCCTCCTGCTTGGCACCTGTATTAATTGCACTTGTAGCATTCTCATTTTTCAGTATCTGGGGCTTACTGACAGTTTATTTTTTGCATCATGAGCTGACGTCTTTAATGGTGGTATTGTTGCGCAGATGCTATATTTTAATCAACTGTTATTGCATTTTATGCAAAATTTGCGACAACCAAAAAACATCACTTTGGTGTTTGGAATTTTCTGTCGCTGCGCCATTTACTGATCAGGTTAATTTATTTTATATTTTGATAGCTCAAGCGTTTCTGAATGTGGTGATATCAAATCTGTGTATATTTTTTATTTTTTTTAACCCTTTAATTTTCAGTGGGGCGAATGGGGGATGATTTGAACTTTTAGGGTTTTTGGTTTTTTTTATTATTTTTTTATTTTACTAGTTCTCCTAGGGGGCTATAAGGATACACAGTATGATCGCGCAATCATTTCTCCTCATCTGAGCTGAACAGCTTAGAACAGATGAAATGCTCGTCTCTTTTAACAGCCAGTGCTTTACCAGCTGAAACAGGAAGTGAGTTATAATAGCACAGGAATCATCACATGATTCTGAGCCACCATGCCAACCATTGGCTCCCCGTGATCACGTCACGGGCTTCCGATGGCAGCGGGTAAGTGTGCATTACCCGCTACAGGCATTTAAATCGCGCTATCACATTTTTACAGCGTGATTTTAGGGGTTAACAAACGTGGGTGGATCGCAGATCAACCTATGCCTGTGAGGCACATATGTCAGCTGTTCAAATCAGATGACATATGCGGGGTTCACTGCAGGCTCACCGCAGCAGGTGGCGGTGACTCCCCCTTCATGATTTAGGACGTACGGGTATGTCCTCGGCCATGAAGTGGTTAAAAACGCTTGTTGCATGATTAACATGCCATACAAACACGATGGTCATGGCAATGAATGCAAAAAATCTTAGTTCTTGGTGGCGCATCATCCTGTTTAAACAGGAGTCATTCTGCCAAGAATCCTGGCAGCCTTTGTGCACCGAGCAATCTAGTTTAGAGCATTCATTGCATTGATTACTTTGGTCTGCCTGTCTAAACAGGCATTCAAACAGCTGTCGATCAGTATAGGTTTACTGATCGACGGTCTTATTGTGTCAGTCCATGTAAACTGACCCTTAAGGCCGCTTTACACGCAACAACATCGCTAACGAGATGTCGTTGGGGTCACGGAATTTGTGACGCACATCCGGCCTCGTTAGCAATGTCATTGCATGTAAAACACACGAACGACTGTTAATGATCAAAATTACTTACCTAATTGTTGATCGTTGGCGCCTCGTTCCTTTCCCAATTATCGTTGCTGTTGCAGGACGCATATTGTTCGTCGCTCCTGCGGCAGCACACATCGCTACGTGTGACACCGCAGGAACGAGGAACATCACCTTACCTTCGGCCGTCCGCAATGAGGAAGAAAGGAGTTGGGCGGGATGTTCGGCCCGCTCATCTCTGCCCCTCCGTTTCTATTGGGTGGCCGCTTAGTGACGCCGCTGTGACGCCGAACGAACCCCGGCCACAGCGATGTTGCTAGGTAAGAATGTGTGACGGGGACTAACGATATTGTGCGCCACTGGCAGCAATTTGCCCGTGACGCACAAACGACGGGGACAGGTGCGATCAGCAGCGACATCGCTAGCGATGTCGCTGTGTGTAAAGCGGGCTTTAGGGCTTTAAGATTCCGATATATCTCATGCTATAAGTACATATTTTAAACACTCATTTGTCAATTAAAGGTGGCATCCATGTCAAAGATTTCCTTCCGGTAAACACATAAATAGTGTATCACAAATGTGTGTGATTAGTAGATAAATAGATATTAAATAGATTTCTCAGGAATATCTATTCTATTGTGATATGTGCTTTTCTCCTGGTATACACATTTTCACACATCGTCCGCTGTTCTAATTTTATTTAAGTAAATCACGTTGACCATAAATACTGAATTTTTCTTCTGAACGCCAGGCGAGCTATTTCTATTTTATTTTTCCTACCTCAGTGTGGAGTTTGATTATTATTTGTTACTCGTTAATTCCAATCACTAGTATCGTGCTTTGCTTTATTTTTTTGTTAGTTGAAAAAGAAGTGTAAGTATAAAGGAAGCAGATGGTCCCTTTGTGATTGAATGAAGAAAAAGGGGTTGGAGAACAATGCATGAATAGGTGTAGTCTAATAAAACACTCAGCCACCTGCTGCCAATGTCTTTCAAAAAGATTCTGTTGCATATTTTGAAAATTAACAAGCAATGTATCCTTGAGTTTAATGAAGAAGGGAAAAAAATGCAGATTCAGGGAATATATCTATATTTGTGGTGCTGATTGTTCGCCTCTTTGTCTGTAATACCTTTTGTTTTGCTTCTAGGCTAACCAGTATAGAAATCTAGGGGACCTTTTCTTCCATTATAGTGAGACATAATCATGTGAATTCTGCTTTTAATACCAATTATTCATTATTGATTATTCAGATGCTTTACTTTTATTCCGTCTCTGAATTTTGTGCCGCGTGCTGTGTATTTATTGCTTACTGTGTATATCACACTGTGCAAGTAATATGGTTTATTTCTTTCCTAGGGATTTTCTCTTCAGGCAGAATATCAGAATCTTATCAGCCCAACATCTACAGCGGCCCAGGTTGTTACTCAAGCAATGGAGTATGTCCGTTCAGGTTGTAGGAATCCTCCAGGACAGGCCATAGAATGGAACAATGACTACTGCAGTAATGGGTGAGTAGGCGATCAGCACACTCTAGTGTTCCACTGCTGATATGAAATATTTCACGTAGCAAGAACAAGAGCATTTTGTATAGAATTATCAAGATGTGTCAGAAGCAGATACTGACAAACACTTTTCTTATTGCCCTTAGTAATATACATACATTAGGTGTAACTATATTAAAGGAGCTATATGAAATATATTAATGTGAAGGCAATTGCTCAATATACTATACCTTATATTAAAATATACCCTATAGGGTGACTATATAGGCGCATGGTTGTTAGCCCTGGTCCAACATGGGGCAAATGTTCTCCCGATGTTTCAAAGGGTTTCATCCAGGTGCTTGAAAACATGGGCTTCCTAGTTTCAAATCTGACCAGTAGCAACCATATAGAGTTTATGGGGCAGATTTACTAATCCTGTCCTATATTTAGTAGCGTACACCTAAGATGCACTGCTCATATATATAAGCCATAGATAACTTTTGGTCAAACACTCGTTTGGTCAAGTGCTATCTCTCACAACTCCCCCAGCTCTCAGCTGAGCATTCATGTCTTTTCTAGGTATGGAAAGGAATAAATGCATACATTGGATGGACCCACCGATATTGGTTGGCTTGGCCAACAGTTTAACGTGCATTGTGACCCCGGACCATTGTTGGGGAGATAAGAATCCTCCATGTCCAATTTTGTTTTGGTCTGATGATACTTTTGTTCTCTGTAAGATAAACTGGCGCCAGAGGAGTTTGGTCACATCTCTTGTAGGGAACAAAGGAGTAGAGCTGAGCGAACCTTTGGAAGTTCGGTTTGAGGGCACAGTCGAAACTTAGATAAGGTTCAGTGTGTGACCCTGACTTAAACCGAACCACAATGGAAGCCAGTAATTGGGCAGTACGTGTCTCCACCCAGATACATCCAGCCATAAGCAGAACACTTTCAGGGGGAGGAGGGTAAGTAGGTGGAGGGTGGGCGGTGTTTTTCAATTTTTTTTTTGTGGTTGTGTGTGCACACTACATCTGATAATGCTGATTTTACCACTAATGCGAGACATTGAAACACTGCACGCGGCTCACGCAGGGCTGAAGCATCACTCATACCCAAGCACAGCGCTGCTCAATTGAGTGTTTTGCACTCATAACTCATTCAAACTTTTTTGTAGTCTATTTTCAAACCATAACTTCAAATCTTGAATATCAGGTTCGCTCATCTCTACACAGGGGCACTCAACAGGGCTGTAAGTGTGCCAAAATTAACACATTGGCTGGATGATAAATTTTGTGCATTTTTAGAAACGTTTGCCTAACTTTACACATTATCTTTTGGGCTTATTTGACATCTTTGTTTGCTTCTAAATTTTGGAGGACTTTTTTATCAGCTGTCCCATTCTAGATCATACCCTTTTGCCATTTGATTCATGCCTATTCCCATGAAGCCCCACCCCTTTTTTAAGTGAGGAAAAAGTGTAAAAAAGAACTATGCCAGCTTCTTCCAAATGCAAAGAAAGCTTTAATGGATATACATCATGCCAGCATAAAGATCTTTAAAAAGTGTTTTTTTAGTGTGATGTTTATGGCAAAGATTTTCTCATTTTGTCCTAAAAATGTAAACCTAATGTGGTCATACAGAATGTTTAAACACATAATACTTTTAGTACAAGATGTGATAATATGTACCAAAATTTTGTGATTTTTCTACCAAAGGCAAGGTACACCACAATTGTAAACTTGTCACACTATTCTGTTACAATATTGTGCTCTGGCATCTACTCTATTAGCAGACTGTGGCCAATCTCATACAAAGCAAATGACTGGTAGAAAGTTCAAATAGTGACCCCTATAATGTCACAAACTCCAAAAAATTGTTGACATATACAGCTGATAGAAAGCAAAAACCACATGCGAGCCGAGCCTTAAGGCCCATTTACACGCAATGACATCGCTAACGAGATGTCGTTGGGGTCACAGAATTCGTGACGCATATCCGGCCTTGTTAGCGACGTTGTTGCGTGTAACACCTACGAGCGAGTGTTAATGATCAAAAATACTCACCTAATCGTTGATCGTTGACACGTCGTTCATTTTCATAACATCGTTGCTCGTTGTGGACGCAGGTTGTTCGTCGTTCCTGAGGCAGCACACATTGCTACGCGTGACACCCCAGGAACGACAAACAACACCACACCTGCGTCCTACGGCAACGAGATGGGCATGTCTTCCCTTCAGCTGCTCTCCGCCCCTCTGTTTTTATTGGCTGCCTGCTGTGTGACATCGCTGTGACGCCGCACGGACCGCCCCCTGAGAAAAGAGGTTGTTCGCCGCACACAGCGACGTCGCTAGGCAGGTAACTATGTGTGATGGGGACTAACGATATTGTGCGCCATGGGCAGTGATTTGCCCGTGACGCACAAACAACGGGGGCGGGTGCGATCGGCAGCGACATCACTAGCGATCTCGCTGTGTGTAAAGCAGCCTTAATTCTTAAAATATAAAGATCTAAAATACACATGTATGTATAGTAAGTTAACTAGTATAATTAATTGTGCGCAGCCCTTATTATATGTTTTTATTATTTTAAGCATTAATAATAATTAGTAATATTGAGGTGCCTAACATTCCCCATAAGTTCATTTTGTAATGTTTTTCATTGATTGCTTTCCTTTAGGAACATGCAGCGGGACAAAGCACTGTACCTAACCTGAAAGTATGAACCGCGCCGAAAAAAAAAATTCTTTCAGAAGAGGAATGCAGGGACAACCCTTGTCGAGGATCGCATTTCGCGAACCATGGCAATTCTGCAGTTCATTAGAAAATACAAGTTGCTAAGCACTTAGGACATTTACATTTGTGGGCTATCCACTCTGGGAAAATAGTCTTGCTTCTTCTTTTCAAACTCCTTTAAGTAACATGTTTCCCCCTTCTTTACCGAAAGAAGATTACTAAAGAAAATTGGACCATTCATATTTTCTATTGGTTTTGCTGTGAAGTGCTGCACTAGTAAAGCTGCCTTAGCAACTGTAGTCATCTCAGATTAAAGCGTCTCGGAGTTTCCATTGGTTTTCATAAAGGTTGTTTATATAAATCTACTAAAGACTTTCAAAATGGCTTGATGTAGCACTCATAGCAAGGATGTAAATAGCATGAGTGTCCATTCTCCTAGAGTATAAAATGTGGATGTTGTGTAGCTAAATTACAATTGAAATCTGGTACATTCCAGGTGGTACACTTTGGAAAATGGTTATGATTGGCAAACATTCATATTTTTTGCTTATTTTTTAATGCCTAATATGTCTATATTTTCAAAAATATTTCGGGAGACAAATCCTCCAACGAGAAATTGGCTAATTGTGCTCTGGGCTATACAGAAATCAAACATGTTTATTTTGTACCGCATTAAAATGGCTTTTTGTATCACTTCTTGTGTAACTGTTAGTAAATGTCATTATGTCCCTCTATGTATAAAACCTGCCAAATGCTTAAATGTTATTTTACTAGATGCAGAAACAGATTGGAAACAGCTAAATTGTAACCTTGATAACCTGGCTATGTGTTATATTGTTTCTCCATACTGTGTCTGTATTTAATCTTTTTATTTTATTTTTTTTATTTTATTTTTTTTATTATTAAATGGAGCCTGTTGCGCCTATTTATGAAATAATAAATCTATGTGTTTGTAAGTAATTTTCTTAGCTTTTTAAATATGTTTCTTTGATGTTTTCACATTTTTGCTGGAAAAAAAAAATATATTGTTTCACAATTCATGTGAATTCATTTCCTTTCTACTGTGACATTCAATAAAACCAAACTTGCGTTTTTAAATGATAAAAAAAAATAAAAGTGATCAAAAACTTTGCCTTCTTATTTATATTTTCTTGCCTCGGAAAGTCAAACAAGACAAGTAAAAAAAAAAAAAAAATGAAACCACTGCCGTAATTGACAACAATGTAGCAAGAGTTTATATTTATATAGTGTAGTAAAATGATAAAACCCCCAAGAGTAAACAACAGTGAAAAGATGTGATTCTGCCTTTTAGTTTTCAATCAGGTTTTGGCTATGGAACTTGGCAAGAGGTAGTGATAAATTGTTCTTATAAGCTCCTATGATCACACGTCAAATCTAGTGAAAGAACTGTGAAGCATGGAAAATGCCCTACTTGTGCTGTATTTAACATGAATATGAAAGGTCTTTTGACAAATGGGAGAATTCCCCCAGGCCACATATCAGTCAGAATGTCTTTCTAAGTAAAAGGCAAATGGAGTAGATGGCGAAACCACATCTTCTAAGATAAATCTGATTCCATTCAAAGTGTTTTAGATATTTATATTACCAGTGGCAGAAAAGTGGATGTTCTTACTTAAAATTAAATACTTTGTATAAACTTCATACTATCGAATTTTTAATACTACAACTATATATCATGTTGACACTCTACATCCATTGTTTAATTTCATGTAAGGGGTACTTCTCACATAGCGAGATCGCTGCTGAGTCACAGGTTTTGTGACATACAAGTGACCTCATCAGCGATCTCGCTGTGTGTGACACTAAGCAGGGATCTGGCCCCTGCTGTGAAATTGCTGATCGTTCCACACCATCCTGGTTAATTTTTTGGTCGTCGGGCTCCCACAGGGCAGCACGCATCGCTGTGTTTGACACCTTACCCAATGACCTCGTTTGCGACTCACGTAGGCGTGCATCTTCATTGTTTTCCGCGCCCTCTCTGTTCCGATTGATGATCGCTACTGCGTTCGGATTGGCCGCTTCCATCCTCTGTTCTGGCTTGTAGATCACAGTACATTTCAGAGGGCTGAATTCACTTGTCCCGTACCGCATGTAGCAGCAGATCGTAGTACAGTCCATTCTGCATCAGGACTGTAGGATGCACAAGGATGGAGAAGGATGGAAGCGCTATTATGTTGCCTTCTCTAAAAGCAAGGCCGCCCAGTCACAACGCAGTTATGACCACCAATCGGAGCAGACAGTCGTGGAAAAGGCAATATAGCACGCCTATGTTACTAAACAAGATTTGAATTGTGCTATGTGACAGGGTCCCAGCGACCGCCGTATCGTTGCTGCGTCGTTGGAAAAATCTGACTGTTTGACAGCTCACTAGCCACCCTGTTGCGACGTAGCAGCAATCCTGACCAGGTCGTATCGTGGTCGGAATCGCTGGTACGTTGTTTAGTGTGACGGTACCCTAAGGCAGTAGATGGACAGTAGCATCAGGTAAAATCTTAATTATCTCCTTACAGGAGTTTTTCTAGGAAGACACTTTAGAATAAGTCTTAAATTTGTTATTGGTTTGTAGGCAATCGAGGCCCTTAGGGTACAGTTCCACTTTTGTGTAGCTTCCAATGCGAGAGCATTGAAAAAGATATACTAATGACCCTCTGGTGCGGGTGTCAGCTGAGGATCATGCGACTGTGATGCGATATTGTGACCATATCACAGCTGCAGAGAAGAGGGAGGGAGCACTTTCTCCCATCTCCTCCATTGCCTGTCTCTTCATATATCGCATTGCACTTGGATAACACGCTCCCATAGACTTGTATAGGGGTGCATGAGCCGAGACTCGCTGCCAAGCTGCAAGCTGCGATTCATTCCGCATGCCGCTATGGCATGAGAAATCAATCGCAGATGCACACTGCCCCATAGTTTTGCACTGATGCAGGTGCAATCCGATGTTTTATCGAATTGTACTGGTCCGTGCAAAACGCAAGTGGAACCGAACTCTTACTTGTGTTATGACAATCAGCCAAGCTATAAACCATGTGCCCAATTAATGCTTGTCAACGGAGGGAGAACAGAACGTTAGCTCTGACAGATGTTTGATTCAATACAAAAAAAAAGCTGCAGCAAGATTACAGCAGGGTATATATAACAATTCAAACTTCAAAACACCAAAAACCCTGTTAGAAATTAACTTTTAATAGATTAGATTAAATAATAAAGCCCAAAAAGACAAACATAAATTGATTAAAAAAATGTACACAGCAGGATACCTAAATAGGTCAGGAGACAGTAAAGATTAATATGAAGAATAAATATATTCAATCACATATATACAAGCATGTACTATGTATATCCCTAAATAAAAAAAGCTGTTAGTCATAAAACAGGTCAAAAAGTGGCCAGATTATCACAGATGCAAAAATAAGCATCAGGCCGTCATTACAGCACCAATATGCATATAAAAGATACTTGACATATTAACAGGTTAGATATATATGGTACTGAATGCAATTGCTAGGTGGTTTGTATGTATATAAGCTCAACAACTGGCTCTAATGAGCCCTAGACGTCCCTACCTAGCAATGGAGGGTATGACACCCTAACTGATTTGAGCAAAGCTATTCATTATCGGGAACCCTAGAGCAATGCTAAAATGACCCTGCTCAAACTAAAGCACCTATCACCAGAAACATTAAAAATTCAAGGTGCTTATCTGAACGGTCGTATTCAGTGATGTAGTAAAATGACTAATCCCATAACATCCCAACATATTTCTCCCCAGTTGCAGATAAACCGGGGTCCATCAGGGGACATAAAAAAACAATGCTCAGGGGTCCCAGGTCCACAGACTCGCAGAAAGAAGCTGTGCCAAAGTCTGAGGATGATACCTGACGTTTGATTCACCAACAGAACAAATATTTGTTGAAAAGCGTTAACATGAAAGTGAATACACCCCAACATTATTGGTTACTTTTCAATCCTTATATATAATGATTGATTACAGCCTTGTTTGTACAATACACTGATTGGTTCTTTGGGATATCACACAAATCAGAGACCACATGATATAAATGGAAGCTAAGATAATATTCTTTGGCATGGTCTATGTTCCTTATAATCCTTATCTTGTCTTTACATGGGCTTTTTAATATCAACTTATACAAGTATGGAGCATGCAGAGTCATGCTAAGTCATGCAATGTGCATCAGGGGCCCAATCTGAGACTGGTACATTTTGCAATGTACCATGCTACTAATATATCATCTTATATTTAAAGGCACATTACACACAATATGGCCTACACATAAATGTGTGATGATGATAATAATAATAATAATAATAATACTAACGGCAACAATCTGATCTTATAGCTTGGATTATTTCCCTAACACTTGAATGAGGCCAACTTGTATTATCAGGCATAAAGTGGACAATTTGTCACATCATGACCCTTTTGATATGGTGGAGGAGGGCACAAAAAAGGAAGGAAAGAATTGTATACCCTTGTTTGGGTGGGAAGGGGTGCATGGGATTTCAACAAAAAAAGGAACATTTTAGTTGACTTGATACTCTGCTGCTGTCACCTAATGAGGTAGAGAAGTCTGGGACAAACCAGTCCTTTTTCATTTTGAGAAACGTCAGCCTGTCAGCATTATCAGTTGGTGGATAGGCCTATCAGTTATTATGCCCCCGGCGACACTAAAAACACACTCAGGCCAGCTCCTGCAATGCATAAAGGAACAGTTCATATCATGTGTCCAGCTTGGATACCTAATAGTTGTACGACATAGAGGAATCTTTGCAATTGGTGGTACAGTTGGTTAGGTACTCCTTCACCATCTTCCCTTCTTGTCCGAGTACACCGTGTATCAGAGCCTGGGCACTGGGAGGGTCTAATGAAACTGTCTCAGACCTTTGATAGTGTTTCCTTGCTTCTGATGGACCTGGAGTGTGTTTCCCTAGTCTCTCTCTTTGGCTGTCCAAGCTACTACAGTCTGCAAAGACCCCACTGCCCCCTCACCAACACTGGAGCTGCCACAACACCCAAACCTCTGTCTCCTCGCCATTATCCTACAGAATGTAAGGCCACAAGGGCAGGGCCCTCTCCCTCCTTTACCAGTTTGTCTACTGTAACTTATATCTGTATTTTGTATGTAACCCCTTCTCATGTACAGCACCATGAAATCAATGGTGGTCTATAAATAAATATAAACAATAATAATAACTATCACTTCTGCCGCTAGCGTTTTCAAACGTGAATTTTTTTTACCAATTCTACAACTATGGCCTTCTGGTATTGCACCATTTTAGTAGCCCTCTCCCCTGCAGGAAGGAGAGATGGAAAGTTCTCCTTCTAGTGTGGGTCGAGAAGGGTGCACAACCAGTAATCGGCGTTGGCCAAAATGTGTATAACGCGAGTGTCATAGCAAGGGCAGCGATACAAAACGTCAGAAATGTGTCCCAGATTCCTTTCAGGCAAGATTTCCTATCCCCACAGGGAGGATGACTCTTCATCTGCTCCTCCTCACTCTCCTCCTTCTGTTCCTCCTCTACAGGCCATCCACGCTGAACGGTATGAAGCTCGTGTAGGTAGTACCCTATGTAGTACATGCAGCCATGTCCTCTTCCTCCTCCTCAGCCTTCTCCTCCTTATTATCAACCAGTCCATGCTGAGAACATAGGATGAGGTTAGTGGGTAGTATCACCCTGTGAACGGTTTTCCTCCATTTCCATCTGGTTATCAGAAACCGCTAAACCAAGTTGAGACGTGGGCCAGGCATGGTACGTATGGCAGATTGTCCAGAGTCGCTTCAGAGTCGCCACCAGGTTATTTCCATTACAACACATGATCATGCCTGGTTGAAGTTTCAGCAGCGATAGCCACCAATCTATTTCTTCTTTTAGACCGTTTAACAACTATGCGGCGGTGTCCTGTTTGTCAACTGAACAAATCAATTTCAGCAGAGCCTGTTGTCACTTCACAAAGGCAGTGCTTCAGTCCTTCCAGCTTGTGACTGATATGGGCGACAATTCAGAATTTAATGATGGAGATGAGGAGAAGGAGGAGGGAGTGCATCAACTGATTGTCAAACTGAGATTTTTACATACATCGTCAATTGTCATGGGAGTGTCAGGATCTGTTCAAACTAAAGATTCTGATACTCCGCCAGATAACATCTCTGAGGTCTGTAATCAGAGCAGACTCGGCATTCACAAACAGTTTGGTCATTCATAAATAGGCTAGAAAGAGTTAATCTCTGCTGGTCTGCTTGGGAATCTCCTTTGATCACATGTTGTGGGGGAACCAATCATATCTGCCCCTTCTTTTATATGCTGGCTAGATCCTTCCTTATATGCCAGCTATAGTTTATCTTAGCTGGTCTCTTGAGGTGTTGTGATCCAGATTAACTGTAGTACTTGCTGCTGTGTGTAGTTTTGAAGTTAACCATCATTGTCTTTTTATTGCTATCTTCCTGCTCTTGCTTTTCTTCCATGAGTTTTCTCTCCATTGAGTCTCTCATTGTTTATTCCCATGTGTTTGCAATGTCAGAGTTTTGGTTTTCTGCCATCTGTTTTTATCTGTGTTTCTATTTCACTCCTGCTTTCTTCCCTAGTGGGAGGGGAAATCATATTCGCTTTGGTCAGGCGCATAACCAGGCACATGATTCAGGCATCGCCACTATTAGGTGTAACCCTGAGGTTAGGGATAGCCTAGGGTTCCTAGCACAAGGGACAGCATAGGAGTTCCCTACCCATTGCTTTCCGCTTTCTTACAGTCACATCATGACACTGGTGTAGAAGGTGGGGGAAACCTTGATGGAAATAGTGCCTGAAATTCTAAGCATCAGAAACACGTGTGCAATCCCAGGATCTGACTCTGTCCCAGCCTCTACCAGGTTCATCCAGTGTGCTATCAGGGAAAAGTAAAGCCCCTGGCCACAAGCATTTGTCCACATGTTGGTGGTTAAGTTAACCTTGCCAGTAAAAGCATTGATCACAGCAAGGATTATGTTATGGGACAAGGTGGGGATGGCACACCAGGTAAAATATTGATGGTTGGACACTGAGTACCAAGGGATGGCTGCCTCCATCAGGTTGCAGAAAGCATAGTGTTTGGGCCTGTGAGTGAAAGCATAGTTGCTCTTGCGTTCCAAGGCCTGGTGGAAAGAAATCTGAATGCTGCACTGGTATAAGGAAGTGGATATGGTTGCTGATAGTGGTTGAAAATGTGCACCGATTGGTCCTGAACAGGGGATTGCTCAATACATAGCACAGGGGAAGAGGCAGTGGTGTCACTTGGAGATATTGATTGTGCACTCAGGCATTTGGACCACCTTGTTGGGTGCTTGGAAGACATGTGCCTGAGAATGCTGGTGTTGGTCAGGCTGGTAGTGGTATGGCCCCATCTGAGCTTGATACGGGACAGGTTGTAAATGACCATTTAGTTGTCTTCTGCACCTTCCATAAAAAAGCGCCTGACTAGGGAACACCTTACCCTTGGCTTAGGATCTTACTATGTGTGGGTGCTCTAGGGAACAGTTGCCCATCTTCTTTCTCTTGCCACCCCACTGCCTGCCTGTTGTGTTGCTGTGGAACCTTCCGCTATGTGCTGCTGTACTTGTTCTGCATGCCACCTTGCCAGGTTGGGTCAGTGACTTCATCACCTACCACGTCGTCTTCCACTTCCTCACTCTGGTCCTCTTGTTGACTTAACATGATTTAATGGCAACTGTGTCTCATCATCCCCAGTCACCTCTTGAGACAGTAATTGCCATTCCCCACTGTAGGCTTCTACTGACCATAGCTACTCAAGTATTTGGGCATCACTCCACACGATTTCCTCATGTCCTTCTTGAAATATGCATGGTGAGAGGACAGAAAAAGCCATGAATGGAAAGGTAAAGTGATCCTTGGAGTGTCCAAATGTGGGGTCACATGGTGGGAGGAAGAAAAATCAGTGTGAGGATTATGTGGTGAAGACTCTTGACTTGTGAGACTCAACTGTTTTGAAGACACGGTGGTGCTGGGAAACAGACAGGAAGCATTATCTGCCATCCAGCCTACAACCTACTCATACTGTTCTGGCTTCAACTGTTGCGTCCTGTGGACCCCTACAAAGTGAGATAGGAAACTAGGTCTAGATGATGTGTGTTTGTTGTGTTCCTGCACCAAGCCCAGTTTGCCCTGGTTCACAGCCATGGCCTCTGTGTGCACCACCATCAGCAGGACATCCACTTTCAGTTCCCTTACATTGTGCATTTTAAATTATGCAAACAGATAAAAGCAGTGTTATTAGAGACTAGAATGTATTTAAATTAGCCCTGAAAAGGACTATTGGTTCTTGTTGGTTGTTGGTTGCAACGTACAGAAAGAAAATTAACGTTTGCTAACTGCCTTTAATACACTATAGCTTCTCCAGAAGATAACCCTAAAATCCATACTGTGAGCAGTATTATTAGAGAATAGAATGTATGCAAATTAAAAGGACTTTTGATTTTACATGGCAGAAGCAGTAGGTACTGTAAGGCAATGAACCCTGCCTAAATGCCTGTAATATCTGGATTCCTACTCCAGAAACTAACCCTACATTAATTACAGCTAAGAACAGAATTATTAGAGAATAGTATGTATGTAAAATTGCCCTGAAAAGGATCCTGCCTAAATGCCTCTAATACACTATGCATTCTTTAGAAGAAAACCCTACATTAATTACAGACTCAGAGCGGTATTATTACAGACTACAATGTATGTAAATTAGCCCTGAAAGAACTTTTGCTTGTATGCGGCAGCACCAAGGACTCTACTGTAAGGAACCCTGCCTAAATGCCTCTAAAACATTATACAAACTCTAACAACTAACCATACACTAATTATAGTTAAGATTGGTATTATTAGAGAATAGCATGTATGTAAAGTAGCCATGAAAGGACTTTTGGCTGTACGTGGTAGCACTAGCAGATACTGTAATGTAATGAACCCTGCCTAAATGCCTTTAATACAATATCTCTACTCCAAAAAATAACCCTACACTAATTACAGGTAAGAGTGGTATTAGTATACAATAGAATCTTTTTTTTTAATTATCCCTGAAAAGGACTGTTAATTTAATATTGCCAGAAAACAAAAAAAGTATTCAGCCTACTGTTGTATGCCTTGAATATCAAAAAATATCTGATGCACGGAGGATCACCAGGTTGGAGGCCCAAAACAGACTTCAAAGTATGTAGAAAAACATCCAGCACCATAACAGGAATCCAGCCAGGAAGATGAATAAAAAATTATTCTGTTTTATTTAGATCATAATGTTAAAAATACATACAAAATTAAAAAACATGACCAAAACCTGACATGTTGGACATTGATTCACTGAGCCATGTTCATGTTTCCTCTGATAAAATTAGCATTGACTCTTGTCCATGTTACCTATGAGTAAGGAGCATGTTCTAGGGTCCGAAACATGTCAGGTTTTGTACAAAAAATACTAAAAATTCTAAAGCCAAGTTACCGGTACTCCCCGATGTGTGGAATCTCATATACGGTCCGGATGAGTGACCATATAGAAGACGCACATATGCCGAAACGCGTAGTCTGAGAGACCACTACCCCTATCCGATATTTGTCTTGCCCCACGTGTGGATGTATTTTTAATAGAACTATTCAAATAAAATTGCTTTGCAAAAAAGAAAAAAAAATGTAAGAATATCTACTGAGTCCTGGAATTTGTCCGCTGGAGTCTTTTGACAACCATTTCTACATGTCAGGTTTTGGTCATGTTTTTTAATTTTGAATATATTTTTAACATTATGATCTAAATAAAACAGAAGATTTTTTTATTCATCTTCCTGGCTGTATTCCTGTTATAGTGCTGGATGTTTTTCTACATACTTTGATGTTTAATATTGCACCAGCAGGTACTGTGAAGCTATAACACACTATCCCTTCTCTTGCAGAAACTCTCCCTACACTATTTCCGAGTTAAGTGCACCGAGTATGGCATCATGTTAGGTCCAGGTGGTTGATCCACTGGACCGTGCACCCCACCGGAGGCCTGGGTGCACAGTAGCCAGAGCACTTGCGTGGCAAGGACAGCGTCCCACAGGGGATGGGTAGAACAGAGTCACTGGGGCTTCGGAGTTCCTGGAAACAGTGCAGGAATCCGGCAGAGGTGCCGGGTAGGAATGTCAGGCAATAGTATTGATAACAGGACACAGCACCAGGGGACCTGAGCATCTAGCTTTCAAGACAAGGCTTACAAGACACGTTGATCAGGCCCCACCCACATGGAAAGGCCAGTCATATACCCAGCACAGCCTCATGTCATATCCTGCTTCAGCAGTGCTGGGCCCATAAGACCAGGTGAGTGGGCGCGGCCCGACCCTATACAGAAGCATGAGTCTAGGACTCAGAGTCAGACACATGAGACTGGGGACAGGACACAGGAGAGCACAAGCGGGAGCGGAAGCCATGACCGGCGGACACGTGGACTTGATCAGTGGGTGAGGAGCGGTGCAATGACGGTGAGGCCGGATCAGTGGGTACGGAGCGGTGCCGGGATGGTGCGACCGGATCAGTGGGTAAGGAGCGGTGCCGATGCATCGGGAGCTTGACATATCACTGGGTCTTAAATAAACCCGATGATGCTCTGAGGCCAGCCAATCACAGTTATTCCAGTAGCCAACATGGCTATGGTGTTATCGTGATTGGTAGGCAATTCCTGCATGTTTAGTGGCTGAATATCGGCCTCGAAACATGCGGGGTGGAGACTTAAGCATTGGGCTTGAGTATCAGGATACTCGATTGAGAATCGAAGGTCTCAAGCACCACAATGCTTGATCGAGTACCGAGCAGTGCCGAGAACGCTCGCTCATCACTAATTATAATCATAAATGATCATAAATTAGGTTAACATACAGAAATGCACATGATCAATATTCCCACTTGCATATTGTAAATATTAGCGCTTTTTTGAAGAAAAACAAATAATAAATTCCATATAGTAAAGATTTCAATTGAAAATGAAAATGAAATGTAGTTTATAGAAGAGAAACCCTGAAGCAAAGTTTGAATTCCTCACTAAAGATGAAAGGATTATGATAGACAAATTGTCTATATGGAGAACTACAAAGCCCCAGCTGACACATGACACGCACTCTTTAAAGGGAAAATCCTATCATGCTTTTAAAAGTAAAACCATCAATTGTTTTATTCTATCAAGTTTTATTCTGGAAACACAATTACCCATGAGTTATATTCTACATAAGGTAATTCTTAGTTTTATAGTGCATGTGTGGCTTAATAACAAAAAAAACACTAAAAGGAGTGGATTACCAGATAGACCACTGAAAGGAATCTGTCATCAGACCATGAGATAGCGTTTAAATCAGGCTTTTATGGTGAGCTACTTATTTACATTTTTAAAAATTAAATTTAAAGATGTTTTTAAAGCACACAACATCAATATTTTTATTAGAAATTGTAAAAATAAATTACATTTCACCACTCTGGCGTTTTTGTTTTTTTTTCACCTTTGTAGTGGTGCTTTAAATGTAAGCCCCCTGCCCCTGGTCTTATATAACTCATCCTTGGGCTTCTTCTTTATCTTTAATTCACATTACTCCATTCCCGCGGCACCATCTTGTGATTGTAACATCTGATTGGCCGGAAGTCAGAAGTTACGTCACAAGCATTCAATAGAAGTCTATGAAGGTCAGAACAAAGCTCTCATGGACTTCTATTGAGTTGTGACCTCCAGCACACTCCATGAAACACTAGAGCTGCCGGTAGGTCACAGAGTAGCAGAAAACAACCGGAGTGTTGCTGAAAACCAATGAAGACACCGAAGTGTGAGTAAAATACAGAGGCAGGGAATAGACTTAAAGCACCATTGTAGCTATGAAATATTAAAAAAAATGCTGGAGTGTTGCTTTACATCAAGTTTTCATGTTAAATGTATTATTTACATTTTTGGATAATATATTTTCCAATTTTTTTATTTAAAATTTTTTTTAGAAATTTAGAAATTTCTAATTGGATGTATTTGCTAATATTATTAATAATACATCTACCACATATTGGGATAGGATCTTGGAGATGGGAATAGCCCGTTAATGGCCATGTGTTGAGTTATTTAGAGGCACAAAACAGTTACACTGTTATACAAGCTGTACACTGATTACTTTATATTCTATCAAAGTGTCAGATCTCCAGTGTTGTCCCATGAAAAGATACAATAAAATATTTACAATAATGTAAAGGATGTACTCACTTGTATGATATATTGCATATTGACTATATTGTACAGGTTGTTAGGAATGCCAAATGCTGGGACGCCAAATATGACCATGTCATATCTTCATTGCTGTGCAATGAAAAGATATAATAAAACATGTACGTATATGTAAATCTATATATACCTATCAAATATGTCCTGTAATAATATATTATGTATTGAATATTATTACTATTCTTATTAAAAAAATATGACAAAAAAATATACTGTATTTTTCAGATTATAAGATGCACTTTTCCTCCCAAAAATTTGGGAGGAAAATGAGGGGTACATCCTAAAATCTGAATGCAGCTTATTGGGAGCCATGGAGAGGGGTCACAGGAGGCAGGGCAATGCTGTGCTGCTCTGTACGGTGGCCAGCACTGTTCTTTGTGGCCCTTTACGGTGGCCGCCGGCCTGCACTGCTCTCTGCGGCTCTGTCCGGCAGTCGGCGGTGCTTTGTGTGACTCTGTATGGCAGCCAGCGGTGCTCTGTGCGGCTCTGTAGGGTGGCCAGCGGTGCTCTGTGCGGCTCTGTACGGCAGCCGCCGCTGCTCTGTGTGGCTCTGCTCTGTGCGGCGGGCGGTGAGGTACATGCCATTCTGAATTTGTCGGCAGTGATGACTTCAAATAATGGCGCCCACATGTTGCAGATGGAGCTTTCAGCTCATGATCTCATCTGCGCACGTGCTGCCTCTGGGCGCCATTTGTTTGAAACCCGCACTGCTGACATCATAAGAATGGCCTTACAGAGCACAGCCCACAACCCCAGGACAGAGCAGAGCCCACATCCCCAGGACAGAACAGAGACCGCAGCCCCAGAGCAGAGCAGAGCCGGCAGCCCCAGGACAGAGCAGATCCCGCAGCCCCAGAACAGAGCAGATCCTGCAGCCTCAGGACAGAGCAGAGCCCGCAGCCCCAGAGCAAAGCAGAGCCCGCAGCCCCAGGACAGAGCAGATCCCGCAGCCTCAGGACAGAGCAGAGCCCGCAGCCCCAGAGCAGAGCAGAGCCCACAGCCCCAGGACAGAGCAGATCCCGCAGCTCCAGGTCAGAGCAGATCCCGCAGCCTCAGGACAGAGCAGAGCCCGCAGCCCCAGAGCAGAGCTCGCAGCCCCAGAGCAGAGCAGAGCCCGCAGCCCCAGGACAGAGCAGATCCTGCAGCCCCAGAGCAGAGCAGAGCCCCAGCACAGCAGTAAGACACCACCGGATTATAAAACAGACCCCTTTTTTTACATTTTTTTTCCTCTAAATTTGGAGTGCATCTTATAAAATGAAAAATACGGTAATATCTGATAATATTTGATGCTGAGACAATAAAACTTCTGGCATTTTTGTCACCACAATTTCTTGAAAATTATGCACTAAACGCTACAAGTTTCCAATATGCTTGGTACTGTCTTGTACACTTTCAATGACAGAGACAATACGATGTAGTGACCTTTGAAGGTCAGATATTTGTTAGATAACCAAGGTAGAAAAAACAAGAAAGAAAGTACAGTGGTACCTCGCATAACGAGTAACCCTCTTAACGAGAATTTCGCTTTAGAAGCAAAGCTTTCTGTAAATTTGTAACCCGCTTTACGAGAAAGCTTTCCTGTACGAGCGAAATTCTAACCGCACACACTTCCGATTCCGTCCATCCACCACACTCTGACCCGCACTTGCAGTCCACACAAACACACATATGTACGCATAAACACACACAAACACACACGCACGCACACACACATACAGTATTATGCTCACCTTACCTTCCGTTCCACCACCGGTCTCATGGTTCTTGTAGTTCCTGGGTACATCGCGACGTCCTCGTGCCGAACTACAAGACCCAGGAGGCATGCGATGGAACGGAAGGTAAGGTGAGCATATAATATAACATAATATGTTTACCTTTTGTTCCATCGCCGGCCTCCTGGGTGCTGTAGTGCGCTGCTCCGCTCCAGTCCACGCTGTGTATCTGCAGCCATAGCGACGAGGGAGGAACTTCCTGTCATCGCTAATGAAAGGCAGAGCACAGGCCAATCAGAGGCAAGCGGCTCTGCCTTTGACGTCAGCGCTCTGGCCGGGAACTTCCTGCCTCGTCGTTATGGTAACACGTTACACAGCCCGGCCCTGTACCAGAGAACAGCAAGTCCCAGCAGACCGGCGATGGAACGGAAGGTAAGGTGAGCATATAATATGTGCGTGTGCGTGCGTGCATGTGAGTTTGTGTGTGTTTGTGTGTGTTTGTGCATGTGTGGAATGACAGAATAGGGGACCAGGATGGGACATTTTAGAAGTTGTGGAACGGATCGTCAGCATTGCAATGATTTCCTATGGGAAATCTTGCTCTGCTGAACGAGTACCTTGATTAACAAGCACAGTCCCAGAACGGATTGTTCTCGTTAAGCAAGGTACCACTGTAATCACGTGTAGAGGGATTTTTGTCACATGACATAGGCTGTTTCCGCATATTCATTTCTTTCCATTTTTATCTTTTTCACACTCACTCACTCAGCAATTGAATCTATTTTACATTTATCTATTCTTTTACCTTTACATTACATTTAGAAAAAAAAAATAAAGGCATGCAAGCCTATGCCACAATTAAAATAAAAAGTATATTATATTCAAAATGTAAAGAAAAAAAAAGGTTTAAAACAATGCATGAAACTGCAACAAGTACGAGGAAAAACAATGGGGACACCTGACACACTTTGCTGGTATGGCACAATAATATAATATTACATGTGCAAATAAATAAATAAATATAAATATTAAATATATGGATAAATCAGTAAATATCACCATAAAAATCAAAGAAGTAAGTATAGATGCATGACATAACCGACACAAGTGTATCAGAAATAGCAGCAAAATATAGATATAAAAAGACAAGTAACTTAATGTGAGCACAATTACCAGTCCAGAGAGCCAAACGTGAGGACCAGGTCCCACCGTACCTGACGCGCGCTTCGCATGAAATTCGTCATCCAGGAGTCATGCAAAACGCACGTTAGGTGTGGTGGGACCTGGTCCTCACATGTGGCTCTCTGGACTGGTAATTGTGCTCACATTAAGGCACTTGTCTTTTTATATCTATATTTTGCTGCTATTTCTGATACACTTGTGTCTGCTATGTCATGCATCTATACTTACCTCTGATTTTGATGGTGATATTTACTGGGATACACTGATTTATCCATATATCTAATATATATTTTTATTTATTAGCAGACGTAATATTATATTTTTGTGCCCCCCTTGTTTTTCCTTGTACTTGTTGCAGTTTCATGCATGGTTTTGAACCTTTTTAAAGAAAATCATTTTTGAATAAAATATACTATCTTTATATCTCGTTTGGCACATGCTTGCATCCGTTTATTGGTGTTTTCTGTTTTTCTGCTTGCTCTTGCTACGGATGGGTTGTGTTATAGGTGTTAATGACATGCATATTCAGATGAGCTCGTCTACTTATTAAAGTTGTACTATTTGTTCTCCCATACAGATATTCTAAATGCAGCTGTGCACTTGACCATCAAGGTAATAAGGAGTATTATGTCTATGAAAAGACCATTTTATACATCCTTTCAATGCATTTCACTTGGAATTGCTGCAATCTTTAACATACATTATTGAAGAAACAAACAAAAAAACCCCATACAATTATCTATAGTGCTGTGAAAAACACAAAACGGCGTTCTTCTATTTCCTAACAAGCTGGAATCTGTTTAGAAACCTAGCCAAGTATGTGGCATCCACGGATCATAAAGTCATTTCTCTCCGAGGAGGGAAATCCTCTCATTATAGGGTTTCTTTTTTTATTAATCCACATTAGGATTAAAAAAAAGGCGAGAAGAACATACAAAAAGCAGTAAAACAATTGAAAAGTTTGCCAAATGAAAACAGGGCAAATGCAAAAACTATATTGCAAATTAAAGCGAAATGTGCTTAACAATTGAGTGTTTCTAATAAGTGCAGGCATAATTGCTCTGAAGGGCTGTCAGGGAAAAGATTAATTTGGCAAAGATTAGTATTGACTTGCTGTTTATTAAGGCTTTTGAACAGCTGTATCTGGCAATATTCCTGTAACTGCTTGTCATATCTGAAAATCAAACTCACACACCCTGGTGCTTACCAGCTGTTACTAAACAATCTTACACCACTTTGTGTGTCTCACTCCTAACAGAACAGAAAAGTATAAAATGTTGCCAAATATGCCCTGTTTCCCCCCCATCTGTCAATTTTTAGATTATTACAAACCGAAATGGCAGTTTGCAGCTGATGATTCGGCTGATAAGACAGACTGAGAATAAAGACAGGTGGTGGGAAAGGTGCTGCCGGAACAACATCTACAGATACTTTTTTTGAACGTGGGATTTCTGTCGCTGACCTGATAAGACCATTAAACCACAGCTTTCAACTGCTGGATGTGATAACAGGGAGGATCAGTCAGGTTAGTGTATTCATATTAGCTATGAAAGGGATTCCTAGAAGAAGCACTGTTGTTACATGCACTAATATGTGTTGTCACATTCCATACATATTCTACCTCTAAGAGAACAGCTGTGTATTGTATCAATTCCAAGCAAGACACAAAGATTCCTGCATATTTTACAGACCTAGAGATTAATTATATGAATTATTCAAAAAGGCTATTAAAAAAAATCAGCACAAAGTCTTTAACATACAAGAATAGATTTACGCCTCATTCAGACATGCGCCACTCACACACGTGTGCTATCCATGATGCGACATGTACTCATTATAATGTGTAAGGATGTTTGCGCGTCTTTGTTTTTGTTTCATTTATGAGCAAAATAAAACTTATCCAATTTTTGTTATTCATAGATCAAAATTGCACAGGTTATGAGACCATGGAAAAAAGCAAACTGCCCATGGATTACATGCATGTGCATTATGAATCCAGTCCGTTCTTAATTTTTACTGAGTAGGAGAAGCTTGGAATTTTTATTCTTTTTGTGCATAGAAGTGTCACAATGTTACTTCAGGATAGTGCGGGTCAGGGGGCTCCTATGCTGTCTCTTATGCTAGTGGACGCTTGGCTATTATTGATGAGGGAACCTGTGGATATTCGGGTCCATCGAAACCACATGGGAAAAAAAATCGGAATCGACGAGCGAACTTAACTCCAAACGACGAACCACATACAAGTGAATGGATACAAAACATTCAGGGCTGTAAAATGGCCGTTGTAAGCAAATGTGGTGGAAGTTAAGTGGTAGTAAGAGCAGGATAGTTATACATACCGTGTTTTTTGGTGTTTCTCAGAGGATCATGTTCCAGTCAGACTCTCATCCGGGCCTGCTAATTAAGGTTCATGAATATTCACTGCTTCCCCTGCCTACCCTCTATGCCAGTGTCTGTGATTGTTGCAAACTGCAATACACACCCACCAACCCTGTGTCCGCATCTGTGATTGGTTACAGTCAGTTTACTACATAGTAGTGTAAAAAGAAATAAATAATTAAAAAAATGACGAAGGCTCCCGTCATATTTTGATACTCAGCGAGCGTAAAACTATAGCAGCAGGCTGCAGCCCCCACCTGTTAGCTTAACCATGGCTGAATATAAAAATAGAGGGGGAAAAAAAGATGTCAAGTTCCCCCCATTTTTGATATCCAGCCATGGTAAAGAAGACAGATGGTGGTTGGTAATATAAAGTTGGGAAGCGTCGTGGATATTACTCCACAGCCTAAAAATACCAGCCCACAACTGCACAGAATTGTCGCATCTATTAGATGCAACAATTTCGGGCTTTAACCAGCTCCTCCTGATTGCCCTGGTGTGGTGGCAATCGGGGTAATGTAAGA
The DNA here is from genome assembly GCF_048569485.1 of Anomaloglossus baeobatrachus. Taxonomy (NCBI): domain Eukaryota; kingdom Metazoa; phylum Chordata; class Amphibia; order Anura; family Aromobatidae; genus Anomaloglossus; species Anomaloglossus baeobatrachus. The sequence continues at coordinate 131,256,068 of NC_134358.1, forward strand.
GGTTAATGACAGCTGTGATTTGTCAGCTGCCTTCAAGCCCTAGATTAGTAATTGGAGGTGTCTATGAGACCCCATATTACTAATCCGGTAAGTGAAAAAAAAAACCACAAACACCAACAAATCCTTTATCTGAAATAAAATAAACACACCCTTTTTCACCCCTTTATTAACCCCAAAACCACCCTTGAAGATTCTATGTAATACATATTAAGTTCCATGACAATCCTTAGCTCTGCTACATCTAGTACCTGGAGAAAGGGAAACATGTCCGCTCTCTACAGACTTCCGGAATTACTGACAGCAGCGGGGGTGCCCAGCTGTGAGCAGTGATATCACTCAGTTCATTGTCTGTTTCCCACGGTATGACCTCACAGTGACCTGACTGCTGGACTGTCGGACTGTGAGACACGGCTGTGACCCGCAATTCGACAGTGGCATCAAAGTGAAAGTGAAAGTTCTGTCGGTCCAACAATCCAGCAGCACTGTCACTTTCAAGCTGCTGCCAGACTTTCAGATTGTGGGTTATCTCCTGGCAGAAAACCACTTTTTTTTGCCAGGAGATTTTTTGCAGTTCAGTTTCAGTCTAGTTTTCTGCCAAGGGCAGACATTTCAGCATCAAATTTGCATCTCATGTCAGAAAACCGCACCGAAACGGAGTCAAAACCGAGATTTAGATTTGGTGATGGGATTTATACACCAAATTCCTGTACCAAATCTGAGTCTCCTGGCAAAAAATCCCATTGCATCGCATGTTGATGCATTTTTTTTGCCAGACGATGCAGATTTAGTGCAGGAATTTCGTGTATAAATTTCAGCACCAAATCTGTGTCTTTTGGCCAAGAAAATGTGTTTTTCTGCTAGGAGATTCAGGTCTGATTGAACTCGGTTCACCTGATGTGAGGTCACTGAGTTCAATCAATTCACCTGAGGTGAGTTTACACATGGTCACAGGTGGAGTACCATGGGAACCTCCAGCTGTGACCGCACATAAACTCAGTGATATCACCGCTCACAGCTGCAGATCAGTCAGTCTCTGCCTGCAGCCGCAGTGGGCGGTCATGTTCTGTGCCCAAATGCTGCAACTTCAAGAAGTAGCAGAGCAGTAGCAGAGCAGGGATCATCATGGGGCCTCATGTGGATAACGTTGGAGCTGGGTGTTTGTGGGGTTAATAAATTGGAGAAAGAGGGTCGATTTTTTTGTATTTTATTTCAAATAAAGTATTTTGCTGTGTTTGTTTTTATTTTTTTCACCTACAGTATCAGTAATGGGAGTCTCATAGACCCTTTCCATTACTGATCTTGGTCTTAGCTATGAGTTGTCATTAACCCTCTAATTATCCCAATTGCCACCACACCAGAGCAATCGGGCTGAGCCAGGTAAAGTGCCAGGATTGTCGCATCTAATTGATGCAACAATTCTGGGCGGCTCCAGGCTGCTATTTTTAGGTTGGGGGGCCAATAACTATGGGCATCCCCATACTGTAAATAACAGCTCCCAGCTGTCGGATTTATCTTGCCTGGGTATCAAAATTAAGGGGTACTGCACATCAATTTTTAAAATTATTTATTTAAAAAGTAATTAAAAAAGCTACATGGGGTCCCTCATATTTTGATACAAACCAAGATAGCCCCGAGCTGGGGGCTGCAGCCTGTATGTTTTATCTGCACTGGGTATCTATATATGGGGCACGCTACATCTTTTTTTTATTTTTACACATTACTTCGACAGACAGCATCTGTGAGGGCAACCAATAAGAGATGCCAGCACGCCGGCAGTCTGACTGGAGCCAATCACAGATGCTGTTGCAGACAGTGGGTGGGGAAAGCAGTGAATATGCATGAGGGAAAATGAGCGAACCCGGAAGCAATGTTACAGCCACGTAAGTATGGTAAATATGTCCTGCTTTAATCATTTTGCTTCCTTTTTTTTAACAGTGATTTCCCTGGCCAGTCACAGCTATAGGCAGGAATGAGATGAGAAACAGATAAGGACAGAGAAGGAAAAACCAAAACTGTGACACACTACATGCACAGGAATAGACAAGGAGAGACTTAAGGCCCCTTTACACACTGAGACGTTCTAGCGATCCCACCAGCGATCCTGACCTGGCCGGGAACACTGGGAAGTCTCTAAACAGTCGCTGGTGAGCTGTCAAACAGGCAGATTCGGCCAACGACGCAGCAGCGTTTAGAGACTGTCCATCCCGGACCTACAGAATGACCTCGCTGGTAGGGAACGCTATAGCACGGCTACGGGCTAAGTCGCTAACGATGTTGTTGCAACGGTGTCAAACACACCGATTCATGCTGCGCAGTTGGAAACAAAGGACCAAAAAATGGTCCTGAAAGATTTGTAGCTATCAGCGACCTCACAGCGGGGGCCAAGTCGCTGATGCGTGTCACACACTGCAATGTAGCTAGGGAGGTCGCTATTACGTCACAAAAACGGTGACGTTACAGTGATATCGCTAGCGATGTTGCAGTATTTAAAGGGGCCTTTAAGGCCCCGTCACACACAACGAGATCGCTAACAAGATCGTTGCTGAGTCACAGTTTCTGTGACGCAGCAGCGATCTCACCAGCGATCTCGTTATGTGTGATACCTACCAGCGATCAGGCCCCTGCTGTGAGGTCGCCGTTCATTGCCGAATGGTCTGGACCATTTTCTTCAAAGGCAATATCCTGCTGGGCAGGACACATCGCTGTGTTTGACGCTGTGTGACAGGGTCCGAATGACTGCCGAGATCGTTATACAGGTCACTACTGCGACCTGTATCGTTAGTGCGTCGTTGGTAAGGTCTGACTGTTTGACATCTCATCAGAGACCTCCCAGCGACTTACCAGCGATCCTTATCAGGTCGTATCGTTGTCGGGATCGCTGGTAAGTTGTTGTGTGTGACTGTGCCTTTAAAAGAAAAATAAGAGTAGGAGGGAAGCAACAAAAAGGCAACAAGGGTAAACTCAGACTAAGTGAAGCTATAGCTGGCACTAATGGGAGTTTCCAGCCATGCATATAAGAGGGGAGCAGATGTGAATGACTTCCCCACAACATGTGATCAATGACTCACAAGCAGACCAGAAGAGATTAAATCTTGCTAGCCTGCCTATGAACTACCAATCTGTTAGGCCAGTTTCACACATCCGGCATTTCGCCGGATGCGGGATCTGGCACGCATGCAGTACAGTACATTCATTTACAGTGGAACCACGAGACCATGCGGTTGTGTGCTTCATGCACAAGCGCATTTATCCGCATGGTGTCGCGCTTACACTGTAAAGGAATGTACTGTACTGCATGCGTGCTGGATCCCTGCATCCGGCGAAATGCTAGATGTGTGAAACGGGCCTTAGTTGACACCCAAGTCAGCCCGTGCTGATTGCAGACCTCAGAGAATTTATGAGGCAAAGTGTCAGAATCAGTAGTCTGAACAGAACCCACAGAACCCGTTACAGAAGTAAAAAGAATTCTCCACTGATGGTAACAAAAAAATGACAGACAACAAAACAAAATAAAATTGGAATTCAGATTAAAAAAATGATCAAAATATATCTATTTTTTCATACACAAAAAAAGTCTAAATGAAGCACTACCCATTTTAAAGTCCTAAATAAAAATGAAAACCAGCACTAGGATAGCTAATAAAACTTGAAATTTATTGAATGCGTAAAAGCAAGGTTAGAGGACGTTAGGTACAGAAAAGAAACAGTTGAAAAACATCAATCTGGCAACATGTTTCAGGCCTCTATGGCCCTTAGGCCTCCAACACACATCTGTGCCGCCGGTACGTTTTTGCTCCGTTTTTGCACGTACCGGCGGCACGAAGACACGTACACCAATGTTACCCTATGGTAATAGGCACACACACGTAAAACCACACAGAACGTGTGTCCGTTTCGTTTGTACGTGTGTGCATTTTTCCTCATGCATAACATGTCCGTGTGCTATCCATACCATCTGTGTGCGTTTTTTGTGTTTTTTAACGGTGAAACAGCTCAAAAAACATGGACTGCACACGGACTGCACAGGAACATGACACATACGTATTTCATGCATACACGGACATTCAACACGCACACATGGCGAGCATACGCCATCACACAGATGTTACACGTACCGGCAAAATGTACAAAAAAAAACAGAACACGGACACAAAAAACGGAACGCGAGACACGAACGTGTTTTTTGCGGAAGTGTGGCAGAGGCCTTAGTCAATGCCACTTACTATTTAAATCCATGAGTCCAGCTGTGTCCTGGGTTTCTAATTTGTGATATGGTGGGCAGTGTAGTGCATAATGAAACTGCCCCAGACTGTGCAGCAAGGGGTTAACCTCCAATGCTGTTTTTGTCCAGCCCCCTCTCCCGTCCAGGCCCTGCTCTTCCTTTGTTTGGGAGGGGACACCGTCCTGGCCCCTCCCGATTTCCCAATCCCACCTATAGGGTGTAATTTCTACCTATATATTGGGGTCTGGGCCGGTGTCCGGCCTCTTCCCCTGGTATCCCAGGATCCGGAGCAGCTCTGCCCGGTGGAAGCAGGAGAAACCCGATGGACCCTCAGATCGAGACGCTGCGGGCCCATGCGCGGCAGGAAGGTGAGAGATGGCTAGCCCGTTTATTTGCGGAGCTCAGCTGTCCTAAGTCATAGTTAGGGGATGTACTGCCGAGCGCTGCAGTGCCTGCTGGGGAAATGTCTTTTCCCTCGGGTGCTGTACCGCCAGGCCGCCGCTCGTCACGATGCTCCCGCCCCCCTAAATGATTCAGCCCATCTGCGCCCCGGTCTCTGTCCCTGGAGGCCGCAGCAGCAGAGCGCGGAATTTGGCCACGCCTGCTTCTCCTCCAGTTCTCTTATGTGAGCCAGCATTCTCCTCAGCGCCGCCATTTTACCCCCTTTGGTTGGTTCCCGTGCATGCTCTGCTCCACGTGCGTCCTCTGCTCCTTCCCTGTCCCTGCTTCCAGTAGCTGCAGCAGGCTGTAATACACTCCCCTGAGTGTCGCTCCCTCAGCCCCCCCCTCCCTGCTGTTTCCACAGCACAGTTTAGGTCACCTCCCCTCACCTCCTCTACAGCTCCCAGCACATTTAGTTCACTGATACAACGGCAGTGTTACATTAACCCCTCATATTCTGCCATGCAATAATAACACCTGTGCCTCCTCTTCTGGAGAGGCTTTGGGCTCTGTGCCTGCTGAACAGCCTGCAGCCCTGACCCAGTGACACAAATAGTACCCCCCTCCAACCCTAACCCACCCCCCTGTGCTGCATACTACTCCTGGTCAGCAAAGTTCACAATTAACCCTTGATGGCAAGCTGTAGCTGCATTCAGTTTACCACCTACCTTAACTCCCCCCCCCCAGTTGCTGCAGCTTTTGCCTGCTTCACATGTTAATTCACAACTTATGCCCAATCTCCAAATCATCGCAGACCCCAGGGGTCTCGCTTATGTCCTATCCAGTGATCAGTCCTGCCCTCCCTCTGCGTCGCGTCGGTTGGATCGGCATAGTCAGCGCCGTTTGTCGGATCACAGGAGGCGCTCGAGGCATTCTTCACGGAATTCCTCCCGTACGCGCAGAAGCTGGCGTTCATGTTCGTCTGGTAGAATTCGCCGTTCCAGGTCCTCCAGGTGGCGCTCTCCCTCTACGTCATCAGAGGGGTCAAGCATCTCGAGGGCGACTGGTGAGCGTGCACGGACATCTATGGCACAGCCTGTGGGGACGCAAGGAGCACTGTTTACTACTGAACTGCCCGGGGATGTGAGGGATGCCCCTTCCCACGTCAGCGGTGGTGTATGAACGGCGACTCCCCCACGGATGGCATCCCCTTCCGCATCCGGTAAGTTCACGAAGGCTTGGGGGGTTTTAGACAGTTCAGCATTACCGCCGGTCCTGAAGGCCTTGGCAGATCATCTGGCTAAGCAGGGTTTGTCAATGCAGTCCGTCACAACAACCCCCTCAGGCAAGTATACACAATAATTCCTTTTTCTGCGGGGTTACCCCGCTAGGTTCTCATGTAGAAAACGTTGTGACAATGCTTATATTGATGTCTGGTCTCTAATTTTTCCTGACCAACATACTGTTGATAAGGAACGCAGGTTTTTCTCGGACAAGTCATATGATAGCAAGCCTAGAATAGCGCAAAAAAAAAAAATACTTGGGAAAAGTATTATGAGGATTTTTCATCATCGGCTTGCTCTTACACCCTGGCATCGGTTTGAGTGTCCGAGCCATGGATTTCTGGCTTAGGTTAATGACCGTACAGTAGCCAGTATACCACTTTTCAATCCACGGCCACTGTGCTGGGAGCTTCACAAGGTCCAGCCATGGTGGCCGTGCGCCACCCAGGAGCGTGTTGGTTGTTTAATGATTGACACTTCTAGTTCTTTGGGTTATGCAATCCTAGCACGAGTGTTCTGCTTGCTGTGGAGCCATTTGGCTGTTAGATGCCCTCACCCTCCTTCCAAGCTCATCGGTAAAAATGGTACCAATGTCTCAGATGACTCCGGGTAAGTTACCCGAGATGCCCCTTGTGGCTTAACAAATATAAGGTTGCGCTGGTCGTATCTGTTTTGTATTTTTCTTTCATTTTCTCCATTCTATTTAATTTTTCTAATCGCTTCCTTATTGTCCCTAAAAGGAACAGAAGCAGGTAAATTTCAATTGATACACCACCTACTGTATCTCACCCACACGGCGGGTCTGTTAATCAGGGTACCCCTCCTGAGTAAGTTTTGATTTCTGTGACTTTTCACAGTGTACCGTAATTTCTCTTATACGGGATTTCGGACTCAGTGCACTTTTGCTTAATCTGATATCGAATCTGTTTTGTCCGTTACCTGTTCATCCGTACTGTTCCATATTTTGGGTTGTTGCATGTATGGCAATTTTATTACAATTCTTTACTTCCCATGGGATGCTTTATGTCATTCCATTATTTTTAACTCTTCAGTTCATTTCTTCAATGGGTGCGGTGGTGTGAGACGGTCTCAATTTGTCACTCACTTCTTGATGATTTTCTTTAATTGCCCTAGTGACTTCGATGAATTCAAACAGTTTTTTGACATTTTTCAGTTGATATTGAGTTTGTTGTCCCTAAAAGTAGGGCCAGGAAAGATTCAGACCCTGTTTCAGTTGTGTGTCGGTTTTGTTTTTGTACGGTGCAGTCTTAAAGGGATTTTCTACATACCATGAAAATACATTCACTTTGTCTAATTGGTAATTCTGTTGGACAATTTTGTTGCTTATGTGATGTATATTACTGAACGGCAGCATTAGTGAGGTCAGAAATACAGCTTGAGCTAATTAAAATTACTGGCATAGTATGGTTATAAGTATTTGTGTCTTTACAGGAAAGTTACATTGCGCCAAATGCAGTTCACCGCCTCTCATTGTCCACTAGGGGCGCTTCACCCTGACCACAGGATTCATAAGTCCACCAGAAGGGCGCTTCACCCTGACCACAGGATTACGTATTACTTCTGACGTACTGATTTGGTCTCAATTCCTTTTCACCTTTAATGAGTGCATGTACAACATGTGTTCTGTGGTGTCTAACCAGGTTTTATTTTTGCTCACCAATGCGTCTTTTTTCTGATGGTTTTAGCGCTGTTTTTGGCAATCAGTGGTGCCGGGGCACCTGGCCCTCACCTTGTTAACTTTTTGTTTGACTGCTAATTTTTCCCTTTCAGAATCGTTCCCTATTGTCATTGCTGTGGAGTTATGGCACAAGTCACTAGCCAACTGTAATATTTTGTTTGCTGTTACGCTGCATACAATACACATTTGGATCCGAGCATGGGCTACGGGTTCTCAGAGTAATGCTCCATATTGATTGTCTCGTTTCTGTTTGCAGGATTTTTCAGCTGGTACCCAATGCCAGCCCGGTGGGTTGCCATTGCCACACCGCTGCGAGATCTTGTCGGGACCAACTCCTGACAGAGATTAGGACTTCAGATCCCCCTTCAAAGTGGCAACTTTATGGATAGGCGTGAAACAGTGGTTAGGTATAGGTATGCTGGTAGCTGGCCCTCGGTTCTGATAACTTTACCTGTTCGGAGGTTACCCTCCAATATTTGATGCACCTTTATAACTTTGGTTCTTTCGCCTCTGTAGCCCAGAAGTATTTATTTGTATTTTGTTTCATTTTTGATGGGATGTTCTACGTTACTAAATCTTTTGTTATTTGCAAATCCCTTTAATGGCTGGTTTAAGTCCCACCAATCCATAGATAAGAGGCATCCCAATTTTTTACCTGATGCTTCTTCAGTTAATCGACTATGCAGGCTGTTTGTTCAATTCCAAGGGAGATATCCCTGTTGTCCACAACCTTTAACTTGGCCTTTTCTGGGCCCTCAGAGTCAGCGAACTCGCCACACCGTCCAAGAATAGTTTTGTTGCCTTCAATTGTGTGCCATACTACTTATTGACCCTTCATGCGTATCCGCATTCAGGAGCCCAAACTGACCAAGTGGCCAGAGATTCTGGGATTAGACTGTTCCTTCCCCTGGCCCTACCTGCCCTTTGCGTTTGATGGAATTTTTGTTTGTCGGTCTACTGGTACCTCACTGTTAGTTTATTAGGATGGTTCCCCCCTTACTAGGTACCAGTTTACCGCTCCTTTTTCGGTGCTACCTCACCGCTTGCGGTTTTTTCACCCCCTGATCACTTTGGGACTCATTCCTTTTCATTGTGGCAGCCACTGAGGCTGCCAGGGCGGGCTTTATCAGACTCTGATATACAGTGCATATTGGTAAATTGCGCTCTGCTTTTTTGTCAGATATGCATCGCACGATTTATTGCAGGAAGTAACCAATTTTATAGCACATTTACTTTTGTTAATTTCTTTAAAGGTTCGGCATTGCTATAAAAAAAATAGAAATTGTCCAGGAATCATTGAAAAGACCCCAGCTGACTACTTGGCCATTGTGTGTGAACACAGCCTAAATACAGAAGGTAGTTGCAGTGATTTGCATTAAGCTCTTAATATTTTTACTACACTTGGAACTAACAGAAACAAATGCTGGGATTCTGCTAACATGTGCATGATTTTATGGCTCTATTCCTATAAATTTGACAAAATCAATAGGGCAAATCATCAAAGCTTTTATGCCCGAATACTGCTGTAAAATGTTTTAAAAATTCAATAAATTTTCAAACCAAATATGTTGCGACTTTTGGAATTTTCATGCCAACTTCATACATTTTTGTTTTTATAACTGTTTATGCTAAAAACTATTGTAAGGCCAGGTTAACATGACCATATTTTCTGTCCGAGTGTTATCAATGAAAAAAAACGGGCAGCACTAAAAGCAATGTTATTCAATGGGGCAGTGCCGATGACCTATTTTTTTCACTGAGAATTTGTGTAAAAATAAATTTTAAAAAATTCGCTACATATGGAGATTATTTTGGACTCAAGAATTCATGTAACATAGGAAACTGTAAATGCTCCTGTAAATTATTAAAAACTGCTGCTGTAAAAAAAAAAACAGATTGCATACGGATAACAAAAAAATCCTCCCATTTTTCTGGTTGAAAATCAGACCAATTTTTTTTATATAGTCATATGACCTTAGAATAAGATACTGTTCATTAATTTATATCATTAACATTTAGAAATTCAGTTTGTTGGTCCACATACACCCCATCAATAGCATTATTAAGATCCATGTTAGTTCTTCATAAGAACTGAGCTTGGTAATTTGACATAATTTTTTTTTCATGAATCCATGTTCACTATTTATGTTTAGAAGATTATAATCGGTGTATGTGGAGTGGGAGAAAAGGGTTAATCCGCGCTGCCTTGCGGATAGAGGAAATCACTCGGGAGAAGTAATCTTCGTGATTTTATTATTCAACGTGTTTCAGAGTCTATACAACTCCTTCTTCAGTTATTTTAAATCCTGAAGAAGGAATTGTATAGACTCTGAAATGTCCAAAAATAGAAATAGTACCAGCACAAATCCGTAAAAAAATTTTTCAATTTGATTCCATGCAAAAAGGCACAAAAACAAAAAGGTAGTCTCAGGTTGAGACTAAAGGCTGCTTTACATGGTACGACCGATTGTGCGATTTCACAATCGATCGTACCCACCCCCGTCCTTTTTGCGTCACGGGCAAATCGCTGCCCGTGTTGCACAAAGTCAGTAACCCCCATCACACATACTTACCTCTCGTGCGACCTCGCTGTGGGCGGCGAACGTCCACTTCCTGGAGTGGGAGGGACGTTCGGCGTCACAGCGACGTCACACGGCCGCCGGCCAATGGAAGCGGAGGGGCGGAGATGAGCGGGATGTAAACATCCCGCCCACCTCCTTCCTTCACATAGCCGGCGGCGGCCGCATGACGCAGGTGAGCTGCTGTTCATCATTCCCGGGGTGTCACACGGAGCGACGTGTGCTACCCCGGAAACGATGAACATTAAATTAAACGATATTATGGAACCTAGCGAGCAGTACACGACTCACGATTTGTGAGCGATACTGCGTCGCTAGGAGGTGTCACACAGGCCGGCATCGCCAGCGATGCCGGATGTGCGTCACAAAAACCGTGACCCCGACGATCTATCGCACGATAGATTGTCTGGTGTAAAGCAGCCTTAAGGGCCACTCTGGGCCAGAAATACATTACCTGTACCTGTCTTGTTTCAGTTTTTTATTTTTAATCCACCTACCGTCTTGTTTTTATGCTTTTTTGCATTGAATAAAATTGAAAATATTTTTACGGATTTGTGATGGCACTATTTCTACTTTAGGATTGTCCATGGAGCTGCTCTGCACAGTGCACTTTATCAGGTGAGCTGAAATGCTATTTTCTAGACTCTGAAATGTGTTGAATAATAAAATCACGAAGATTACTTCTCTGGAGTGATTTCCACTATCCACAAGGCAGCGCAGAGTAACCCTTTCCTCCCACTCCACGTACACTGATTCATCTCCTTGGTTTGTGGCAGCCATCGTGGGGATCATTTCTGCTCTATTGGTAGTTGTGACCTTCACAGCTACCCTAGGTGAGTGCTCCTGTACACATTTTTCTATTTTCCACCAGGATAAGACACCATCTGTGCTTTTTTTCTCTTTTTCAGAAATAATTTTATTTATAATATTCTAATATATAATTTGAGGTTTACGCCACTGATCGGAAGTCAGCGCATGCGCGGCTCTTGATATTAATTTCTATGGGAGATTCTAAAATTGGCAAAGACAAATACAATATGACCGAATTGAGTTCAATATGTAAACGGAAAAATCCTCAATTTCCAATTAAAATAGTTATTTTTATTAGTATATATTAAAAATGAAAAAAAAAAATAATTTTTAATATATACTAATAAAAATAACTATTTTAATTGGAAATTGAGGATTTTTCCGTTTACAGATTCTAAAATTGCCAACCAATATGAACATGAATACACAATTTATCTCACTGGAATGCAACAACAAATATTTTAAGCTAAATGTCCCCCTTTAAATTAAGAAGTAAGAGTAGGACAATACAGAGTTTCTAGCTCCAAGCACAGTCACAGTGGCTGTATCATGCCTCTGATCTCAATAAAATACGCTCCAGCTGTGGTTTATAAGCAGTTACCTTAATATTCCACACTATTCGGTTATCTCTGAAAACATTTTTCTTCTACAATTACTGTTCATACCCAATATGGAATGCTTTATCCAGTTAACTAGCAATTCTCTGTTAGCAGGGAAATTATAGATAAGCTACTGCAGCCTATTTTATGGTGTATAGTTCTCGAAGGATCGACATAAGTGAGTTCACATTTTAATCCATCTTTACCAACAGATGGTTTGGATAAAATCTATTAGTTTCATTAGTGCAAATGTTTTTATACAGAGATGCCTGTTATTAACATATTGCCTAAGGGCCTGGAGTGAACAATTGCAAGAGTGTAGAATGTTTGCCAAACCTTTAAAACTTTAATCAGTATAATTGCGATCAAATAAAACATGGCATTGTAATGTAATTCAAATCTTCGCAAACACAATTTATAGCACTCGCTTTAATTACTTAGTATTTATTTATTAAACAAGAAATGATCATTACTCTTTTACAATCCTTGCCTTCTAAGCACCACATAAATAATGGGTTTCATACAGATAGACTTCTAAATGTGTGCATTTCTTTTTTTTTATTTTGCCTTGTTTTAGCATTACATTCTTTCCTGTTTTCTAATTTTCTACTACATCACACAAGTAGTACAAGGTACAATTTAGAACTTGTACAATTAGGCCATGCTGGTATTTTAGAACTCTGAATGCATTATAATACATGTTATAAAAATATCATGTTCATGTTTAAAATATATTTTAGAAATAGAAAATGATGCTCTACTTTTTAACCCATTAGTATACGTTCCCACAATGAGCTTTTAGGTAGTTTTTAATGATGCAAAATTTCTACACCATTACTGTGCTTATTTTTAAAAATTAGGTCATTTACATTGTATCATTGATTTTTTTTTTATGTTTTTTTGAAATATTCTTATCCTATTTTCGACTCTGCAATTTTTTGTCTCTTTTTGATAATGCCAAGCTTTTGAAACGTCCTGGTATTTGGCTTTGACAAAACATATTGATATACTCAAGCACGAATTACATGCATTTTTGTGCGTTTCAGCAGTGGAAACACACTAAGGCCTCTTTCACATGTCAGTGATTGTGATACGTATGTGTTAGTTTTTATATGTACCAGAATCACGGACATACGCAGACCCATTAAAATCAATGGGTTTGTGCACACATCAGTGATTTTTCACTAACCATGTCTCCATGTGTCGCATACACATGTCCGTGATTGCCGCACGGAGACATGTCCATTTTTTTCTGGCATTACTGATGCCCCACTGACCACACTATGTTGTGGTCCTTGTAACATGTATCAGAAAAACATGGACTTTGAAAATAAAAAGCTTTTCATACTCACCATCTTCAGCAATGCTGTCTCCGGCCTCTGCTCTCTGCTACTTCAGAGCTGGCTGCTTATTCTCATGCATATTCATGTATGCAGCCACAGCCGGCCTGGAAGTAGCTGCAGCAGGGGCGGAAACACAGCAGAGCAGGAGATATCAGCACTACTGACAGCAGGAGTGGGGACAGGTGAGTATACGGCCATGTGCAATCACGGATGACGGATAACATGTCACAGATTGCACATGGACAATCCATGTGTGCCATGAATCATGGCACACAGAGGGACATATGCATTTGTAACACGTCTGTGAAAAACATCTGTGTTTGACGTGTGAAACAGGCTTAAAAAGGCTTCGTGCTTTTAAACTGCAGATTTTCTGCATCTAATGCAAATCTTTAGGAAAATCGTGCAGCAAAAACTCATCCTACCTACAGTAAAAATTGATATGTTGGGTCGTTAAAAAGAGTCACAGAAGGCAGGAGATTTCTATAAATCCTATCCTCTTTGCTGGATCTAAAGGACGCTGTGTATATGACGCATTAAAAATATGCAGCATCAAAAATTAACTGAAAGCTCATGACAAGTGATATCAGTGGTCCGATTAGTTACAGGCAAATACTAGCACCTGACCCCACCCCATAGATGGGGACCTGAAATGAGACGCAAAGTGTGAATGCTCTGTAAAATGTGCAGAGGTCACTCACAGCTCAAGAATAAATAAGGAGCAGAAGTAGTTGGGCATTAACTCTACTGGAACATACCAAGTAGACAAATGGGATAATCATGATGCTAAGCAGGTAATAAAGAAAAGTTGTGAGCAAAAAAAAGTAGAAAAACTATCAAGAAGTACTTATAAATAGAGATGAGCGGACCTGTAGAAATTCGGTTCGGCGGGTTCAGATGGACTTTAGATAAAGTTCTGTTCTGGACCCGAATTTTACCTGAAGCCCAATGGAAGTCATTGATTGGGCAGTTTGGGTCTCCACTCACATGCAGCCAGCAATAAACAGATCACTTCCAGGCAAGGTGGGCAGGGTTTTTTCTTTTTTGTATATACTACATAAAAAAACACTGATTTTACCCCCAGTGCCAGCTAGTCAAACACTGGGTTGAGCACCAAGTGTACCCGAGTACAGCAATGCTCATGCAAGTGGTTTGCATAAGTAAAGTACCCTAACTCCGAACCTGAACTCTGTTTTTTTCGTAAAGTCTTTGTTCGGTATGAGCACTGATCCTTGGGTTCGCTCATCTACTTATAAAATAAATGACTTTATTATTAAATACAATAAATTATTTAGATCTATATTACAAAGGATATAAATGTGGGACGTGGTGAGATATGCATAATAGGATAAACAAAATATATTATATAGATGGGGGTTACAAAATAAATAATAGTGTTGTGAGGCTAATAACGTACAATTAGCCATATTATAAATTAAATATATAGCTAATTTATAACATCAATGTTATGAATAATATTAGTAAAGATCAGCCAAAAATGTACATTTAAGGCCATAACATTTATTAGGAGAGAATAGCATATATTAGTAAAAGAACATACCATAGATTAAAGCACCACACATGGTTTATAGGACCCAGATCTCCGAAGTATGTTTCACTTGATAGCTTTCTCAAAGAGTAAATACTTAAAGGGAACTGAGATTTTTTTAAATGCATATCATCCAAGTAATAGAAGTTGCTGATCTAGAAGATGTCAGACATGTGTGGTGGCTAAAGAACAACCAAAGGGCTTGACAGACAATAGGAAGCTCCTTTTGTGTTCTAGCTTCAAACATGTGATACTAAGGCAAAGCTCTGACTGGTAGATATATCAAAGATGGACAAATGTAACTTTAAAACAAGGCTTGTCAGTAAAGTAGTTTATACTAATATTATAGCTTCATGGGTGTCATATAAAGATACAGGTAACTGTTGAGGCCAGTATTGTCTGATGGGCTATGTAAATAATGTGAAGAAAAAAACACAATAACCACAATAATGTTGGGTGGGAAAGCCACCCATTATATGGCATGCGCATATGAGCAGAGCAGGCGAGCCAGCATGGAACGCATGCCCCAGGAAGTGGTGCACATTCCATTGTGGAACACATGCACGGCGCATGCGCACTAAGCAGGAAACAGGATAACATTTGAGAGGGCAATGCACATGCGTGTGCTCCCAGGAGCAGAGCATGAGAAACAAGAGGTATTCAGCACTCCACGCTGAAAAGCACATGTTGTGCACAAGCAGAGAAAAAGGTGGACAGCAGCTATCTGAGCACCATTATATATATGTAGAGTAAATAGGAACACATAATAAATGAACAACACATTGGACAATATATGCAGTCACTATAGCGCAATAAAAGGGTGGAGGAAATATGAAAATCAATATGAAAAGATGCAAATATTAGCTTCAAAATGAATATAATTGTATATACATATAGATAAATAGGAAAAATATATTTTATAAGGGCAAGTAAGACACACATGCGATCAAATGACAGTGAAAACAAAATAAACAGTTAAAGATGTATGTAAAAATACAGCTGTTATTAACATGATACATAATAACAATGAGATAATATGCAAAGATGAAATCCACCATAGATATGAGGTTGTTGGATTATTGCATGGAGGGTCCAATGTACATTGGGTAATATCAATTCCAAATGATGAACAAAAGATGAGAATGGATGATATATTATACACTAAAAACTAAAAATAAATACTGTAAATAAATTTAACAAATGAAAATGGAAAAGGGATAAAAAAAAAAAAGTTGTCAAGCAAAATGTACGTCGGGAGTCTAGGGCCCAGTATCCATCTGTGGTATTTTATTCTATGGTATGTTCTTTTACTGATACATGCTATTCTGTTACGGTTGCTGTGAGCGCTGGAGACTAAGTCCAGATTTCTTGCTACTGCACATGTGCGAGCGCTGGAGACTAAGTCCAGATTTCTTGCTACTGCACATGTGCGAGCTCCGGAGACTAAGTCCAGATTTCTTGCTACTGCACATGTGCGAGCGCCGGAGACTAAGTCCTATCTTGGAGCCATTGCACATGTGCGGGTGACATCATCGCTGACACGAGGTCACATGTCTCTGACACCTTCTATGCCAATTGGTCGCTGGTCATGTGCTTGTGATGCCTTGCTCGGTGATAGGCCAGCATGATGTCACTCCTGTCGTTCTGGCAGCGGATTGGCTCTGGTGTCCTCCATCTTGGATGAGGCACAGAGTCTATATAAGACCCTGACACACGCCGCATGGCGCTCAGTCCTCTTGGTTCATGCATAAGAGTAGACGCTCTGTGCGCGTTCCTCTAGGCATTCCTCTGTCTATGCTAGGTGAGCGCTACCGGCAGGGTAGCGTTCTTATACCTTACAGCTTCGGCTGCTGTCCGTATCCTTACCTCTTAGGGGAGCGGACATAGGCAGGTGCCTGAGGCACATGGTCTGGCTGGGCCTTGTGGTTCGACTCGTAGGTGGACGTTGCCGCTAGGGTAACGTTCCTTATACTGCGACTAGCAGTTGTTCGTATCCTCGCACACTAGGGGAGCGAACAGAGGTAGGAGCTTTGTGCGGCTTACGCTGCTGTTCGTCTCTTTTGCACCACTAGAAGAGCGGACCTAGGCAGGTGCCATATCTAGTGGTTCGTGTCCTCGCACACTAGTGGAGCGAACGCAGGTAGGAGCTTTGTGTGGCTTACGCTGCTGTTCGTCTCTTTTGCACCACTAGAAGAGCGGACCTAGGTAGGTGCAATTTCGCACACATTGCCTTTGTCTCTGTGATTATTAACAGAGATCATTCCACACACCCTCCAAGTAAGGGAGGAATTGCTTTACTTTAAAATTTATATACCGTATTTTTCGCTTTATAAGACGCACTTTTCCTCCCCAAATTTTGGGAGGAAAATGGGGGGTGCGTCTTATAAAGCGGTAGCGGGGGGGGGGGGGTCCTGTCTGAGGCGATCGGGCGGGTGCCTGTGGCTGCATGCAAGCGCCCGGGTACCTGTACTTGCATGCAGCGGCAGCCGGGTACCCGTGGCTGTGTACGGGCGGCAGCGGGTGCTGTGTGGGGTCGGCAGCCAGGTACCTGTGCTTGCATGCGGTGGC
Organism: Anomaloglossus baeobatrachus; assembly: GCF_048569485.1. Taxonomy (NCBI): domain Eukaryota; kingdom Metazoa; phylum Chordata; class Amphibia; order Anura; family Aromobatidae; genus Anomaloglossus; species Anomaloglossus baeobatrachus. The sequence continues at coordinate 131,273,101 of NC_134358.1, forward strand.
AGACGGGTACCCATGGCTGTGTGCGGGCGGCAGCCGGGTGCTGTGTGCGAGCGGCAGTCGGGTGCCCGTGCAGGTACTCGGCTGCCGCCCTCACACAGTCACCCATCTGCCGCCCGCACACAGCCATGGGTACCCGGCTGCCACCGCACGCAAGCACAGGTACCCGGCGGCTTGTACGCGGGGTGGGCGGGCAGCCTGCTGGCTGCCACTCTGTGCATGCGGGGCGGGCGGCTGTGCAGCTTACCAGTTGTCCGCGGTCCCACTTTCAAATGATGGCGCCGGTGGAGCTCTTGGATGAGAGCTCCATCTGCGCACGCGCTGCTCCGGGAGTCAGCGCGTGCGCAGATGGAGCCCTTGGATGAGAGCTCCATCTGCGCATGCGTCGCTCCGGGCGCCATTACTTGAATCGGGACCGCGGACACACTCCACCACTGAGCCGTCGCCGCCGCTCCCACTACTGAGCCGCCGCTGCCACCACTGAACCGGGACCGCGGACACACGCCACCACTGAGCAGTCCCTGCCGCTGCCACCACTGAGCAGTTGCCGCCGCTCCCACCACTGAGCCGCCGCCGCCGCTGCCACCACTGAACCGGGACCGCGGACACACGCCACCACTGAGCAGTCCCTGCCGCTGCCACCACTGAGCAGTCCCTGCCGCTGCCACCACTGAGCAGTTGCCGCCGCCGCTGCCACCACTGAACCGGGACCGCGGACACTCACTGCACCGGCCTGCTGCACGGCTCACACGCCACGGCTGCTGCCGCCACCACGGACCCCACGGATCCTGCCACCGCGGACGCCACCGCGCCTGCAACCACGGCACCTGCAACCACGGACCCCGCTGCCACTGACCTGCCGCGCCTGCCAGCACAACCTGTGCCTCCTGTGACCCCGCTTCACCACCACTGCTGCCCCCCTCCGGTAAGAGAACACCGGAGTATAAGACGGACCCCATTTTTCTTTTTTTTACCTTTTTTATGTCTAAGTTTGGGGTGCGTCTTATATTCCGGTGCGTCTTATAAAGCGAAAAATACGGTACTTCTGTGAGTTAACAGAGGTATTGCACTCTGCCATAGTCTGCAGCAGAGTCTTTGCACGGTGGACCCTGACTGTCTAATACTCCTTTAGGTTATTATCAGACAGCCCCCCGTAACATATTCTCTCCTAATAAATGTTATGGTCTTATATGCCCATTTTTGGCTGACCTATACTGATATATTTCATGACATTGATATTATAAATTAGCTATATCTTTACTATACGGCTAGATGCACGTTATTAAAATCACAACACTATTATTTACTTTGTACCCCAAGCTATCGGATATGTTTTATTCATTCTATCATGCATAGCTCACCACGTTCCACATTTATATCCTCTATATTATAGATCTAAATATTTTATTGTATTTAATAATAAAGTCATTTATTTTATAAGTATTTCTTGGTGTTTTTTTTCCTCTCTTGTTGTGCACATACCTACCTTTAGCATTCCCACCGTCCTAAGATTTGGTATTGAATATTGAAATTGTGTACAAAAAACAAAAAGGCACGATTCCTCTGTGCAGCGCATCTTGCATTACGAGATGCTCTGCTGTGTTTTTTGGATTGCTGAGCTGGCAGGTTGATTGACTGTGCAGGATTGCATTCTGGTTCAGGGACGTGTGTGCTCAGGTGTTTCACCTTTCTGGTAATTTTTCTTTTTCTTTACTGAGCATGCTCCCCAGAACCTTGCCAGTCGTACATTCTGGTTTGGTAGTTGTGCTCGTAACCTGTGTCTTTGCTTTGTTCTGATCTCTGTTTTCTGACCCCAGACTGTTACTTAACTTCGCTTTGCCTACTCCCTGTTCCTGTTGTGACTTCTTGGCTTTTGACCCCAGACCGTTATCTCACTATGTCTCAGTTGTCACCCTAAAGTTATTATTTATCTTCCTGCTAGCATACCCCGGTTTTCCGAACTTCTCTTCCGTCTGTACTTAACATAAGTAGTGGCTTGCATTACAGAAAAGTTGTGCACCGGTCAAGGACAAAACATGTGAAACATCTCAATATGTTAAGGAATCAATAAGGCTCTTTAAAAATTGCAAATACTGTTCCTATATAAAACTCATTAGGCGCAATTCAATTTATCAATGCTTTCAGACTAGAATTCTGTTACAAAATCTTTGAAAAGTCACAAAGTTTAGTCGGGATTGAAGTTAAACCTAAAGTTTGTAACTTCTGATATTTTCATGCCAGTTTCTCTCAGCTCCGACAAAATAGTGGGGACAATAGTCATGGGGAAAGGAGGGGTCTTAGCAGTTTGGGGCACCACTGCTTGTCTAATTCATTATGAACTGTGGCATTCCATACTCCATAAATCTTGCTCCAGTCCCTGACTGGAGTGAGACTTCTGGTCAAGTGCATGAAGGTGCATGCCAATAGTCAGATGCTCCAGAATCATGAAGAAGCGTGCACCTCATCTTGAATAAGCAGAGTCTGGCTGCAGCATGCCCCTCATAAAGATTGATGTGAACAATGCCAGTCTTTATGAATCAGGCCCAAAGTCTAAAAAATTGTGGCCTCACAACCTTTCAAAAATAGGTATGTGGCATGTTTCTGTACAATCACATGACCATGTGAAGACATGATGATACCTGTTCACTTCATGTTATGTGCACAATATTTAAGTATTGGGGTCACCAAATTTAAAACAGTTCTGAGCCTAACAAAATAAATAGACAGCTGTATATTTCGAACAAGGATCACAATTCAGTGTTTGGACTGGCTGGTGGCCAGCCCAAATGTTACAGCATGTATTTTTAAGTAGCTCAATGGTGGACACAGATAGAAAAGGCACCTGTGAAACAAGAATATATAGGCACTTGTAGCCCAATAACTCATAAAAATTCACAACTCCATATGCTTTGGTGGTATTAATGGGTCCCTGACATCTCAGGCCCCTGTGCATCTGCACAGGTTGTACAAATGATATGTCCACCCCTAATGCAGCTGAAACGTTCCGGTCAGGAGAGCCGCTGGCCAGTCCGAGCATTACAGTGTGATTCTTGTCCAAGTTTTACTGCCATATAATTCTTCCGTAAGAATCCTGGATCCCAGAATAGTGTAACCAGCACTGATGGCTGGTCAATCCGGCTAAGGCTAAGGGGAACTTTGCACACTACGACATCGCAGGTGCGATGTCGGTGGGTGGGGTCATGTCGAAAGTGATGCACTTCCTGCGTCGCTCTCGACATCGTAGTGTGTAAAGCCTAGATGATACGATTAACGATTGTTCCTCGTTCCTGCGGCAGCACATATCGCTGTGTGTGAAGTCGCAGGAGCGAGGAACATCTCCTACCTGCTTCACTGCGGCTCCCGTCGGCTATGCGGAAGGAAGGAGGTGGGCGGGATGTTTACGTCCCGCTCATCTCCGCCCCTCTGCTGCTATTGGCTGCCTGTCGTGTGACGTCGCTATGACACCGCACGGCCCGCCCCCTTAATAAGGAGGCGGATTGCCAGCCAGAGCGATGCCGCAGGGCAAGGTGAGTGCATGTGAAGCTGGCGTAGCGATAATGTTCGCTACGCCAGCTATCACCACATATTGCTGCTGCAACAGGGGCGGGTACTATCGTGCTCGGCATCGCAAGCATCGGCTTGCGATGTCGCAGCATGCAAATTACCCCTATGTGTTGGCATATTAATAGCGAAGATAAAAGTGAGAAGCTATAAAGTCGTTTTACACCTTCTAAGTCATAAGAGTCCTATAATTTGTTATTTCAGTAGCTTATTCTTTTTGTGATGTCAACATAATACAAATGTCATAATTGGTGGTCATTTCCCAAACTGAATTAGCTATGACATTACACTTGAACACAAAAATGGTCAGGGTGATTAATGTTAATATCATCATACACATAAGAGATGTAGTATCATAGATTGTATGGCGATAGAGAGATATTTTATTTTAGATGCAATATTCCATAGATAACCTGGGTGCCTGGACGAAACCCATTCAAGAACATACAAACCCCAAGCAGATATTGTTGTAAGTGAAACCCAATCCTAAAAATAATTTAAAGCAAACGGATTATTTTAATATACGCTTTCATATAAAATTTGCAGGAGGCCACAGTTGAAGTCACTTTCAAGAATCTTGGATAAAGGCAGTTCTCGGCAATGGCTATTTATGTGCATATGAACATTGATCAGTATGGATCAGCAGTTATCTCTTATTCACAGTGGTAACACAGTGCATGCAAACCGCATGTGGTTGCTAAGAAGCAACTGAAGAAATCTTAATGTACAAAGGTGAAGATTTCTTTTAATACATTCTCTAATAGATTTACAAAATATGCATTGACTTGTTTGCAGAGAACATTGATGCTTATAGACGTTTTCTGGGAATAGAGACAAATAAATAAGTAAAGGAAATATAATAAAAAAAATTATATAATATATTTAATTAGCAAATAACAATCATTTGGTAAAGGGAGGTAAATCACTATAGAATTAAAATGGCTACTGTCCTGGATTTTTGATAGAAGCTATTAGTTCAAGTGCTTTTGAGCATGTGTAGTAGGAAGCTCCACTGCAATGACCTCAATATATATGATGTTTTTTTCATTCAGAAAGACATGGTGTACAGCAGTGTGAGCAGTCTCTACTTACCACAGAACTACTGGTACTCTTCTCAATTGCCCTGCTACAGTGGCAATCAGGGTAGTACTTTCAGGGTTAACATCAGCTGTGAATTGACAGCTGGCACCAAGTGTAGGATTTAATAATGGTTAGGGGTCTTTCAGATACCCCCCATAACTAACCCATCAAGTGAATGGTTAACAAACACACACACAAGAAAAAATACTTTATTTGAATAAAGACTCCCACACACTCCCCACACCAATTTATTAATTAAAAAAATCTTTGATGTTCCAACATAATCCAATCGTGTAATGTCCTATGACGGCCATCGAATCCCATGAAGCGCTCATGAGAAATTCCGTGCCTGCCTTTGACCTCTTGAGTGACCTATGGAGCATCATTATCATAATGAGGCTCCATAGACTTTGATGGGTGTTGTAGGACATTATACAATTGGAGTACGTCGGAACGTCGAGGATTTCTTTATTTTGATAGGAAGGGGAAGCTGCAGAGAGTGGATCCCTGTTAGTATGTAAAAGTGTAATGAAAACTAATTGTAGCGATTACATTAAAATCCAATATTAGAAATTATTTAAAGTATACAAGTACTTATATCATGAAAATTTTGATCTGTACCTCTTTGTCCCAAAACTGTACATTTAAGAGCATGCCTTCAATTCTCAGCTTGCCTATTCCGTCACAGATCTCACCTTTGCAATGTAGAGTTTGCAGCAGGATTGCTGTATAATTGCAGCGTTTGTACGCTAAAATCCGCAGTAAAAAATACTTCAGCTCTAACCCCCAAAGTGTAAGCTGGGACCTAAACACTTTATTATTAACAGCTCAGAGATCTAGTTTATATGTAAACTGTGTTTTCCCCCTGTAGAAAAGTTGTATTGTCTTTATTCTTCTTATATACATTTTAATAGTGTGGAATACAAACATCTGCTCTTCATCATCCACACGTTTTATGACTTTGTTATCAAGCTGGGGTATTAAATTACTCACCATGGCTCCCTTATGTTGTTGGTAGAAAGAAAATCTTGCCATGAACATTTGATTAATATTTGATTGAGATGGAAACAGGCTTGCCTTTAACAAGGTTTAAAATGATATAGTTTTAAAGGTATAAGCTCATCGCCTGTCTTCAGGAGCACTCCGCTCCTCTGCCTACTGGCTTCCTACTTGCCACAGGGCGCTGTATTCTTGAAGATTAACAGTTCAGACCAACAACATGTACTTGCCGCTGATCTAATCTTTCTTCTCTTCATTGCTGCAGCATGGGAGAAACACAGGGGGACTGAGGCAGATCAGACTTGTCAACAAGCAAAGAACTATAGAATTAAAAATCCCTACGTTCATGAGCAAAGAATTTTTTAAAATAGGTAAATTGGAGGTTAATTGTTTTTTTTACAACATTTTGCAATTTTAACTATCAGGACTCACGCACAAGAGCATTGATTCTCTCATGCAAGCAAATTGGGCCAATTATTCAATTGACAATCAGTTCAAACTCTGATCGAAGATTGAGTCTAGTGTCATCCACTGTACTCAGACTCTCTGGCATTTGAGAATAGGAGCACAGGTGAGAAGAAGATGGAGAACTGAAAGAGGTTGTCCACTACTTTAACATTGATAGCCTATCCTTAGGAAAGTTCATCAATGTTTGATTGGCCAGGGTCTGACACACCACATCCCTATCGATCAGCTGTTCTTGGTGCTGGAGACGGCAGCAGGCGGCCAGAAATGTTCAGCTTCAAAGCTGCCGGTCAACTTATTATGGTCGGAACCAAGTACTGCACTTCCACCTCCCTTTCAAATCAAAAGAAGGCGGATATGCAGTACTTGTATGGGGCCACTATGAGAAGACGGAGCACCTGGGTAACTGATGATTTCTGGCTGCCTGAGCTGTCTCCAGCACCGATAACAGCTGAATAGCAATGATGCGGTGTGTAGGACCCCAGCCAATCAGACTTTATTGACTAATCCATCTTTTCCATTGTCTGTGTTGGCATACATCAGACTGCAGTTGGATGCCATCCGAGTGCAGGCCGATGTTTTGCACGCACCCATAGACTTGTATGGCGCATGCTGTCCAATTTACGCTGCCAACCAGAGTATGCATTAATTTTTTTTTTTCTCATGCATGAGAAAAAAAAATCTCTGGTCACCACTACCTTATAGTATAACATTGGGCTGAATGCTATTTAATAATACATTGAATAGCACTTAGCCGTGTTATGCTCCAGTATGAGTACAACCTCAAAGAGCATGGGCAGCACAGTGGCTCTGTGGGTAGCACTGTTGCTTTCCACTGCTTGGGTCCTGGGTTCAAGGATAACATCTGCAAGGCGTTTTCGTGTACTCCCCGTGTTTGTTTTGGCTTCCTCTGTGTGCTTTGGTTTGAACCAAAAACATATTGATAGGGAAATTAGATTATGAGACCCAATAATAATGCCTGTAAAGCATTGTGGAATTAATGGTTCCATATAAGAAAACATAATACATGAGACAATTCCTTTAATTAAAACGATAGTGCTATCAGTTAATACTATGGGTATGGTTCTGCACTGCTTTGTACTTAAACCCCATTTCTATCTAAAAAGCTTTATTTTATTTATTTTTTAATTGCTAGAGGGAATCTGAAGAATGAATTTATCCATAATCTTCTATGTGATGGTTTTCAGTCACCCAGCATATCAACTGTTGTGTTTGACCCTTCAATGAGCTGGATGAGAAAATGCCGTATGTTGCGTTTTATTTATCCAGCTCACCTGCTTAGCAGTAGAAAAAGCCCGATGACAACTGATGCTACTTTAACATTGGTTACAAGTAGTTGAGGCACAAGAAAAACAATATTGATAGCAAGGCTGAATGTAAATCCAGCAATAAAGCACTAACAAAATATACCACTTACACAATGCATCCTTTTATAATTTAGTAATGTGTTCTTACTGTAGAAGAAATTATTCTGGGAGGGAATTGCTGCATACTATCTTATATAGCGGTTAAACAGGTAAAGAAAAAATGGATCCAGCACCAGAGATTAAGTATAAAAATAGAAAAAATAAATTATTGATACATTAAAAAATGGCATCTTAAGATGTAACGGCATCAGGCATACAGGACACTTACGCATTTCGGACAACACACATTAAAAAACGTCCTTGGTCATAGTCATAGATCAGGTCAACCGTCCTGAGTAACCTGGTATCTGTTACCCTTTGCACAAACCTCCATCAAGGGCCCTAGTGCCGTCTACCAGTGCGGCACCATCCAGGACCCTGATGGCATTTTACCTCCAACAGAGCATGGGAAAAAGGTTCAACAAGGATGACACAATCTATGCTGGAGCATTAACTCTCCTGTCACCTTCCACCAAGGACCCCTCAACCAATCCTCGACGGCCTTCTCCACTCAAACTTAACACTGGAGAACGTTCAACAAAGGTGACAGGTCCAAACAGTCATTTTTCAAACTTTTTTAACAAACGTGTGGGTAGCTATCCAGGTTCAGCTACCACTGCTGCTCTTGAGAACTGGTTCCTTAGTATCGGACATCCCCCGGGCACACTCTAGCAAATTGCCCTGGCAGGCTACAGCAGCGACATATGGGCACCACAACATCAATAGTATCAGCTGAGGTCTCGTCATCTGAGGTGGATTCCTCTTCCACCTCCATTACCATTATCTCCGGCACCGACCGTGCTGACAGGGAGACTCGGTAGCCATTTCCCCCAAAGCGCAGAACCCAGGCGGCTTCCGGTGTACTGGAGCCTGAATCCGCCTCTTCCTCAATCTCCCCTGGGTCTGACGCTATAGGAACCGGAACAACTTGATCGGCGTCTGTGGCCTGGTCGTCCTCCACAGGGGTCGAGTGGTCCGCTGCTGGTTTTGTGGGCAGTGTCTCGATGGCAGCTGCAGTTGAGGATGGAGGAGGTGGTATGATGGTGGCGGTGGCCGGGGGCAGACCGGTTTCCGCGGCTGGGTAGGCAGGGTCAACTAGAACTGGGCTTCTGCTTACCCGCTCCACACACATGGCTTCCCTCTTGCGGGCCCGCACTGCTGCAGCCATGCTCCTCATCTCAATCCAGGCAGCTATCCCGGGAGCAGCACCCTCGGTCGACCAGTCGCGTTGCTCTGACATTTTGCCTCTGCGAGTTCCAGGAACTTTATGGGCAGAGTCCTGGCGTCCCTGTGCCATCTCCACTGTTACATCCCGTTACACCCCCTTGGTTTTCAGGAGCCAGCTCTCCAGCTTCCGGCTGCTCTCTCTTGACAAGGGGCGGAGCTTCAGCTTCGCGCTCTTTTGGCGGGGAAGATGGCGTAGTTGTCCTTTTTAGGTGCTAAAATAGTGGAAAATGGCGGGAAAAGACTTTCCGCACCGCAGTTCAGATTTTTCAAGGCGGACGTAACCCAGGTTAGTGGGTCCAGACCGATCCTGGTCGTGACGCCAACATTTTTCGAGGTGTGCCGCCCCTGCAGCAGTCGAACTGCTTGGATCCGGGCTCGCTGTGGCTCGAGGGTTTCCGGACCCGGGGCTTGCAGCCACTTTGAAGTGTAAAAGGAGGGAATATTTACAAGGGAGAGTTAATAGTGAAGCCACCCGTGGTTTGCGGTAAGGGGTGTACCACCGCTGCCATTGGGAGTACCCGGGGGAGATGAAGTGGGGCAGCCAGATGGTGTTCCCTCCACAGGTAGGGGAGACCCCAGGACTCTGGAGTAAAGGTGAAGGATGGAGTGGTGCGGGTTGTGTGGGCAGACAGGACGCAGGAAGAGCAGTGTACTCACTCAGACTGTGTGGATGTTGGTGCAACCATTAAGCAGACTCTGACACAGAAGTAAACCAAGTCTCTGGGTGCCACTGCCACTCTGGGGAGCTCGTCCGTGAATCCGTCCCCGCTGGTACTGTTAGTGATCTAGAGCCTGCCTCCAAGCACAATTGTAGAAGTTCCTAAGTGACCTGTCGGCCTGAAGCTGTCAGGGTCCCGCTCCCTATATTAGAATAGTGAAGCTATGCTCTCGATAGCTGATACTTGGGATTTCTGTAGGCCGCATAAGCTGGAAAGCCCTATCCCTCTTGTTGTGTTGGTGTCTTCGATCTCTGAGCTCTTGGGGAAGTTCATAAAGATACTATCCTCCACAGGTAAATTATCAGGTTGCGTGAAGCTACTCCCTGATCTAGGGTCCTGTACACTGCCGTGCTCGGTACCGATCCGGTTACTGGACTTTCTGGTGTCGACCGTTCAAAACTAAGTCTGGGCACCCTTCTCCAGTGCCCTGCGACCGGGTCTCCGACTCCTCCAGTCCCAGACCACAGTCTGCGACCTAACCAAAGTCTCCCAGGGAGCTGCAACTCCCCCAGCTCCTCACTCTCTGAGGGCTACTTCTAAACTCTAGAGAGCTGCTACTCCCAGATCCTCACTCTTTGGGAGCTACTGCTGAACTGACTATGTCCCTCCCACCAGTCTGCCTGACCCCTAGTCAGGTGGCCCATTTCCAGCTAGACCACCCACTGGTGTGCCTGACAGGGTGTGGTGTGAGGTGTGGTTAGGATTTGAGCGCTGATGGGAAACAATACCAGAGTTAGAATCCCAGAACCATGGAGGATGAGTTCTGCACTATAAGAGAAAGGCATGCAGTTCCCTGTGACACCCTGATAAGGTCAGGGGCATCACAGTATCAAATACTTATTTTCCTCACTGTAGGTAAATGCAAATACTCTGAGCTGAATCCAGTGATTGGCTACAGCAATCATGTGTGTTGTAATCATGACATCACTGAGTGCAATGACATAGAACCATGCTGGAGCAGAGAACGGGGAATAAAACTCTGTTTATTCTTACCCTTTGAAACCTAATTTTTTTAAAAAAAGGTTAAACATAACATTATTATGCATTTTGGAGACCCTGAGTGGTTAGAGCTTCCATTCTTTTTTGTGTTGTTCAAAACCTTGTTTCCTGCACCACCCGCTCACATCATGAACTTGATATTTCAGTGTATTTTTTTTCATTGAGGGTTACTTTAGCTATTTTTTTAAACAACACCAACGTAGGGAAACCCCTGTCACTTACGCTTTTTGTGTCCCCACGGTTGCCTTGTTCTGCCCTTTATTTCTAAGTTGTCTTCCTTCCAGCAGCAGCAACACAGCCAGAGCACTAGGGCTGAAGTTCTGATAGCCAGCACCCTAAGCAAACCAATAGATACCAGCTTATTCCTTGGACTCTGAATAAAGCAAATAAATTAAATGCAAATTTAATTTGTATTGAATTTGTAGAACTTCGCTGGACCTGGAGAATTCAAACTATTTGCAGTGGGTTTGCAAAAACAGATGATTGCATGAGCCAAAGAAGGCTCACATATCCTAAAAGACGTGGCCACTCATGCTTCTCCAGATTGCCTTGTGGCTATCGCATTACAAGATATAGTGCTGCCAATCAAGAGAGACTATCACAGCATGTGTAAAAGCAAAGGCAGGAAATGCAGAAACCAATTTGTAGTGAATTTGGATAGTAAGAGGATGTCAGCAGGGGTGGGATTCAGCCAGTTCTGTCCGGTTCAGGCGAACTGGTTGTTAAAATAGCAGCCAGTTGCCCGAACCGGCAAGAAACGGCTCCAGCAATCCGGTTCCCTGTATTCACTTGTGTTAGTGTCTTTAAGACACTAGCACAAATAAACCCCCGTACTTCCGTATGCACCGGGTTCAGTGGAGCTTATCTGCTCCCTGACCTGGTGTGCAGTGACGCGCTGACGCTGCAGAGAGGTCACGGCAGTGTGAGGAGGTAGCTCCTGTAGCACCCCAGGGTTCATATGCCACAAACAACACAAAGGGTTAACTCCCCACACAACACTAGCACCTCCTGGCCAGAAGGGGGAGACCAAGCTGCTTCCCTATATATTCTGGTGGGGAGAGGAAGTGGTCAGTTTATTCAGTGCAGTTCAGTTCCAGGGAGGACTGAGGAAGAAGGATCTGTAGGTTGGAGCTGGCTCAAGCTCACCACAGGGTCCGCTGACCAATTCCAGGCCTAAGCCGAGGGTTTGAGGAAAGGAGACAGATAAAGCAGAGGAACAGAGGAACATACTTGGGAGAAAGAGTATTGCTGAACTCACCCCAGTGGAGCACACAGAACGGATGCCGGATCCGAGGCTGTGCATCTTACACACCGCACAGTTAACACCGGAGAAGTGAAGATTCCACATTCTTCATCTGTACCACAGACACAGCAACACTGCAGAGTTCAGGAACATACAAGTAAGGACTCGAGTTGCCTGTCAGGTCGGTACCCAGGAGGAGAACAGGGCTGGCTGCCTAGTTTATACAGCAGCAGGGCCACACACACAGTGCAGGTAAGGAAGCCAAAACGGCCCAGCTGGGTGGGAGAAACCCTGAACCCGTCACAGACTCCGTGGACAGTACTCTGCTAAATACTATCATCAGTAAAAGACAAAGAAACTGCAAAACCGTGAGTCTGCTTGTTTATTGTGCTCGTGTCTTGCACTGCCCCATAGACTATCACACTGCCCCGGGGAGAAGGCTCTACAAGTGGGGAGCCGTCCCATCTCAAGCTGCCATCCATCACCCCCGGAGGTTCTGCAGCAGCGGTGGTCATCTCTGATCATATTACACGGGTGGCGTCACGTACATAACCCTCTTTTTATTGTGGAAACAGGGATCACAGACCGCATCACGACACCATGATCCCCTTTCCAGAAGCGACCCCTTTGCCCGGTTCTGGGTATCCCCTTAACCCCTGGTGACACACTCCTCTTACTGCCGTCTGTCAGAGTCAAAGTGACTGCAGAGTGCCACGGAGGAAGGAAGACAGAGAAGAGGCCACAGGTGCTTAGAGCAGGTAAGCGCTCAGTGATTTGAAGATGCAGGTTGAGGGGCCACATAAAGATGGGAACTATATGGGGAGAGGAGTCGCATAAGATGGGAGCTATATGGGGAGAGGAGGCCACATAAGATGGGAGCTATATGGGGAGAGGCGACCACATAAGATGGGAGCTATATGGGGAGAGGAGACCACATAAGATGGGAGCTATATGGGGAGAGGAGACCACATAAGATAGGAGCTTTATGGGGAGAGGAGACCACACAAGATGGGAGCTATATGGGGAGAGGAAGCTACATAAGATGGGAGCTATATGGGGAGAGGAGGTCACATAAGATGGGAGTTATATGGGGAGAGGAGGTCACATAAGATGGGAGTTATATGGGGAGAGGAGGTCACATAAGATGGGAGTTATATGGGGAGAGGAGGCTGCATAGATGGGAACTATATGGGGAGAGGAGGCCACATAAGATGGGAGCTATATGGGGAGAGGAGGCCACATAAGATGGGAGCTATATGGGGAGAGGAGGCTGCATAGATGGAAACTATATGGGGAGAGGAGGCCACATAAGATGTGTGAGACTGTGACCGGGGTTGTCTATGACGGCCGGTACGTCTCGCCCCGGTTGTGCTCCCTCCATGTATAGAAAGCAACTCCACTCCAGGGTTTATTGCTGTTTCCCTGCAGGCTGAAAGGAGGGTTAAAAGGAAACAGGAACCTGGGTGTGGGGCCTAGTGTGAGGGAGTGAATACAACTCCCTAAGCTTCTGCCAAAGAAGCACATGTGAGCCATTTCTGGAATCTGGCTTGTTGGTTCTGGAGGAGGATATTCCGGAACACGTGTTGTGTGCTGTTTTGTATTTTTGTTTGGACAATAAACCCCATGCTGTGACCATTGGTGCCTGGATCCCGTGTCTTCTGCTGCGCAGCCGACCACGCTAACTCACATATGGTGGAAAATGCAGGCAGTCCAGCCCGGTGAGGTGTAGCATCCATCCCTGGTGACCCAGTAGCGCATGTCATGGATTCGAGCGGCTACACTACAGCCCAAACCCGGCGGCACCATGGAGGACATACTAAAGCAGCTGGTTCAGGCTAATGCACAGCAACAACAGACCAATGCACACCTGCTCCGGTCGTTGGATCGTCAGCAGCAACAGCACCAGCACTCCTTGCAATTGCAGGAACAAAGGCACCAAGAACAGATGGTCCTCCTGACCAAGTCGATCCGTGCCAGACCGGCAGCCACAACCCCGGGACCGGGTGACGACAGCAGCGTCCGGAAGGCGGTAAGACAGGCGTTGCAAAAGATGACCCCGGGGGATGATGTGGAAGCGTTCCTGGCTGTGTTTGAGCAGGTGGCCGAGCGGGAAAAGCTGCCGACTCCCCAGTGGGCTGAGGTATTGTCGCCCTATCTGACGGGGGAGCCCCAAAAAGCGTACCTGGACCTCTGTACCGAGGACGCCATAGAATATGAGACCCTGAAAGCCGAAATCCTTGCTCGGTTGGGGGTGAATACTTATGTACGCGCTCAGCGGGTAAATCAGTGGTTCTATGAGGAAGTCAAACCCGTACGCTCCCAGACCTATGACTTGTTGCATCTGGTAAAGAAGTGGTTGCAGCCTGACACTCTGAGCCCTGCGCAAATGGTGGAGAGGGTAGTGGTTCCTCGCTTTGTGCGCACTTTACCCGTCACCATTCAATGGTGGGTAGGACAGGGCGACCCAAGTACCCTGGACCAATTAGTGTGCCTGGTGGAGTGGCATGTGGCTACGCAGGACTTGATACGGGACACTGAGACTTTGCGTGCCGCCCGTCGGTCCGGCCCCTTCAAGCCTCGGGCCAAGGACCCACCGCTGACACCGGTGCGGGAGTCCGCTACCGTCCCGCCTGAAGCCACGCCCACCGTCCCTGAGGTCCGGAAGACTATGTACCCTAAACGACAAATCGTCAAGGGGGTTTCCTTCCCTATTAGATGTTGGCGGTGCCAGCGGGTGGGACATATGGAAGCCCAGTGACCACTCACCACGGAGCCCATGGATTGTGGGGTTACCCGGCGGGGTTCAATGTATGCTCAGGCGGTGTGTACCGCGGACCTTGTCTCCCCGGAGACTGAGCTCCACTTGTGCCAAATACAGGTGAATGGACTTCCGGTTACAGGCTTGTTGGATTCCGGAAGCTTAGTGACCCTTGTGCGATCAACCCTAATGGCTGAAGTAAAGGCCACAGGACGTACAGTGGGGGTGGTTTGCATACATGGGGACCGCCGAGACTATCCCACGGGGGTTGTCACCATCACAGCACCCTGCGGTCAGGTGCAACATGAGGTGGGACTTATGAACACTCTTCCCTATGACATGATCCTAGGAAAGGATCTGCCAAATTTCTGGACTCTATGGAAGGGGCATTCTACGTCCCCTCAGGTAATGGACAGTCCGGGGCCTGAGCCCGACAATCCCGAATCCGGGACGCCTGCCGTAGGGGTCCCCATGGTAGGGACAGAATATGAACCCGATAGGTCACCCCTAGAGGTATTGGCAGGAGAGGCTGAGATGGTCGAGCCAATCCCGGAGTTGGGGGCGTCTCCGGATACGTTTAGGACAGCCCAACTCCAGGACCCTACATTAATACATGCCCGGAGTCGGGTGACAGTGGTTGACGGGGTGGCACAGGTGCCCGGTGCCCAGGTAAGGTACCCCCATTTCGCTCTTAAGCAGGACTTGCTCTACCGGATAGATGAAATACGGGGCGGGGTGGTAGAGCAGTTGGTGGTGCCCCAGCCATATCGCCGGCGGGTCCTCGACTTGGCTCATAAACACCTCATGAGTGGCCACCTAGGGGCCAAGAAAACGCAGGAGCGAATATTGCAAAGGTTCTATTGGCCCGGGGTCTTTGGGGAGGTAAAACGGTTCTGCGAAACTTGCCCGGAGTGTCAGCTTACCGCACCCCTGGCCCACTTCCGCAGTCCGTTGGTACCGTTACCCATTATAGAAGTCCCTTATGAACGGATAGGGATGGATCTGGTGGGGCCCCTCGTAAAGTCCGCTCGAGGGCACCAACACATCCTAGTGATCATTGATTATGCCACCCGGTATCCAGAGGCGATACCTCTCAGACATACTGCAGCAAAGCTTATAGCTCGGGAGTTGTTTGCTGTGTTCTGCCGGGTGGGGTTGCCCAAGGAGATCCTTACGGATCAGGGGACCCCATTCATGTCTAAAGTGACCAAAGAGCTATGCCGGCTACTCCAGATCAAGCAGTTGCGTACGTCTGTGTATCATCCTCAAACGGACGGTTTAGTGGAGCGATTCAATAAAACCCTGAAAACCATGCTCAAAAGGGTGATTTCAAAAGACGGGAAAGACTGGGATATGATGCTTCCCTATTTGATGTTTGCCATCCGAGAGGTGCCACAGGCATCCACGGGGTTTTCGCCTTTTGAGTTGTTATACGGGCGACATCCCCGGGGATTGTTGGACCTGGCAAAGGAAACATGGGAGCAGGAGTCCACCCCCCATAAAAGTGTGATTGAACACATTTTGGGAATGCAGAACCGCATAAGCGCGGTCATGCCAATTGTGAAGGAGCATTTACAGGAGGCTCAGGCCGCGCAGAGCGGCCGGTACAATATACAAGCCACTATACGGACCTTTACCCCCGGGGATCGGGTGTTGGTGTTGGTCCCCACGGCAGAGAGTAAATTCCTGGCTCAGTGGCAAGGCCCCTACGAGATAAAGGAAAGAATCGGGGCGGTCAACTATAAGGTATTGCAGCCCGGTAGACGGAAACCTGAACAAATATACCATGTCAACCTGTTAAAACCTTGGCAGGAACGGGAAAGCCTGATGGTTGATTTTCCCCCATCTCTCTCCTCTTCGGGTCGTTCAAACCCGGCTTCGGCGACCTCCGGAGAGGACGAACCGGAAGTAAGGTTTGGAGAGGCCCTCACCAAGCAACAGAGGCGAGAGGCCAGAAGGCAGGTTCAGCAGAACCCCGATGTCTTCTCCGAACTGCCTGGTAGGACCAGTCTGATACGACATGACATTGTCACCGAGCCTCACCTGAAGGTACGCCTGAAGCCATACCGGGTGCCGGAGGCTCGAAGACAAGCCATATCAGAGGAAGTGAAGACAATGCTACGCCTGGGGGTCATAGAAAAATCCCGGAGTGAATGGGCTAGTCCCATTGTCCTAATACCAAAACCCGATGGCTCCTTAAGGTTCTGCAATGACTTTAGGAGATTGAACGAAATATCCAAGTTCGATCTCTACCCCATGCCCCGGGTGGATGAGCTGATTGATAGGCTGGGACAAGCGCGATATTTCACCACGCTCGACCTGACCAAGGGGTACTGGCAGGTGCCACTGACGGAGTCCGCCAAGGAGAAAACTGCTTTTGTTACGCCAGAGGGTCTCTTCCACTATGTTGTCTTGCCTTTTGGGTTACATGGCGCTCCGGCCACGTTCCAGAGGTTGATGGACCTAGTGCTGGAACCCCACCAGGCGTATGCATCAGCGTACCTTGATGACATCATTATTTACAGCTCCGAGTGGCAGACCCACTTGGAACAGGTACAAGCGGTGGTGATCGCGCTCCGAACAGCCGGATTGACAGCCAATCCCAAGAAGTGTGCGTTGGGGCTCACGGAAGCCCGCTACTTGGGCTACGTAATAGGCCAAGGAGTGATTAAGCCCCAAATTAACAAAGTTGAGGCGATCCAGAAGTGGCCTAGACCCCTGACCACAAAGCAGGTTAGGGCCTTCCTGGGTATCGTGGTGTACTACAGGAGGTTTGTTCAAAATTTTGCGGGACTATCAGCCCCCTTGACGGACCTTCTCAAAGGCAAGAAGTCCGTCATGGTGCGCTGGACTCCGCAGGCCGAGGACTCCTTCCGGGCCCTGAAGGGGGTCCTGTGCGGACAGCCCGTTCTTGTCAACCCTGATTTCCGGAGGGAGTTCGTAGTACAGACTGACGCCTCTGAGGTCGGCCTGGGGTCAGTGCTGTCTCAGGTGGTTCAGGGGGAGGAACACCCCGTCACCTTCTTAAGTAGGAAGCTCACCCCTCCCGAGCGGAATTATAGCGTAGTGGAGAAGGAGTGCCTGGCGATCAAGTGGGCCTTGGAGTCCCTACGCTATTACCTGCTGGGACGGCGGTTTCACTTGGTGACTGATCACTCTCCGCTGGTCTGGATGAGGTCCGCCAAGGAACGGAATGCCCGGGTTACCCGGTGGTTCCTTTCTCTACAGAACTTCTGGTTTACGGTTGAACACCGGGCCGGAAGGTTGCAGGGCAACGCCGATGCCTTGTCCCGCGGCCCGTGTTTGATGGCGGTAGTTCAACCCCGCACAATTGAACTGAGGGGGGGGTATGTGAGACTGTGACCGGGGTTGTCTATGACGGCCGGTACGTCTCGCCCCGGTTGTGCTCCCTCCATGTATAGAAAGCAACTCCACTCCAGGGTTTATTACTGTTTCCCTGCAGGCTGAAAGGAGGGTTAAAAGGAAACAGGAACCTGGGTGTGGAGCCTAGTGTGAGGGAGTGAATACAACTCCCTAAGCTTCTGCCGAAGAAGCACATGTGAGCCATTTCAGGAATCTGGCTTGTTGGTTCTGGAGGAGGATATTCCGGAACACGTGTTGTGTGCTGTTTTGGATTTTTGTTTGGACAATAAACCGCGTGCTGTGACCATTGGTGCCTGGATCCTGTGTCTTCTGCCGCGCAGCCGACCACGCTACCTCACAGATGGGAGTTATATGGGGAGAGGAGGCTGCATAAATGGGAACTATATGGGGAGAGGAGGCCACATAAGATGGGAGCTATATGGGGAGAGGAGGCCACATAAGATGGGAACTATATGGGGAGAGGAGGCCGCATAAGATGGGAGCTATGTGGGAAAAGGAGCTACATAAGATGGGAACTATATGGAAAAAGGAGCCATATGGTGAGGATCTTCAGAGGAAAAGGAGCACATGGAATAAGATCTGCTGGGAAAAGAAGCCATGATGGGATCTGCAGGGCAAAGAGGCCATAATGGGATGGGATCTGCAGGAGAAAGGGGCCATAATGGGATGGGATTTGTAGGGGGAAAGGAGGCACATGGGATTGGATCTGCAGGGGAAAGAGACCACATGGGATGGGATCTGCACTGGAAAAGCAGCCACATGGAATGGGATCTGTATGGGGAAGGTCGTCCGTTCCAATTTTAGCAGGGCTCCTTTAGTAATAATTTTTAAAAATTGTAGAAAAACCGTTTAATACAATATGACTGCCAGTGACTGGAACAACTGGTGCTGGACAGGAGAGTGAAGGTGGAGGAGGGGAAGAAGGGGAAAGAGATTTTACTTTAAATTACTTGTATTTTTTGGTTGAGGAAAGTGTGTGTAAATGGGTGTGGCTAACAAAATGGGTGTGGTTACAGAATGGGCGTGGTTTTCAAAGGAGGCGGGGTTTACAGAGAACCTAATGTTAAAAATTTGAATCCCACCCCTGGTCCAAGCCTCTCGTGACTGGTGAGTATAATCTATGTGTGTCTGTCTTCCTGCTCCTGTTTCCAGCCCAGCTCATACACAGCATCATAATGTATATACAGGTGCATAGTATATCCTGTAGTACAGTTTGTCTGTATATACTAAATGTATATAGTGTGGACCTCTGAGTATAGTATAGTGCTGTGTATACACTATATGCAGTCAGCAACCTGTATCTTCTATATTACATATACAGTGTGTCCACCCATATCCTGTCCACCACCATTAACTTGAGAACGGCGGCAGCTATAGGCATACAAGTGGTGTCTAGGTATAGTAAAGTAGCCATGCGCTACGCAATGAAACCACCTATTGTGCCACCTGGTGGAAAACAACAGAGTTAGCATTTTTATCTCGAAAATGGAATGAGAGAGAAAAAAAGTGAATTACTAAGTTGTATTGCCTCATCAATTCAATACGAATCAACACCTTGCATACAGAAATGTTATGATTAGAACGTGTAAAACTCACAAGGCTGTGGACGTGAAGTGATACCTCATTGAGACCTTTCTACAAGTCATTGGGTATGGTGGCTGCGTGGAGTGGCCTCCACGCTCACCTGACCTAACCCCATTGGACTTCTTTCTGTGAAGTCACATCAAACAGCAGCTGTATGCGACCCCTCCACCAACACTGCAGGACCTACGACGACGTATTACAGATGCTCGTGCAAACACGTCACCTACCAAATTGCAGCAAGATACAGTATGCTGTCCAGAGTCCAGATGTGCATTGCAGCTGACGGTGGCCACTTTGAGCATCAAAGTTAAATGAGCGCCATATGCGTGACCAGCATTCAATGTATGCAAGGTGTCGATTCGTATTGAATTGATGATGCCTTACAACTTTGTAATTCACTTTTCTTCTCTATCTCTTTCCGTTTGAGATAAAAATGCTAACTCTGTTGTTTTCCACCAGGTGGAGCTATAGGTGGTTTCATTGTGTAGCGCATGGCTACCTTACTATACCTAGACACCACTTCTATTCGTATAGCTGCCGCCGTTCTCAAGTTAATGGCGGTGGACAGGATATGAGTGGACACACTGTATATGCAACCAGCAGCCTGTATTCTCTATATTATATATAAGCAGCCAGCATCCAGTATCCTTTATATTATACATTTGTAGCCAGGTGCTTGTATACTCTATATTATACATACGCAGCTATCAGCTTGTATCCCGCACACTATATACAGTACAGACCAAACGTTTGGACACACTTTCTCATTCAAACAGTTTTCTTTATTTTCAGGACTCTGAAAATTGTAGATTCACGTTGAAGGCATCAAAACTATGAATTAAAACATGTGGAATGAAATACTTAAAAAAGTGTGAAACAACTGAAAATATGTCTTATATTCTAGGTTCTTCAAAGTAGCCACCTTTTGCTTTCATTACTACTTTGCACACTCTTGGCATTCTCTTGATCAGCTTCAAGAGGTAGTCACCGGAAATGGTTTTCCAAGAGTTGAAGGAGTTCCCAGAGATGCTTAGCACTTGTTGGCCCTTTTGTCTTCACTCTGCGGTCCAGCTCACCCCAAACCATCTCGATTGGGTTCAGGTCTGGTGACTGTGGAGACCAGGTCATCTGGCGTAGCACCCCATCACTCTCCTTCTTAGTCAAATAGCCCTTACACAGTCTGGAGGTGTGTTTGGGGTCATTGTTCTGTTGAAAAATAAATGATGGTCCAACTAAACGCAAACTGGATGGAGTAGCATGCCACTGCAAGATGCTGTGGTAGGCATGCTGGTTCTGTATGCCTTCAATTTTGAATAAATCCCCAATAGTGTCACCAGCAATGCACCCCCACACCATCACAATTCCTCCTCGATGCTTCACGGTGGTAACCAGCCATGTAGAGTCCATCCGTTCCCCTATTCTACAAAGACACGGTTGTTGGATCCAAAGATCTCAAATTTGGACTCATCAGACCAAAGCACAGATTTCCACTGGTCTAATGTCCATTCCTTGTGTTCTTTAGGCCAAACAAGTCTCTTCTGCTTGTTGCCTGTCCTTAGCAGTGGTTTCCTAGCAGCTATTTTACCATGAAGGCCTGCTGCACAAAGTATCCTCTTAACAGTTGTCCTAGAGATGATAAGGCGTATCCAAACTTTTGGTCTGTACTGTATATATATATATATATATATATATATACAGTTAGGTTCAGAAATATTTGGACAGTGACACAATTTTCGCGAGTTGGGCTCTGCATGCCACCACATTGGATTTGAAATGAAACCTCTACAACAGAATTCAAGTGCAGATTGTAACGTTTAATTTGAAGGTTTGAACAAAAATATCTGATAGAAATTGTAGGAATTGTACACATTTCTTTACAAACACTCCACATTTTAGGAGGTCAAAAGTAATTGGACAAATAAACCAAACCCAAACAAAATATTTTTAGTTTCAATATTTTGTTGCGAATCCTTTGGAGGTAATCACTGCCTTAAGTCTGGAACCCATGGACATCACCAAACGCTGGGTTTCCTCCTTCTTAATGCTTTGCCAGGCCTTTACAGCCGCAGCCTTCAGGTCTTGCTTGTTTGTGGGTCTTTCCGTCTTAAGTCTGGATTTGAGCAAGTGAAATGCATGGTCAATTGGGTTAAGATCTGGTGATTGACTTGGCCATTGCAGAATGTTCCACTTTTTTGCACTCATGAACTCCTGGGTAGCTTTGGCTGTATGCTTGGGGTCATTGTCCATCTGTACTATGAAGCGCCGTCTGATCTACTTTGCGGCATTTGGCTGAATCTGGGCTGAAAGTATATCCCGGTACACTTCAGAATTCATCCGGCTACTCTTGTCTGCTGTTATGTCATCAATAAACACAAGTGACCCAGTGCCATTGAAAGCCATGCATGCCCATGCCATCACGTTGCCTCCACCATGTTTTACAGAGGATGTGGTGTGCCTTGGATCATGTGCCGTTCCCTTTCTTCTCCAAACTTTTTTCTTCCCATCATTCTGGTACAGGTTGATCTTTGTCTCATCTGTCCATAGAATACTTTTCCAGAACTGAGCTGGCTTCATGAGGTGTTTTTCAGAAAATTTAACTCTGGCCTGTCTATTTTTGGAATTGATGAATGGTTTGCATCTAGATGTGAACCCTTTGTATTTACTTTCATGGAGTCTTCTCTTTACTGTTGACTTAGAGACAGATACACCTACTTCACTGAGAGTGTTCTGGACTTCAGTTGATGTTGTGAACGGGTTCTTCTTCACCAAAGAAAGTATGCGGCGATCATCCACCACTGTTGTCATCCGTGGACACCCAGGCCTTTTTGAGTTCCCAAGCTCACCAGTCAATTCCTTTTTTCTCAGAATGTACCCGACTGTTGATTTTGCTACTCCAAGCATGTCTGCTATCTCTCTGATGGATTTTTTCTTTTTTTTCAGCCTCAGGATGTTCTGCTTCACCTCAATTGAGAGTTCCTTAGACCGCATGTTGTCTGGTCACAGCAACAGCTTCCAAATGCAAAACCACACACCTGTAATCAACCCCAGACCTTTTAACTACTTCATTGATTACAGGTTAACGAGGGAGACGCCTTCAGAGTTAATTGCAGCCCTTAGAGTGCCTTGTCCAATTACTTTTGATCCCTTTAAAAAGAGGAGGCTATGCATTACAGAGCTATGATTCCTAAACCCTTTCTCCGATTTGGATGTGAAAACTCTCATATTGCAGCTGGGAGTGTGCACTTTCAGCCCATATTATATATATAATTGTATTTCTGAACATGTTTTTGTAAACAGCTAAAATAACAAAACTTGTGTCACTGTCCAAATATTTCTGGACCTAACTGTATATGACCTTGCCTTAAATGCCCAGTGCCTCTCAGCAGCAATAGGCTGAAAGGCACTTAATTATTAATAATAATAATAATAATAATTGTATTCATAGTGCTATTAATAGCTATTAATAGTGCTATTAATTCCACAGCGCTTTACATACATTGCAATGCTGTCCCCATTGGGGCTCACAATCTAAATTCCCTATCTGTATGTCTTTGGAGTGTGGGAGGAAACCGGAGTACCCGGAGGAAACCCACGCAAACATGGGGAGAACATACAAACTCCTTGCAGATGGTGTCCTCGGTGGGACTAGAACCCAGGACCCCAGCGCTGCAAGACTGCAATGCTAACCACTGAGCCACCATGCCGCCTAGGCACTTCCTAGGAGTGGCCCTTTAAGAGAGAGGGGCACTGGCAGCATGCACTCCCTAGTTGCGCTCCCGGAGGTCTTGTGATGCACGCTCAGGCTTCGGGAGGCTAGAGGAGGAGAAGCTCATGTGGAGGATAGACAGGGACGTCGGGCAACATGGAAGAAGCTGGCCATGGCGGGGAGTCAGAGCTCGTCCCTGCAGGAGCTCAAGAAGTGCAGGGACGCAGCGTTATACCACCTGCCAGTAACAACAATTTTAAAAAATACCCCTCATTTACTGTATAAGAAATATAATTTCTAAACCCCCATTCACATTATTTGGTAATATACAATGCGAGACACTGCTTAGTAGCCTATCCCCATATTTTTGTGGTCTTTTATACCACATTGATTTTACTGGCAAAAAATATGGACACAATATAAAGGCGTTTTTCTAAAATGTGTCTGATTGCTTTTTACTACCACACTGAACATTTTATTTTATAGACTTTGTTTCTTTCTCTGCCTTATGCTCTTTGGTAGACCCCATTGATTCCAGTTTTAAAGAATTCCCTTCATATGTTTGTGCACAATTGGATGAATTTCACAGTTTCTCTCTGAACTCAGGATTTTTAGCAATTCAAAAACATAAAAATATGAGTCCTTGCTAATTAAAGTTGTGCTTTTCTGTTGTTCTTGTTATTATCTCAGGCTGAATAATTCAGGATTGTTATAAAGAAAACTAATGCCTTTTCTAGAATTTTATTAACCATTAAGGCAAAGAGAATAAAACGTGTTTGGATGCATAGAATAATTATTATTTGCACTATCCGCATTAAGAAAAACAGATCTATCTTCAGAGAATACATCTGGTTTCCTGAGCCATTCTAACTGCTGATGAGACAGATGGTATTTAAAAGACAGCAGAAGGTAGTACTTGTGATAAAACTGTAGGCTTCTTTCCAAGTAGAATTTAATTTGGACCATTTGATGGAAGGGTGGGGTGATTGAGTTATATTAAGCTTACCAATGCACACCGCATAGTTTAAATATAATGTTCTTTGTTTATTATAAATGTATTATTAATGGGAGCAGATGGACCTCATACAGTATGCCCTGTTTAGTATCATAAAATCTAGTCAGTATCAAATGGGGAAGAAGATTACACAAAAATGATGTATAATTGTGCAACAGCAACTGCAGCGAAGTTTAGATGGATACAGCTAAAACTACCGTCGAAGCAAACAGAAAAATGAAATGTGAACTATAGGGGTGAGTATGTCTTTTGAATTACAAATTCAACAACTCAGTTGATTTTTTTTATTATTTGATTGGCAGCCAATCGCAAGTAATGCAAAACCTCCAATTGTTCTGAAAATGTGTGTACCGCTCTGACATCTCATAGAAATGTATTAAACACTTTTCAAGCTCTTTAACTCAAACATAGCTTCAGTAATGTCAAAGTGACCTCAACATACAGAATATGGCTATGGGCAAACTGATGGTAGCTGTGCTTCGCTGCTTTCCTAGTCCATGAGATATTTGTAATGTTCGTTCAGGTTTAAAGCTTTTCTTCCCTGCTAGAGGTGGGTGGATCGATTTGTGGGATTCCGGTCCATCAGCCAGGATAGTAGTCTCTGGTTCAGGGGCAGAACGATAGCGGTTGCAGGGATCGTAACTGCAACCAGGTCCGGAGGTGCAGGGAGCCCACTGGCCCCAGCCCCTGCTTCAGCTGGATGTGAATCCAAGGCCGCACATCCAGCTGAAATTCATTGGGGTGCTGAGATCCGTCGGGTCCCTGCACTGCAATAAACATTGCTGGCCAAACATTGGCCGGCTGGCAGATAACATCGGTGTCCCTGTGACTGAGGTGGCGCATAACAATGACATCATGAGTTGCCATAGCATGGATGCCAATGAAAGCTGCAGGTCACTGTGGGTAGACTGTAGAGGAGGACGCCACGTGATGTGGAAGCCAGCGAGAGTTCGTATAGTCTATACCAGGAGGGAGACAGTAAATAGCAGGAGGGGCCTAGGAGAGGAACATACAGTATATGTCAGGAGAGGAACATACATACCAGGAGATGCTCTGGAGAGGAACATATATACTAGGAGAGGGACAGTATATACCAGTGGGGGGACAGTATATACCAGGAGGGGCCCAGGACAGGAACATATATGCTAGGAGGAGACAGTATATACCAGGAGGGTAACAATATATACCTGGAGGGGGACAGCATATACCAGGAGGGGCCCAGGAGAGGAACATATATACTAGGAGGGGTACAGTATATACCAGGAGGGGCTCAGGAGGCGGACAGTATATACCAGGAGGGGGACAGTATATACCAGGATGGGGGACATATTTACTAGGATGGGAGACATATCAGGATGGGGGCATATATACCAGGATGGGGGACATATTTACTAGGAAGGAGCCCAGGATAGGGTACATTACAACAGGATGGGGGACATTACTAAATAATGGGGGGAGGACAACTCGTTTGTCTTTATAGGATTTAGAATGCTAACTGTATACGTACATATACCTACATCTGACCAATATACAGGGATCAGGGGTGAAGGTCCAAATTTTGCATCGGGGCCATCGAACATTAGTTACGCCACTGCTCTGGCTGCTTGATGCTAGACTTGCGAATCTTACATTTAATGATCCCCTGCATGACACAATCTGTGCATTAGACCACAATAGTGACTTCATACCAGACCAGTTAATTAAAAGGGGATCCTGGATAGAGATGAGTGAACCTTTGGAAGTTCGGTTCGGAGGGCACAGTCGAACCTTAGCTAATGCTCGGTTTGTGACCCTGACTTGAACCGAACCTTAATGGAAGTCAATAATTGAGCAATTCAAGTCCCCATTCACATGCTGCCAGCCATAAACAGAACACTTCTGGGGGAGGATGAGTGGGGTTTTAAAATAAAATAATTTTCTGATTGTTTGTGCACATTACATCTGATCATGCTGATTTTACCCCCATTCAAACACTGCTTGTAGCTCACACAGGGCTGAGCAGCAATTATTCCTGAGCACAGCGCTGCTCACTTCAGTGGTTTGCACTGGTAACTTACTTGAACTTCAAACAATGTTTTTTTTTTGTATTCTGCGTTCAAACCTGAACTTCGAATATCAGGTTCACTCATCTCTAATCCTGGAATCTAAGAGATTTGTGAGTCTCCTGTCTAGCGGCCAGAGACTACTGATCCGGATGATGAAGCCTATGTCCAGTCCCTTGCACATGACAACTTTTGTTTAAATATTTTGTAAATTGTATAGTATGTTTTAAAACATTTGTAAATAAAAGATACATTTTAGGCCCAATACTTTCCTTGCACTTTTCATTGTGCATAGGTATAAGACTGTCTATATGGGAAAAATTTGGAACACTGCCATCTCAATCTACAATCATCAGCTAAATCTGCACCAGAGCAGAGCACCTAAGTGTTCATCATGTGAGCGATGACATAATGTCCCCATTGTCATTCATTTGTTAGATGACACATCACATGACTGGGGGAAATCCACACAGCCTAAATTGCTCAGGGACCTTAATCGGCACCTGTTTGCTATTTTGCAAGGCAGCCAATAGAAATCAGGGCAACTAGAAGATATTTTTTTTTCATCAGCCCTCAACACATTAAGTGGACAAACGAAGGAGAAATCAATTAACATTAAGAGGCGTTATAAATATTATAAAAATCTAGAAAAAGGACAATTTTTTAAATCCCAAGACCGGGTCCCTATGCATTTCCCCTAATTAAATTCATGGGGTTTATCAAGGGACAAAGATGTAGGGAAATCTGGGGTCCGGGATGCTGTGTCCCAGACCTACAGTGCCTACAAGTAGTATTCAACCCCCTGCAGATTTAGCAGGTTTACACATTCGGAATTAACTTGGCATTGTGACATTTGGACTGTAGATCAGCCTGGAAGTGTGAAATGCACTGCAGCAAAAAAGAATGTTATTTCTTTTTTTATTTTTTTTTTTTAAATTGTGAAAAGTTTATTCAGAGGGTCATTTATTATTCAACCCCTCAAACCACAAGAATTCTGTTTGGTTCCCCTAAAGTATTAAGAAGTATTTCAGGCACAAAGAACACTGAGCTTCACATATTTGGATTAATTATCTCTTTTTCCAGCCTTTTCTGACTAATTATGACCCTCCCCAAACTTGTGAACAGCACTCATACATGGTCAACATGGGAAAGACAAAGGAGCATTCCAAGGCCATCAGAGACAAGATCGTGGAGGGTCACAAGGCTGGCAAGGGGCAAAAAACCCTTTCCAAGGAGTTGGGCCTACCTGTCTCCACTGTTGGGAGCATCATCCGGAAGTGGAAGGCTTATGGAACTACTGTTAGCCTTCCACGGCCTTGAAAGCCTTTGAAAGTTTCCACCCGTGCCGAGGCCAGGCTTGTCCAAAGAGTCAAGGATAACCCAAGGACAACAAGGAAGGAGCTCCGGGAAGATCTCATGGCAGTGGGGACATTGGTTTCAGTCAATACCATAAGTAACGTACTCCACCGCAATGGTCTCCGTTCCAGACGAGCCCGTAAGGTACCTTTACTTTCAAAGCGTCATGTCAAGGCTCGTCTACAGTTTGCTCATGATCACTTGGAGGACTCTGAGACAGACTGGTTCAAGGTTCTCTGGTCTGATGAGACCAAGATCGAGATCTTTGGTGCCAACCACACACGTGATGTTTGGAGACTGGATGGCACTGCATACGACCCCAAGAATACCATCCCTACAGTCAAGCATGGTGGTGGCAGCATCATGCTGTGGGGCTGTTTCTCAGCCAAGGGGCCTGGCCATCTGGTCCGCATCCATGGGAAGATGGATAGCACGGCCTACCTGGAGATTTTGGCCAAGAACCTCCGCTCCTCCATCAAGGATCTTAAGATGGGTCGTCATTTCATCTTCCAACAAGAGAATGACCCAAAGCACACAGCCAAGAAAACCAAGGCCTGGTTCAAGAGGGAAAAAATCAAGGTGTTGCAGTGACCTAGTCAGTCTCCTGACCTTAACCCAATTGAAAACTTGTGGAAGGAGCTCAAGATTAAAGTCCACATGAGACACCCAAAGAACCTAGATAACTTGGAGAAGATCTGCATGGAGGAGTGGGCCAAGATAACTCCAGAGACCTGTGCCGGCCTGATCAGGTCTTATAAAAGACGATTATTAGCTGTAATTGCAAACAAGGGTTATTCCACAAAATATTAAACCTAGGGGTTGAATAATAATTGACCCACACTTTTATGTTGAAAATGTATTAAAATTTAACTGAGCAACATAACTTGTTGGTTTGTAAGATTTATGCATCTGTTAATAAATCCTGCTCTTGTTTGAAGTTTGTAGGCTCTAACTTATTTGCATCTTATCAAACCTGCTAAATCTGCAGGGGGTTGAATACTACTTGTAGGCACTGTATGACCTGCAGTGCTTGAGGATGATACCTGAATGCCCTGTCAAGAAGCCAAGAGAGGAAAAACTCCTAAAAATATAATTTTATTAGTTAATTATTAAAATTTATCAGTATGAAACGAAATTGCTTTTACGTGGTTTTTATATAAAAACACAGAAATTAAGTGCGTGTAGAGAGGTGATAGATCCGATTCGTGGGATCAGTGTTTGTTATTTTACTGTTCTCAAGGTAGGGACAACTCTAATAGTTGCACTTCTTACTCCAAATGGTTCTTGTAGGGAGATGGGGGATACACTATCTATCCCTCCCTTTCCCCTACCTACCAGCGGAGGTGCACCATACGTTATTGGGTACCCCCCGCTCCATGTCGTCTCTCCCTATTTTCTCCCTGCAGCTTGTTTAGTTGCAACCGGGAGACCCGCCACCAAAAGAAATTAGTGCAAATAGTCACAAATCTGTTCAGCCGTACATAAGTATGTGCCAGCCATATTGTAAGTATTACATAGATCTCAGACCAATGAAAAATGTACTCTTTATATAGATATGAATTCCCAGCCGGGATAACTTATCTGCCAGGATCATCCAATAGTCTATCCCGTAGTCCCGACGCGTTTCCCCCCTATATTTTTCTTAGGGGTTCATCAGGGGAATAACTGATCCGAGGCTTGTTTCTATAAAAGATATAAATATATCTCTAGCATAATGCATTCTAAATTCTTACAGTCTCAATAGGTTCTCAAAAAGAGTGCCTTTTATGTTGTTAAAGTATGTTGGGGGAGCATACCTGGAGGACCAAATAGGTGTCCGTAATCACAGCATGGCGTCAATAGCCCATAATAGGGTCAATCGTCCGATGTACAATAACTGGCTGCATTCAGAGTCCTGCAGGTCCCATAGTGCCGGCTGCCATGTGGTACATCCTCCCTTATCCATCCCTGTCTTTTATATGAATGGACTTCTAAACGTTCCCGGCTCCCAGGTGTCGCCCCGGAAAAGCTTTTCCGGGGCGACACCTGGGAGCCGGGAACGTTTAGAACCTATGGGACCTGCAGGACTCTGAATGCAGCCAGTTATTGTACATCGGACGATTGACCCTATTATGGGCTATTGACGCCATGCTGTGATTACGGACACCTATTTGGTCCTCCAGGTATGCTCCCCCAACATACTTTAACAACATAAAAGGCACTCTTTTTGAGAACCTATTGAGACTGTAAGAATTTAGAATGCATTATGCTAGAGATATATTTATATCTTTTATAGAAACAAGCCTCGGATCAGTTATTCCCCTGATGAACCCCTAAGAAAAATATAGGGGGGAAACGCGTCGGGACTACGGGATAGACTATTGGATGATCCTGGCAGATAAGTTATCCCTGCTGGGAATTCATATCTATATAAAGAGTACATTTTTCATTGGTCTGAGATCTATGTAATACTTACAATATGGCTGGCACATACGTATGTACGGCTGAACAGATTTGTGACTATTTGCACTAATTTCTTTTGGTGGCGGGACTCCCGGTTGCAACTAAACAAGCTGCAGGGAGAAAATAGGGAGAGACGACATGGAGCGGGGGGGACCCAATAACGTATGGTGCACCTCCGCTGGTAGGTAGGGGAAAGGGAGGGATAGATAGTGTATCCCCCATCTCCCTACAAGAACCATTTGGAGTAAGAAGTGCAACTATTAGAGTTGTCCCTACCTTGAGAACAGTAAAATAACAAACACTGCTCCCACGAATCGGATCTATCACCGCTCTACACGCACTTAATTTCTGTGTTTTTATATAAAAACCACGTAAAAGCAATTTCGTTTCATACTGATAAATTTTAATAATTAACTAATAAAATTATATTTTTAGGAGTTTTTCCTCTCTTGGTTTTCTATAATTTTTCTCCTATTATTATTTTTGGGTTGTACCTGTCAAGAAGCCACCATTTTAAATCACATTACCTCTCCAAAAAGAAGCTTGGAATGCAGTTAGTACAGTCATATGAAATAGTTCAGTATCAGCAGATTCTTGACAATAATGTGCAAGAATCAGTGACGAAGTTGAAGTTACGCAGGGGATGGATATTTCAGCAAGACAATGATCCAAAACACCGCTCCAAATCTACTCAGGCATTTATGCAGAGGAACAATTACAATGTTCTGGAATGGACATCCCAGTCCCCAGACCTGAATATCATTGAACATCTGTGGGATGACTTGAAGCGTGCTGTCCATGCTCGGCGACCATCAAACTTAACTGAACTGGA
The DNA here is from genome assembly GCF_048569485.1 of Anomaloglossus baeobatrachus. Lineage (NCBI taxonomy): Eukaryota > Metazoa > Chordata > Amphibia > Anura > Aromobatidae > Anomaloglossus > Anomaloglossus baeobatrachus. The sequence goes on from NC_134358.1 coordinate 131,303,937, forward strand.
ATTGTTTTGTAAAGAGGAATGGTCAAATATACCTTCATCCAGGATCCAGGAACTCATTAAAAGCTACAGGAAGCGACTAGAGGCTGTTATTTTTGCAAAAGGAGGATCTACAAAATATTAATGTCACTTTTATGTTGAGGTGCCCATACTTTTGCACCGGCCAAATTTTGTTTAAATGTGGACTGCACATTTTCTGTTAGTACAATAAACCTCATTTCAATCCAGAAATATTACTCAGTCCATCAGTTATTAGACATATGAAACTGAAATAGCTGTTGCAAAACCCCAAATTGTTATAAAGAAAAAAGGTTAATATTAATAGGGGTGTCCAAACTTTTTCATATGACTGTAAATATAGGACTGGAAGTACTTCCAAAAGCGGTCATATTGAAATACTAGAGGATAAATACAAAAAGCTCTGCCTTATAAACACTATCAGAAAGTAATATTATATCAGTATACTTTATAAAGAATATCTCCTGACCAAAAACTGCACTGCCCCGAGAACATATCAAGCATGTGCATCTTGTTGTGCAGGTGCTCACTTCCACTCTAAAGATTCAATGCTCACATCACCTCATAAGACGCTAGGACCTGCCCCGCCTACAATCAGTATGCTCAGAAGTGGAACACTCTAGATGAAAGAGTGCATGCGTGATGAGCGTGTTTCAAATGAAACGCAAATGCGCTATAAAGGTATTGCTAGAATAGAAGCAAAAGCGCTCAATATACTGGTACACAAGCACTACATTAAGCAGTAGTGGCCACGGTAATGTACTTTTGGCCTGGAATGGGGGGGGTAGTAGGCGAAGTGACTATGTTTGAGAGATCAAAATACATGTGATTAGTATAGTGTAAATAGGCTTTATGAGTAGAAATAGGGTTTGCAATAAATTTAGACTAAAATCACTACACATTCACAAGGATAGAGAGGGGAGCCAGCACGATCTGAAATTGGCATGCATCATATAAAAAGTGCAAATTCCCAAATTTATTCCAACTGTACTATAATATAAATTGAGATTTTTAGCAAATAATTGACCAATTCTTTGAGCCACCCCTGCCAACATCACGGCAAATCTCAATAGGGGGGTCCTACTCTATATTCTTTATTTCATGTGCCATGGGGCCTCCTAGATAAAGTTAAAAGCAGAACCATAATGGAGCACACATACCTGAAACCTGTATATAACCACTTCTATGTTGCAAAAGAGGCAATTGTGGATAGAGGTCAGCCCAGGTCCCAGCATGTGGAGCAAGCTCTTCACATACCAGGACTATATCAAAACTGACCCTCCCAGTGCCAGAAAGCAACCATTGATAAATGCGGACCAGATCCAAGTATGGTGCTCATAAGACGCTAGGACCCGCCCCACCTACAATCAGTATGCTCAGAAGTGGAACACTCCAGATGAATGATTGCATGTGTACCGCCCCGTGCTCGGCCGCAGCCGAGTCGCTCGGGTCCGGGCTCGTTTGGTGGGTGGCTCGAGCGCCTCCGGCACCCGGGGGTCACGTCGCTCTGGAGGGCAGCTGGCGCTACGTGAAGGAGAGTGATCTTCGGTGGGGATGTTCATGGTCGGGGCCATGGTGTTTAGGGATGTAAGTTCGTGACGCCACCCACGGGTTGTGGTGAATGTGGACACCACCGCTGCCGTTAACTAGGCTCCAGTGGAAAGGTGTTGTGCAGCCTGGTGTTGACCCCTCCGTGGGCAGGGGGTGATGGTCCCGGGGCCCGGTGGTTGTGAGGTGCGGGCGTGTTGGTGAGGCGCAGTCCGCAGCCAGCTGCACTTGGTCCCCCACCCGGTTCGGTGGTTCCCGCCTTTCTCCTGCACCTCGTTTTGTAGAATTTGACTGCCTATGCTTCAGCAATGGTAGTCCGCTCCCCGGCTTTATGTGTGTCAGGGAACCAGTTTGGCCGCAGGCGCTGGCCCGTGGGATCTCAGGGATTGCAGGGGACCGCACTGCACCATCGTCGGACGGGTTATTGGGCTCCTCTTCCAGGTGCAGTATTTCCCTGGGCTATAAACTTCCAATGGGAACGGCAGCGGGGGCAGAGTACACGGTACCTCTTCTTCCATGAGTTGCGCCACTCCGGGCTCACTGGTCACGGTACTGGCGGGCTCCAGCTCCCAACTGATGAGGGACGACATGGGGGTCTGCGTGGCTTTGTCTCGGCGCTGCACGGCTGTGGCGGCCCTCTGCTCGCGGGGCAACACCATGGCAACCATTCTCTGGACCTCCGCCTTCCAGTCGAGCACCTGCTGCAAGGTTTGCGCTCTTACCCGGACGCAGAATTGACCCAGCTCCCGCTCCAACCAGACAGCGGTTCCCGCGGGGAGCTCATTCGGGTTTCGGTCCTCTGAATCAAAAGCCACTCCGCTTCTGCCGCTTCTGGATCCCGCCATTCCGGTGATAGGCACCGCTCCGCTCGCCTCCCGGAATGCCGACATCCTTTCCTTCTCCCGTGGTCATCCGCAGCTGCCGATTCTCCCGCTCCCCCTTGATCTTTTCACGGCACTCTGCACTCTTTCTGCTCGGCTTCAATTTTCAGCCGCACTCTTTTCTGCACCGCTCTGTTCCCAGGGGTCGGGGCTTCAACTCTCGCGCTCTTTTCGCGGGGAAGACGGGTCTGGCGGGAAACTTCGCGCCAAGGGATAGTGACAAGATGGCGGATTCTGAAATTTTTCAACCAGTCACCTCTGACTTCTACTTCAAGGCGCACTTCCACAGGTAAGTGGATGGGTTCGAATCCTGTTCGTGACACCAGAAGAGCCGCTGGGGTCTGGGCTCGTTCGGTGGGTGGCTCGAGCGCCTCCGGCACCCGGGGGTCATGTCGCTCTGAAGGGCAGCTGGCGCTACGTGAATGAGGGTGATCTTCGGTGTGAATGTTCACGGCCAGGGCCGTGGTGTTTAGGGATGTAAGTTTGTGGCGCCACCCACGGGTTGTGGTGAATGTGGACACCACCACTGCCATTAACTAGGCTCCCGGGGATGGTGTTGTGCAGCCTGGTGTTGACCCCTCCGTGGGCAGGGGGTGATGGTCCCGGGGCCCGGTGGTTGCGAGGTGTGGTCGTGTTTGTGCGGCGCGGGGTGCGCGGCCCGAGGGCACTGTTGTACTCACTATGACAGATACACCGGAGTCTCTGGTAAACCAAAAGGATGATGGTCAGTGCCCGCAGCCGGCTGCACTTGGTCCCCCACCCGGTTCGGTGGTTCCCGCCTTTCTCCTTTACCTCGTTTTGTAGAATTTGACTACCTATACTTCAGCAACGGTAGTCAGCTCCCCGGCTTTATGTGTGTCGGGGAACTTGTTTGCCCGCAGGCGCTGGCCCGTGGGATCTCTCTGCCTGTGCGGTGGCTTTGTATCCCCCTCGGTGGGCTGTTGCCGTCTTTCGGGTCTTGGGATGGGAAAGGACCTAAGGTCCAGACCTCAATCAGTAAATTCAACATGGTCCAGTGGCTTCTGGACCTTGTTCTGGGTCTGAGTACCCCTCTTGGTGCTCCGGTTTCCAGTTGGTTCCCCGGTTTGGTACCGGCGGGCCACTACCCTGTCCTGGTCCCTTACGGTTCCACCAGCTATCTTCCCGACTCCTGCAGGCGGCAACCACCGTCTGCCTCCTGGTCACAGGGTATCTGGGCTACGACCCAGACCCCTGACAGATGATTACTCTTTACTACTACCCTCTTTCACCTCCAAAACTGATCTGTTTGTGTTTTTCCTGCCTCAGGCTATCCGAACTTCTCGGTGGGCGTGGCCAACCACCTGGCTCCGCCCACTGTTGTGAACGTCCAAACCTGAGAGGGGTGACTCAGGGTTTTTAGGTTGGCTGCTGTTACCTTGTTAGGGGATTGGTGTTTGTGCAAGGGCCTACCTGTGACCACCTGGCTAGTCCAGGGCGTCACACATGCGTCATGAGCGTGTTTCAAATGAAACGCAAATGCGCCATAAAGGTATTGCTAGAATAGAAGCAAAAGCGCTCAATATACAGGTACACAAGCACTACATTAAGCAGTAGTGGCCAGGGTAATGTACTTTGGCCAGGAATGGGGGGGTAGTGGGCGAAGTGACTATGTTTGAGAGATCAAAATACATGCGATTAGTATAGTGTAAATAGGTTTTATGAGTAGAAATAGGGTTTTCAATAAATTTAGACTAAAATCACTACACATTCACAAGGATAGTGGATCACAAGGAAGTAAAACTAAATACATATTATAAAATTTGTAGACTACCCTTGAAAGCTGTAACAGTTAAGTTCTGGAACTTTTCACAATAAATATTCATAGTGAAAAACGATGAATATACAGCTCTGGCAAAAATTAAGAGATCAATGCAAAATTTTCAGTTTTTCTGATTTTTATCTTTATAGGTATATTTTTGAGTAAAATGTAAATTGTTCTTTTATTCTATAAACTACTGACAACATGTCTCTAAATTTCCAAGCAATAAATTTTGTATTTATTTTCTGAAAATGAGAAATGGTCAAAATAACAAAAAAAATGCATCGCTTTCAGACCTCAAATAATGCCAACAAAACAAGTTTATAATCATTTAGAAACAACAATACTAATAATGTTTTAACTCTTGAAAATGATTTTTAATCATAGCTTTCATGTGTGCCTTCCACCAGTCTTTCACACTGCTTTTGGGTGACCTTATGCCCCTCCTGGTGCAAAAATGTAAGCAGTTCTTTGTTTGATGGCTTGTGACTATCCATCTGCCTTTTGATCACATTCCAGAGGTTTTTGACGCGCCCCAGGGCTATGGGGTACTCGGTCCCGGGCCTGGTTACGTTGGGACAGTTCACTCGGTGGCTGTTGCCCGGTTCCGTGACCCTTGGGGTTGCTTGAAAAAGGGGGTTATTTACAGGGGATTTGTAATAAAAGTTGTTGTTGTCGTGATGCCACTTGCATGTTGCGGCTATTTTAGTGGAGCCACCGCTGCACAGTTCTCACTACTGGGACTTGTGTTAGCGGCAGCCTGGATGTTGGGCCCTCTGCAAGTAGGGCCATGCTCCAGGGGATAGATGATGTTGTTGGGCATGGAAAGAATGTAGGCCACACAAGGTAATGCAGTGTAACTGGTTCCTTTTACTCACAGCTTTGTTATGGCTGGGAACCCGAAGAAGGCTGGTCCTCACCACTGGTCCCCTTAGTTCCAGTGCCGGTGTGGTGACCTGGTGGCTTCTTTCCCCTGCACCTGTATCTGGTTGGTGGGTCCCTGTGGCTTGGAGCGTCTGGGGGGGTCTCCTCCTGGTAGTCTCAGTCTTAGTCTGTATGACAGGTAGCTTGAACCCTGTGGGGTCGGTTCCTCTGGTCTTGTTCCCCGGGTCTCCCATTGCTACTGTGTCCCAAACTTTACGGTCGATGAGGTCCTGAATGATCCCCTAACTGTACAGATTTTATCAGGTCTGCCTGGAGTATTTTCCTGACCTAGAGCTCTGTACCCCGTTGGTGCAATGGTTCCGGGAGTACTCCACCATACTCCACCAGAAACCACACGCCTGGGCCCTCAGGTCACCGTTACACTCTCCTGTCAGTGCGGTTGCGTCCATCTCCTCTCACTTTCATTTACTAACTGTCTGACCCCTCCCCCTGGTTGTCGTCTAGTGGACTGGATCAGTTCCACCGCTAGGTGGCCATCCATTTGGTCCAACCATAGTCTGTCACCAGTCTTTAGGGATGGGGAAAAACAGGGAATGTGTTGCTGTTACCGGCACTGGTCCTCTGGGTCCCTGTGGGTAGGCCCTGCATCCTGGATAGCATGCAGTTCCCTGTAGCTCCTGATGGCTTCAGGGGCGCTACATTTTCAATGGGGTTCAGGTCTGGACATTGGTCTGGCCATGACAGGGTTTTGATGTGGTGGTCCTTCATCCACACATTGATTAACCTAGCTGTGTGGCATGGCGCATTGCCCTGCTGGAAAAACTAGTCCTCAGAGTTGGGGAACATGGCCTGAGTAGAAGGAAGCATCTGTTTTTCCAGGATAACTTTGTTTGCGGCTTGATTCATACATCCTTTGCAAAGTTTAATCTGCCTAATTCCAGCCTTGCAGAAGCATCCCCAGATCATCACCAATCCTCCACCAAATTTCACAGTAGGTTCAAGGCACTGTGGCTTGTACGCCTCTCCAGGTCTTCGTCTAACCATTAGATGACCAGGTGTTGGGCAAAGCTGAAAATTAAACTCAAGATTACCTTACTCTAGTCCTCTATGGTCCAATCCTTAAGGTCTTTGGCAAACTTCAGCCTGGCTTCTTTGCTTCTCATTGATGAAAGGCTATTTTCTAGGTTTACATGACTTGAGCCCTGCTTCTAGGAGCCTGTTACAAACTATTCTTGCCATGTACTGCACCCCAGCTGCCATTTGCCATTCCTTTTGTAGGTCACTTGATGTCATCCTGTGGTTGTTGAGTTATATTCGAAGAAGATGACAGTCATTCCGGTCAGTGGACAATCGCTTTCATCCTCTGCCGGTTTGCCTCTGTAGCTTTGTTGTCCCCAATGTCTGCTGCTTGTCCTTGTTGTAATAGACTGCCATCTTAGAAATTTTAAGGATGGAGGCAACATAGTTTCAAACATAGTAAATAGTTTCCAAGGCTGAAGGAAGACCTTATGTCCATCTAGTTCAGCCTATTTTTAGTGCAGCTGTTCGGCAGTGTTAAACCAGGGGAAGGAAAAAATCCACAGATTAGAAGCCAATTGTCTCCATAGGGAAAAAAAATTCCTTCCCGACTCCTAAGCTGGGTCAACTAGCTACCTGTAATATTATGTTATTCATAACCTTCTATACTGTTACTAACAAGAAAAGCATCCATTCCACTCTTAAATTCATTCAGTGAGTTGGCCATCACCACTTCCTCAGGAAGAGAGTTCCAGAGCCACTGTTTGTGGCTCTGATCGGTGCTCCCTCACCGATGAGAGCAGAGACAACTGCTATAGTGATAGACAGTGAAGAGCTGTGGAGAGAGGCAGAGTGAAGTCCTTCAATCAAGTGAAACTATGGCCCTAGCAGCAGTGCATACATTATCTGTAACGCCACCACTCTAAACATGACCCTTCTGATTGAAGCAGCAAGATCATTCTTCCCAGGACAGATAGATCACTTTCGGGCTGAGTAGTGACATAATCCCGCTAGGCATGCTGGAAGTTGGTAGCGACTTTCTGTAGATATGTAGTCATATTTGCATATCATCCACACGCCTTTTTCTTGGTATGCAAATACCTTTACCTAGGGGTATTACTAACTATATTGACAAAAGTTTTTATTCTTTTATGAGTAATATTTTAAAAAAGATAACAAAAAGAGGGTGAATTTTGTTGATAGGCACTCTTTAAAAATACAGGTGCTACAAGATAGTGCATAAAATCTATTTTTCGCAAATATATTAATAAAAAATTAGATGGATCTACTTTAACTCTTGTAGGTATTAAAAGCTTATAGGTTTTTTGCTTGTTTTTGTTTTGAAATTGTGCCTGTAGCAGGGAATTTTATAAGGCTAATTAGCTACCCCAGCAATCATGTTGTTAGAGGTCATCTGGTGAGGTGGATTCATGAAGCACACTTCAAGGGAGACACATGGAACCAGGGCAATGTCAAACAAGGCTCAAAAGCACGTGAACAGTAAGGACCCAAACAACTGCCTTTGCCGGATGGCAGACAAAAGAACGAGGCAGAACCCTGCAGAAACCACAGTACCATGAGGGAAGATAAAGATGAAAATAGCAAGTCTGAAGCAGAACTTAGATGTTGGTTGTGAAGGTGGATTAGACTAAACAGTTTGTTGTCTATTACTATCAAGTACACAGGTTGTTAAAAGAATTGTGCAAACACTGGAAATGTTAATCCAATCTGTTCGCTACTTGGGATCAGCAAAAAAAATGTTTTCCTCATGGGGTATTTTTTGTTTCATTGGACCAATAATGGGAACCTCATCTAGATCTTCTCACCACCACTAGTAGCACTAGATGGACATGTCTTAAAAAGAAAAAATGTTTGCCAGCTTACCTCAGACTTGTTCCATTTGTTGGCTCATATATTTCACTTCTCCTAGAGGACCACACACGAAGACAAAGTGGAAGCTCACCGCAGTGCAATGAAAGAAGGCAAAATATCCAGCGATAGTCCACCAAATCCAGGTTTTCTTAAAATTTAACTTTTATTAAGTCCATAAAACTGAGTCAACCAACCATTAGCATCCAGACAGCATGGATAACTGAAGAAAGGTAGTACAGACTACCTATCAAGAGACCATGACAAAGGTTAATTTTTATCACCGATACGCATGGCCAGTACTACCTTGCTTCATCTATCCATGCTGTCTGGTTGCTAATGGTTGACTCAATTTTATGGACTTAATAAAAGCTACATTTTAGGCCTCCGTCACACATCCGTGCCGCCGGTACATGTTTGCCATTTTTTACACGTACCGGAGACACGTACATACGGGGAACTAGTTAATCCTAATGGTCAGGACACACGTAAGTATTTAGGAACGGAATGTGTGTCCGTTCCGTACTTACGTGTGTCCGTGAGTTCCATACGCTGACATGTCAGTTTTTCTCCGGCAGCATGGGTGTCACATGGCCCGCACCCGTACCACACGGATGTAGTGTGGATGCGGGCCCGTGTGACACCCGCCAGAGAAACACACGTGTCAGGTTAAAAATAAAAAAAACACACTCACTTCCACGAGCCCTGCAGTCTCTGCCGCAGCTGTCACCTGCATCCAACACCCAGTGAATTTGAACAACGCATCTACTTCACTGGGGGCCGGAAGTAGCGTCCACGGGGCGTGGCCTGTGCCGGACACTGGGATTCAGCACCACAGACAGCACCGGAAGAAGCAGGTAAGGCGGAGCTTTCCGTTCTCCGTGTGTTATTACGTATAACACACAGAGAACACGTATGTGCCACAAACATGGCACACGGGAAGCAAACCACCCCTTTAACATGTACGTGAAAAAACGTTACGTTTTTTCACGTGAGTGTGGCAGAGGCCTTAGGAAAATCTGTATTTGGTGGACCATCGCTGGATATTTTGCCTTCTTTCATTGTCTTTTTTAATCATACCATGTAAAAAATAAATAAATAAATTATATATATATATATACATATATATATATATATATATATACAGTAAAAACATACTGATGGTGATAATATCTATCATATTTTTTCTCCTCAAATAGCTGAAAGTAATCATCTTAAACTGATTCCAGAAATGATTCTTAGGAACAAGTGCAATAATGCCAGTTTTCTGTTTACCTGAGAGAAGCTTAGTTTTTTGTTACATATTCATTTTCTCTCTGAAAAATAGCAAAAGATAAAAATGTAGCCAGCCTAATAGGATATGTGATACTAATATGTGCTGACAAACAAAAGCCCAAAGTTTCATTAAGGGCCAGAGGGATGGCTGTAACAGAGCTCATACTTATTCTGGTGTGATCTAATGAAAGAACAAAGCTGTATTGGAAGCAGTTTCAGGGTGCGTTTTGCTTACACAGTTTATAGATCCCTAGACAGAAGCCCTAAAGAAGAAGGCACAAAGTAAAAAATCTAGTAAACAAGTTCAAAGGAGGTACGCGGCTTCAAGTAAAATATTGTGTATATGCAAAACATTTATGCAACAATCTATTACCATATTGTTTCGTTTGAGGACAACGAGGGCATAAAAAGAGCGGCAGAAGTTTTCATTGTTGAAGTAGTTGTCCACTGGGTACTTTTATGTTTGTAAAATCAAGTTATAGAAACATATAAAAAGGCATAAAAAAATTATACTATTTATCAACAGTCCTCAATGTTTTTACTCAATGATCCTCATCACCTTGGAAGGAAATGTGCTGGGATTATTAATCTATGCCTGTAATTCAATGGGAGACAATTTATATTTAATATATCGCATCGGCTACTGGAAATAGCAATGCTTATAGACATCAAATAAAATTCAGGTTCAGTACTCTTCAGATCGCTATATGGTAATGTATTGATGCTCATACATTATAATTAAAAGTATTTCTGGAAGAGACAAATGCATAGATGGTATCTTGGAACCAGAATAAAATGCACGGAAACACTCACCTGGTGGAGTTGTGAAGGTCACAACTACCATGAAAGCCGAATTAGTCACCACGCTGACTGCCGCAGATCCAGAGGATGAATTGGTGTATGTAGAGTAGAGGAAAGGGTTAACCCACGCTGCTGTGTGGATAGAAGAAATCACTCCGGAGAAGTAATCTTCATGATTTTGTTATTCAACGCGTTTCAGTGTCTATACAACTCCTTCTTCAGGAATCAAAATCACTGATGTACTGTACATCAAGAGCCAATACAAAGATGTATCTTTGTATTGGCTCATGATGTATATCAGTGATTTTGAGTTGGATACAGGAAGCTTGTTGAAATTAAGCCTCACACTCAATGAGGTTTTCTCCTCAGTTAATTCCTTTAAAGGGTTTTTCCCAAATCCATAGACTAAAATACAACTTGTTGATCCAAACATTGGGAGCACAACTTATTCCGAAAATGGGTATTTGGATCTCAGAGAATGGTGATTTATAAAGACCAGTATTGAAAGGAGTGGGAGAGCTCATACTTGACCTCCACTTCATTCATTGACAATGGGACTGCTGGAAATAGATGAACATTGTACTCATCTTTCTTCAGCTGTCCCATAGACAGTGAATGGAACTCCACTGTCAGGATCACTGGTTGTCTCAGAGGTTGGAAACACAGGGCTCAGAAAGATAACCCCTTCCGATGGATAAGGAAAACTTGTGAATTTGGCAAACATCCTTAATATGTGGGATCAACTGATTGCTACAGTTTTCTCAATATCTACCAGCAAGGACATGCGTAAGTCTCCCATCTGACATATAGTATATTGCAGAGGTGCAAAACTTTCTTTTGGTCCAAAGGGCATAATGAACCAATCCCAAGGATTGTAATAAATCCCCATAAGCACCTTTTAAGTATTTGGGGATGATCTGGAGAGTTTCTGCTCCAAAAAAATCAGTGTGAACACACGTTAATTTAAACTGAGTTTTTGGAGGAGAAACTCACCAAATCCACCTCATAAAAATACTCAAAACTTAGAGATTTAGGATTAAGTTTTAGCATAGCAATGAAGCACGCTATGGATTGCTACATATGAAGAAGATCATAGCCATGGTCAGTACATGAGTGTGGCACCAGGACCACCATGAGTAGATGAATGTGGCGCCAGAACCACTGTCAGTACATGCATGAAGGGCCAGAATAACCATTAGTAAATCATTTCAGTATCCTAACCACTGTCAGTACATGAATGCCATGCCAGAACCATCGTTAGAACATGAATTCAGCATCAGAACCATTGTTAGTGCATGAATACAGTGCCAGAACCACTATCACTACATGAATGCAGAGCCAGAACCACCATCAGTACATGAATGCAGAACAAGAAGCACCATCAGTACATGTATTCAGCACCAAGTAAAGTGCAGGAATCAACTACCATATCAAGTCAGTTCCATATACAATTGTATAACTTGAGCCTACAATTCCCAGTATGTCCTTAACAATGGAAAGGAACTGCTGGGAGTTGATGTTACAAGACATCATCAGACAGCAGACCATAAGGAACCTCAGCATTGTTGAGACTTTTTCCCATTCCTTTTGTCGTACAGATGTCATTCATAATGAGCTTACATGCCCAGAACCTGTATATACAGACTACACTCTTCTCTGCCTTCTGCAGCAATCCCAACACAATTCCCTGAAAAATAAAAGTATGATTATACTAGCCATAAGTAAAAATATATCCCATGCTGTTATGGACAAGATTATGAACTATTATGAGTATATAAGAGTTACATTGAGATATCCATAAAGAACAGGATTTAAGATGGTGTTTGAACTGTACCACACATATATCTCTTGGCATAAGACTCAGACAGACAGAGTCTTGTGACAAGTGAATCATGCTGACATTGCTTAATATAAATGAGGAAGCAAGCACATTACAGTATATTGTATATCACAGAATAAGCTGTTCTGTTTTATCCAATAGGAGACGTGTTACGTATTCTTGGCACCTAGCCAATAATTCCCTTTAAATGTTTGTCCAACTTCCGGAATAAATCAGTCTTACTTTCAATTCATATCCGAGTACGTCTCTCTGGTGTGGGTGACAGAGAGTGCTATGCATGCTACCACAAGTGACTCATAATTTGGACTGCAGACAGTTTAAGAGGGATGCATAACTAGATTGCATCAAAGTAAATTTATGGCCAACATTAACAATGCTGTGCCAATAAATAAATAACTAAGGATGGGCGAGCATGCTCGTCGGTACTTGGTGCTCGCCCAAGCATCTCAGTACTTGGGATACTCGGCGAGTGCCGAGTACCAGCGAGATGCTCGGGCACATGCTCGGCTCCCCCTACCAGCATGTTGGCGCTCTTTACAGAGTCATCTCACATGCAGGAATTGGCTGCTACACACTGTAATTCCACAGCCTTGTTGGTTGTGGCATTACAGTGATTGGCTGGCCGCACAGCATCATCAGGTCTATATAAGACCTGAAGGCGCTGTGCTTGTCACTCTGATCCACAGTCAGCTAGTGTAGGGAGAGGCGCTGCTGAGCTAGGGACAGATTTACTGCGTGTCTTAAGTAGTGTAGGTACTAGGTAGGGTACACAAAGCAGATACTGCGGGTTGGTAAGCGGTGATATCATTGTTGCCTTAGTAACCTAACAAGCGGGTTACTATAGTAACAGTGATCTCTGATTACCTGATTACCAGCGCCGCTATTCACTGATTCCTGCAGGAGCTGCAGGAGTTAACTCCCTGTTTACCGGCGCCGCTATTCACCGACTCATGCAGAAGCTGGTGAATAGCGGCGCTGGTAATCAGGTAGATCACTGTTGCTATGGTAACCTGCTTGTGAGGTTACTATGGACACAGTGGCAGCGGTGTTCATCACCGCTTACCAATCTGCAGTCTCTGCTCACTCATTGAGTGACTAGACAGCACGGGGAGCAGAAGCGTTCTTCCTCCCCCCAAGCTTTCTGATATAGACAGAAAACAGAAGACCATGATCGTGGAGGGATGAGAGGGAGTAATAAAGATGGAGTCCCTAAGTGTGTCTGTGTATTTATTTCTAATAAAGTATTTTTTCTCTGTGGTGTCTTTTTTTAACCCTTTATTGGGGATTATTAATGGCTGGGTCAAACTTGGCCTGACATTAAGAATCTTGGGCTTAATACCAACTGGTAAAACAAAGCTGGCATTAACCCCTTATTATCCAGCATGTCACCTGGCATCGGGGCCGCTGGAAGAGTTGGACACAGCACCAGAAGATGGCGCTTCTATGAAAGCGCCATTTTCTGGGGTGGCTGTGAACTGCAATTGGGTGAACCCCAGGTCATTTTTTTTTTAATTATTTCATGAAATAATAAAAAAATGGCTTCCCTATATCTTTGGTTCTCAGCCGGGTACAAATGGCAGCAGGGGGTTGGGGGCAGCCCGTACCTGCGGGATGTACCTGGCTAACATACAAAAATATGGCAAAGCCCACGTCATATTTTTTTTTTCGTTTTTTGGCAAAAAACTTCAACAAAATGGGTTCCCTGGATTTCCCATTGCCAGTGAAGGTAACACCAAGTAGTGGGGGTTAGCAGCCAGTTGCTGCTTGGGTTACCCTTAGCTAGCAATAGAAAATGCAGCAGGAGCCTACGCATTTTTTGTACCCTTAACCCTAGGGTTAGGTGTTACAAATCGGCACCGCCGTAACCGCAAGCAGCCTGCTGCAGTTCCTGCTACGCCCAGGTGCCAGCTGCCATTTTTGGCTGTGCTTCAGGTCGTCCAGCTGACTGCTTCTTCCTCCATGTCTAAAGGCCCTGTCACACACAGAGATAAATCTGCGGCAGATCTGTGGTTGCAGTGAAATTGTGGACAATCAGTGCCAGGTTTGTGGCTGTGTACAAATGGAACAATATGTCCATGATTTCACTGCAACCACAGATCTACCAAAGATTTATCTCTGTGTGTGATGGGGCCTTTAGTGTGTGTGGAGAGGCGGCTAGGGCTTATGCGTGTCTTGATTTGCTCCAGCCAGAGCCTATGTCCAGTGTTTCACCTGGTGGGCATGCTCAGCCTGATAAGCATGATCATCTGATCGTTTAAACTGGCTGGGGGTAAAAAGCCGGTCAGCTTTTATGAACGATCAGCTGATTCATCTTCTTATTGTTAAAAAGCCGTGCGGTAAAAAGCCAGCTTTTCACCGCTGGACTTAAACGATCAGATGACGCTGTCAGGTGATCGTTTAAACCAGCTAGACAGTAAAAAGCCGGCTTTTGACCAGACGTAAACATTCAGATGATGCTGTCAGGTGACAGCTGCAGGAGCCGATCTGACGTGTCCCGGGAGTTTGCAGAGAGGTGAATAAGGTATTATTTTTTTCTACTTTTGATTTCGCTTAGCAGCGAATGTACAGATAGAGAGAAGCTGCCGAACATTCACTAATAAGCGAAAGTGCATGTCAAACATGTCACATGCGAGGACGAACACAAGATTCTTCCTTCCCCTAATACTTAGACAACATTGTTCACAGTAGTGACCTTGGAGTCAGAAATGCTTACAGGGGCCTTCCCCATGCTGTTCCCATGTCATTTGAGCATTGTTCTTATACATTTGGGACATTCTTAGGCTTTCTGCAGACCGCTGAGGGTGCCACCAGAAAAATGCTCCAGTTTCCCATAGGTTAACATTGGGCTCGGGTTAAACACCCGAGCATTTAAATATGCTCTGTCCGAGCATCGAGCACCCAAGGATTTTACTGCTCGCTCATCCCTATAAATAATCACTATAACCACAAAAATATACCACTCACTGTGCTTCTTGCACAAACTATCTCTCACACTGTGCCTCTGTAGATTATGGCCCCCACAATGCCTGTATCCATATTGTCGCGTCCAAACTGCCCCTCTCTGTATTATCCCTCACACTGTACGTTTCCATATTACCCCCCTCCAAATTACCCGTCTCCATAATATGCCACCCCACACACTGCCAATCTGTATAATATGCCTCCCACACACTACCCCTCTCCATAATACCCGCGCACACTGCCCTTCTCATTAATATCTCCCACACCCACTGTCCCTCTCCATAATATCCTCCCTCACACTGCCCCTCTTCATAATATCCCCGACACACAGCCACTCTCCATAATACCCCCAAACACTGTCATTCTCTATAACCCCTTCACACACACACGGCTGCTCTCCATAATACCCACTACACACTGCTCCTCTCAATAATACCCTATCACATTGCCCCTTTTCATATTATTGCCACACACTGCATTTCTCCATACTGTCCCTCCCACACAGAGCCACTCGATACTATCACCACACACACACTCTTCCTCTCCAAAATATCCCCTCAAACTGCCCTTCTCCATAATACCCCCTGCATACTGCCCCTCACTATATTGTATCCCCTTTCACAATACCCCTTCCCCTTTATCGTGTTCGCTTTGGCAGTAACATCAATCCTCCCCTCATCTAAAATTATTATACATTAAATCTTCAGCTCCTCCATGGAGCACTTACTCCGATGCTTCTGCGGCACTGGTAGCAGCGTGATGACGTCAGCATATTGAAACAGGAGCTGACGCTCTCTTCTGCTCTGCGCCAGTCCCGGCACTCAGGTTTTCAAATATTAAATGCAAACACATTTGCATATTGGAAGCAGGGAACGGCGACTCCTGAATAAGTCTGCAGGGGGCAGCAAAGCATTTGGTGGGCAGTATGCAGCCTGTGGAACGTATGTTGTGCAGGCCTTGTATATTGGAAAAACAGTTTAATCTGTTTGTACCAAATTTTTTAAAATGTCTTACCTGATATTCTGCTACTGTATATAAAGCACTAAGAAAGTTAATGGTGCTATATAAATAATTCATAACCATTTACAAAAGCATGTGCTTGCAAAAATTATGAAAGAACATTCATGCAACATCTGTTTTACACTTTCAAATTTGATAAATAATAATGGCAATTGAACAGAGGGAGACTGAAAGGGTGAGTGGTGTTTTCTTTTTTTTTTTTTTACAACATTTGCAGCTCCTTTATTTATTTTCAGAAACCAGACATGACTTTTAAGACCCAAACTAACTGTGTCCTTAGGGGGCTAAAGGAAAATCAAATATACAGAAATTTGTTTTAAGAAAGCCTTTACCATGTTTAATCTGTTCAATAAAAAGAAATTTTACATCATGCTAGATCTATTTTATTGACATTTTTTTTATCATTACCTTATTTCATTTTTCTATCTGTAAGTCATATAGGCTTTTTTTTTCTATGACATGAAATATATTTGTATTGGAAATATTTTGGGGTAAACATAATGTTTAATGGATAACTCTTGACAAACTGCAGAAATAAAATAACATCTTGCACAAACTAAGGACTTTCAATTAAAACCAGAAGTTTACATCCACTATCTAAAAAGACACATCTGCATGTTATTCTCACTTTCTGACATAAAATCAGAATAAACCTTTCCTGTTTTAGGTCAATTAGGAACCAAAATTATTTATATTTACCAAATGCCAGAATAATGAGAGAAAGAGAGAGAATGTGGAAAGGCATTTTTATTACGCTCTATAATGTCAAAATGTCAAAAGTTGACATATACTACGAGTACTATACCTTTAAACAGTATGGGACAGCCCATATGATGATGTCATGTGTTTGGAAGCTTCTGTTAGGTTTATTGGAAACATCTGAATTAATTAGAGACACACCTGTGGATGTATTTTAATGCACACCTGAATCATACTGCTTCCTTGTGTTGCACCATGGGAAAGTCAAAAGAAATCAGCCAAGATCTCAGGAAGAGAATTGTGAACTTGCACACATCTGGTTCCTCCTTGGGTGCAATTTCCAGATACTTGAATGTGCCTCATTCATCTGTGCAAACAATTATATGCAAGTACAAACAAGATGGAAATGTCCAACCATCATACCACTCAGAAAGGAGATGGGTTCTGTGTACCAGAGATTAATGTGATTTGGTCAGACATGTGCATATCAACCCAAGAACCTTGTGAAGATGCTGGTAGAAGCTGGCAAGATTGTGTCATTATCCACAGTGAAACAAGTACTGTATCAACATGGGCTGAAAGGCCTCTCTGCCAGGAAGAAGCAATTACTCCAAAAGAAAGATAAAAAAAGCCAGATTAATGTTTGCAAATGCACACAAGAGCAAAGACCTTAATTTTTGGAGACCTGTGGTCTGACATAACTAAAATTGAACTGTTTGGCCATAATGAGCATCGTTTCATTTTGAGAAAAAAGGAGAAGCTTTGAAGTCTAAAATATGTAAAGCGCTGTGGAATTAATAGCGCTATATAAATGAATAAAATTATTATTATTATTATTATTATTATTATTATTATTAAGAACACCATCCCAACTGTGAAACACAAGGGTGGTAGCATTATGTTGTGGGGTTGTTTTGCTGCAGGAGAGACTGGTGCACTTCACAAAATAGATGGCATCATGAGGAAAGAAGATTATGTGGCAATACTGAAGCAACATCTCAAGACATCAGCCAGGAAATTAAAGCTTGGGCGGAAATGTGTCTTTCAAATGAACAATGACCCAAAGCATACTGCGAAACTGGTTATAAAATGGCTTAAGATTAACAAAGTCAATGTTTTGGAGTGGCCATCACAAAGACCTGATCTCAATCCTATTGAAAATTTATGGGCAAAGCTGAAAAGGCAGGTTCGAGCAAGGCGACCTCCAAACATGGCTCAGTTACACCAGTTCTGTAAGGAGGAATGGGCCCAAATTCCTACCAACTATTGTGAGAAGCTTGTAGAAGGATATCTAAAATGTTTCACCCAAGTCATACAGTTTAAGGGCACTGGTACCAAATACTAATGCAATGTAAGTAAACTTTTGACTTTGCAGAAAGTAATAAAAATGCCTTAAAACATTCTCTCTCTCTCTCTCTCTCTCTCTCTCTCTCTCTCATTATTCTGGAATTTGGCAAATATAAATAAGTTTGGTTCCTTATTGACCTAAATGGGTAATGTTTATTATGATTTTATGCCAGATAGTGAGAAAAACATGCAGATGTGTCTTTTTATATAGTGTATGCAAACTTCTGGTTCCAACTGTAGCTGCAGAGATTTGGATTCAGCAAACGCATTTATCCAATTCAAATGTGTTGCTGTTTGCCCAGAACAGGTTATACTTTTTTTTATCGTACTTCTGGAAATAAAATTATTTAGTTGTGCCTTCAGATCGTCCAAAAAAAATTTAAAGAGTATAGACCAAAAACACTCAACAATAATGTACTGTTATGTAGAACTTTTTTCAGCAACGCATTTTCTTTTACTTGCAAAAGTACTATAAAAAACAGGCTA
This sequence comes from Anomaloglossus baeobatrachus, assembly GCF_048569485.1. NCBI lineage: Eukaryota > Metazoa > Chordata > Amphibia > Anura > Aromobatidae > Anomaloglossus > Anomaloglossus baeobatrachus. The sequence goes on from NC_134358.1 coordinate 131,322,361, forward strand.
GAAAACTTCAAGTAAAGCCTGATTTGAGTTTCACCACTGTGGCTTCTTCTGGTGTGTGGATGGCTATGAACTCAACCTCATATTTACATTGATTGTAATTAATTTTTTGTATATAACAAATATTCAATAAATGACAGTTACAGCAGGTGAAATAAGTAGTGAGCATGTTCACAACACGCCACAGGCAAAGAAATGAAACCACAGATGGTCATAAATTTAGTGATGTATAAAAATGAGCAATGATAGCGGGACTTGTAATGCTCAGGTGTGATTTGGGCACATTCTTCCACACAAATAAGTATTAAACATATCACCAATTTTCTAAGTAAATATATTTCTAAAGATGCTATTGACATTCATTTCTCACCAGCTGTTGGTAACAACCCATCCAATCCACACAGGCAAAGAAATCAAACCATAGATGTCCATAAATTTAGTGTTGTGTAAAAATGAGAAATGACAAAGGGAAAAAGTATTGAAAACATGAAGAAAGAGAGGTACAAATAGCCATGAAAAGTCATGGAACCAACTGAAATGTAATTAAAAAGTAATCCTTCTACTTGAAGAAAAATAGTATCAGCTGCTTAAACTGATGGCCTATAAAAAGTGTCTCACTACCAAGGTGCCACACAAGAAAGATCTCATGATGGGTTAAAATAGTGAGCTAGACAAAAGACTTCCGGCACTCCCTAACATGCAGTGTGAACAGGTGCATAACTGAACATGATATATAATGACAAAAAAGACAGTTGCACTTTGAAATGCTAGAGCATGCAAACCATGAATGGAAGAATATAGATATGCATTACTGCTTAAGGAAATCTAAGAACATATTGAGATATTTAGCATACAAAAATTGCCATTTCTATATCTGACCAGTAGCCACATCAAGGCAATGGGGTCATGCCTCCTGATTTTGCACCCCTCTCCCATTAGCCACGGGTGATTTTATTCTCTATAGCAGGTTCCTACTTGCCTATACGCATGGAGGTTTCTAAACCCAGAGAGAGGCTTCAATTCAGTGTAGGTTCACAATAATATGAGATATGCATTGACATCGTTACTGGGAAGATATAGAAATGTAGTAATGCATGTGTGACGCCCTGGACTAGTCAGGTCGTCCCAGGTAGTCCCACACACACACACCCTCCCATAAAAAGTGACAGCAGCCAAACTTCAAAACTCTTGTCACTTCCCTCCAGGTTTGATGTCCACACCAGGGGGGGTGGAGCCAGGCAGTTGGCTCCGCTCACCGAGGAGTTCACAGGCCTGGAGGCGGGAAAAACAGTAGTTCTAGGTAGATTAGCTTTGACAGTGGACGGCAGTAGTCAAGTTCAAGGGCAGGCCTGCCATAGTCTACCAGGTGTCTGGGTTGGAGCCCAGTCACCTCTGGCAAGGAGGCAGACGGTGGTGGCCGCCTGCAGGAGCTGGGATTACAGCCGCTGGAACCGTGGGGACCGGGGTCGGGTGGTGGTCTGCCGGTACCGAACCGGGGAACCGATTGGAAACCGGAGCACCAGGAGGGGTACTGAGACCCAGTACGAGGCCCAGAAACAACTAGGCTAAGTCGAATCAACTGATTGAGGACTGGACTTTAGGACCTTTCCCACACAAGACCCGACTGAAGACAACAGCCCAACCATTAGGGTAAGCCACCGCCAAGGCATAGAGACCCAAGGGGCCAGTGTCTGCGGGCAAACAGGGCTCTCCCAACACACAGCAAGTCGGGGAGCGGACTAACGTTGCTTAGGCATAGGAGTCATAGCATCTACACTAAAGTGGTGCAGGAGAAAGGCGGAAACCACCAACCTGTTAAGGGGAAGCTGCAGCCGGCTGCGGGCACCGTTCATCATCCTGTTTGGTTTACCAGAGACTCCAGTGTGTTGTATCATAGTGAGTACACCAGTGCCTTCGGGCCGTGCACCGCGCCGCACCGCACTAGCATCCAGCACGCACCCGTTTCCCCGCCTCAGCACCTCCCTTGGGCCCCCGGGACCATCACTCCCCTACCCACGGAGGGGGTCAACACCAAGCTGCGCAACACCGTCCCCGGGAGGCCTAGTCAACGGCAGCGGTGGTGTCCATCTATTCACCACAACCCGTGGGTGGCGTCACGAACTTAAATCCCCTAAAACCACTGCAGCCCCAGCCGTGAAACTCCCCACCGAAGTCCCTGCGTGCAGCGCTAACCCCCTTTCAGAGCGACGTGACTCCCGGGTCCGTGGAGAGCTCAAGCCACCCACCGACGAGCACGGATCCGAGCGGCTCGGCATCCGGCCGAGCCCGCGGGGCGGTACACGTGTCTATATTCTTACATACATGGTTTGCATGCTTTAACATTTCAGAGCGCAACTATCTTTTTAATTGTTAAAATAGTGAGCTATCTTAAGACTTTCACAATCTTATTGTTGCAAAACATTATGATCGCATTGGTTATGGAGTAATTTCTAAACTACTGAAGGTTCCAGTGAGCAGAGTTGGAGTCATAATTCTGAAATAGAACAGAATATCATGTCACCATAAACTAGTCATGACTAGGTGTTCCCTTCAAGATTTCAAACAGATAAATGAAAATTTTTATCAGAAGAGTTGTCCAAGAGCCATCTGTGGAGAGCTACAGAAAAATCCTGGAATCAGCAGGTACAATTGTTTCAAAGAAAACAATAAATAATACACTTAACATCTATGGCCTGTATGCACACTCACCACGCAAGACTACATTGAAAGAAGGATGAATGGACAAATGCATTGAGATATTCTTGAAAATAATCTGCTGCCATCTACCAGGATAAGGAAGATGAAATGAGGGTAGACTTTTCAGTAAGACAATAATCCCAAACACGCAGCCTAGGAAAACTCTCAACTGGTTTCAGTGAAAGAAAATAAAGTTGCTAGATAGGCCAGCCAATCACCTGACCGGAATCCAATAGAAAATTTATGTGACAAACTAAAGCTCAGAGTTCATAGATGGAGCCCACAGAACCTTCAGGATTTGAAGAGTGTTGCCTATGTCAATAGCACCTTTAGAACTATATTTACATAAAAGATTGGTGCCGTCTTTAATATTTATTTTACTCTCAGTGTATATATATATATATATATATATATATATATATATATATATATATAATATATAAAGCTGAATGTGTGTATGTGTGTGTGTATGTATGTCCGGGATTGGCATCTGCACCGTCGCAGCTACAGCCACAAAATTTTGCACACTCACACTTCAGGACCCCGAGAGCGTCATAGGCTATGTTTTGAGGGGAAATTTTAAACCTGCATTTTACAGTTATTCGCCAAAATATCTGCCTCCATTAAAGCGAATGGAGCTGGGAGCCACAGTGCAGACAGAACTTCAGAAGAATGCACAGCCACGCCCTTATATGGAATGTTGGCGTGTCACAATGCAGCCAGGGAAAGACACACACTGGGAAAGAGGCAGACACAGACAGGGTAAGAAACAGACATAGACAGGATAAGGGACAGACACAAAGAGACAGACACAGACAAAGAGACAGACTGACAGGGAAAGAGAGGGAAAGAGACAGGCAGGTTAAGAGACAGACACAGGTAAAGAGACAGACACAGACAAAGAGACAGAGACAGACACAGGGAAACAGACAGACAGGGAAAGAGAGGGTAAGAGACAGACAAAGATAGGTAAAGAGACAGACAAAGAGACAGGGACTACTATAATACTGCTCCTATGTACAAGACTATAACTACTATAATACTGCCCCTATGTACAAGAATATACCGTAACTACTATAATACTGCTCCCTATGTACAGGAATATAACTACTATAATACTGCCCCTATGTACAAGAATATAACTACTATAATACTGCCCTCTAAGTACAAGAATATAACTACTTTAATACCGCCCAATTTATACAAGAATATAACTACTATAATACTGCCCCCTATGTACAAGACTATAACTACTATAATACTGCCCCTATGTACAAGAATATACCATAACTACTATAATACTGCTCCCTATGTACAGGAATATAACTACTATAATACTGCCCCCTATGTACAAGAATATAACTACTATAATACTGCTCCTATGTACAAGAATATAACTACTATAATACTGCTCCTATGTACAAGAATATAACTACTATAATACTGCCCAATATATACAAGAATATAACTACTATAATACTGCTCCTATGTACAAGACTATAACTACTATAATACTGCCCCTATGTACAAGAATATACTGTAACTACTATAATACTGCTCCCTCTCCCTATGTACAAGAATATAACTACTATAATACTGCCCCCTATGTACAAGAATATAACTACTATAATACTGCCCCTATGTACAAGAATATAACTACTATAATACTGCCCCTATGTACAAATATCTAATATATAAAGCTGAATGTGTGTATGTATGTGTGTGTGTGTATGTATGTCCGGGATTGGCATCTGCACCGTCGCAGCTACAGCCACAAAATTTTGCACACTCACACTTCTGGACCCCAAGAACGTCATAGAATATGTTTTGAGGGGAAATTTTAACCCCGCGCTTTACAGTTATTCGCCAAAAAATTTGCCTCCATTAAAGCGAATGGACCTGGGAGCCACAGTGCAGACAGAACTTCAGGAGAATGCGCAGCCACGCCCTTATATGGAATGTTGGCATGTCACAATGCAGCCAAGAAAAGACACAGACAGGGAAAGAGGCAGACACAGACAGGGTAAGAAACAGACATAGACAGGGTAAGAGACAGACACAGACAAAGAGACAGACTGACAGGGAAAGAGAGGGAAAGAGACAGGCAGGTTAAGAGACAGACACAGGTAAAGAGACAGACACAGACAAAGAGACAGACACAGACAAAGAGACAGACACAGGGAAACAGACAGACAGGGAAAGAGGGAAAGAGAGAGACAGGTTAAGAGACAGACACAAACAGGTAAAGCGACAGACACAGACAAAGAGACAGAGACAGACACAGGGAAACAGACAGGGAAAGAGAGGGTAAGAGACAGACAAAGACAAGTAAAGAGACAGACAAAGAGACAGACACAGGGAAAGAGACAGAGGGAAAGAGGGAAAGAGACAGACAGTAAAAGAGAGGGAAAGCGCCAGACAAGGAAAGAGAGGGAAAGAGAGGGACAGAGACACAGGGAAAGAAACAGACAGCGAAAGTGACCGAGATAGACAGACAGGGAAAGAGATTGAGACAGACGGAGAAAGTGACAGAGACAGTCAGAGACAGAAAGGGAAAGAGACAGACAGACAAAGAGATAGAGAGAGAGACAGAGAGATATATACAGAGGGGGAGACAGACAGAGAATGGGAGAGAAACAGAGACAGTTACTATCCCGGGCAGCGGATATTGTGTGCACAATAAATTTCTGTTAATACATTCTATTTTGTTAACAACAGTTATTAACAAAAAAGTGTGAAACAACTGAATATATGACTTATATTCTAGGTTCTTCAAAGTAGCCACCTTTTGCTTTGATTACTGCTTTGCACACTCTTGGCATTCTCTTGATGAACTTCAAGAGGTAGTCACTGGAAATGGTCTTCCAACAGTCTTGAAGGAGTTCCCAGAGATGTTTAGCACTTGTTGGCCCTTTTGCCTTCACTCTGCAGTCCAGCTCACCACAAACTATCTCGATTGGGTTCAGGTCTGGTGACTGTGGAAGCCAGGTCATCTGGCGCAACACCCCATCACTCTCCTTCTTAGTCAAATAGCCCTTACACAGCCTAGAGGTGTGTTTGGAGTCATTGTACTGTTGAAAAATAAATGATGGTCCAACTGAACGCAATCTGGATGGAATAGCATGCCGCTGCAAGATGCTGTGGTAGGCATGCTGGTTCAGTATGCCTTCAATTTTGAATAAATCTCCAACAGTGTCACCAGCAAAGCACCCCCACACCATCACACCTCCTCCTCCATGCTTCACGGTGGGAACCAGGCATGTAGAGTCCATCCGTTCACCTTTTCTACGTCGCACAAACATACTGTGGTTGGTTCCAAAGATCTCAAATTTGGACTCATCAGACCAAAGCACAGATTTCCACTGGTCTAATGTCCATTCCTTGTGTTCTTTAGCCCAAACAAGTCTCTTCGGCTTGTTGCCTGTCCTTGGCAGTGATTTCCTAGCAACTATTTTACCATGAAGGCCTGCTGCACAAAGTCTCCTCTTAACAGTTGTTCTAGAGATGTGTCTGCTGCTAGAACTCTGTGTGACATTGACCTAGGATATAGGCCATACTCTCCCACACCCCCCACCAGCCAGAGTCTATGAGTGCATTATAACTCCATCAATCGTATACAGGGCCATACCTTCCCTACATATGGCTCGAAATGCCAATATTATTATTTTTTTGCTTTTTTTTACTTCTGGAGGACATATATATTTATGTGTGCTATACCAGCGGTGCACTTTGATTGGTGCTGTATGTTCGACCTATGTGGGCTATGTGGTCTCCACACCCCCTGCCGGCCGTGATGTGCATATAGGTAGGAGTATGCAGGATAATATAAGCATATCCCCCTCACTTGGCATTTCGAGCCATATGTAGGGAAGGTATGGCCCTGTATACGATTGATGGAGGTATAATGCACTCATAGACTCTGGCTGGTGGGGGGTGTGGGAGAGTATGGCCTATAGGGTCTAAATGGTAATTAAACTCTGTAGATATAGTTACATATATTATCCCTCCATGCTGGCTTAGTTATTGGAATAATGCTGACTGTTATTTCTAAACTGAAATTGGTGGCTATTATGGCCCGTTGCTATGTATAATTATAATGTGAGATGGCGGCGACCGGCTGGATTCGATCCTATGGGAGGAGATGCATGTGGTTTATATACTGGTAGTATTGCTGCCATTTGGCTATCCATGCTGAGCGCGGCTGGGATCGGGTAGGAGGACATCCTCGCTCTGTAGTACGGCCGTCCGGAGGGGGCCGTGCGCATGCCCGATAGCGGTGGCATCGCGTTGCCATGGCTGCCGGGCCTGCTCGCGTCCCTCCCCAGGCCGGAAGGAGAGTGAGGTAACTTCCGGTGAATCCTCCTGCCGGAACTATGCCGCGCCGACATGAACATGGAGCCCAAAATGCAATTATGCACCACATGCACATAACCTCGGACGGATATATAAAGGGTGTTAGCCACACAGGATATGTACCTGCCTCCTGACGAAGCCCTAGGCGGTGAAATGCGTTGAGGTGCGGTGGGTGGGATCCGGCATCACTCTGGTTAGGTCTGTATATTGCTGTATAATTTTGTACCATTCATGACTTTTTGGGCTGTATGCTGCTGCGAAATGCTTCTGTGGGCTTTATGCTTGACTGGTAGGTCCTAGGCATTAGATATTGGGGCTATGTGCCCTATGATTTCAGCACTTGGATAGTGAGAGGGTGTGGATACCATTAAGGTGCATACCCCACTTATGTGAAATCAGGGGGACAAATAATTGACTAGAGACTGTTTCCTGGGACCTACGGATGTAGCAGTCCCCCACAGAGTGCTGCATTAATATCAACATTGGAAACTTTATTTTCAGCAGGTATAATATACTATATATGTCTTGTTGCCAATGATGTCATTGATTGATTCCTGCTGTGGGACACTCTTGTGGTGTTTCTTGCCCTGTAAGGGGGTATACATGCCTCTGAAAGTCTGGGAGTGAAAGGATATTGAGGTTATTAAGGAGCATACCCCACCTGTGTAACATTGGGGGTTTATTTTGGGGAAAAAAAAGCTCCCTCCTGCGACTTGGAGGCATGGTAGATACTCGCAGGGTATTGGAGTACCATAGGGGATTTTCCCTAGCAGCAACTATAGGTCGGGCCCATCTGGCTGCATGTGGCCAGGTCCCCTGGTAGACAGCAGGCTGATTGTCATATGTTATTGTGAACTGTCACTGTAGCAAAAGGGTCCATGAATTTTCGTGGATACCCTTGTTAAATTATTGATAGTGACAATCAGAGTGCTCACACAGGGTACTACTGACCATCTCTAAGCTAGCCATATGTGAACTATGATGGTTATGTGAATATTTTTGGGCTATTGCTATATACTTATACAGACCAGTAACTCTCCTTTTGAAATATTACATGCATACTTGGAGAGATTTATCTTGATCCTTACCCACCCCTCCCCCAATCCGTGGGAGTCACAATTGTATCTCTCTACCCTGCTGTGCCGTTGTTGTTTGTTAATGTGTTTTTTATTCTTTTCAAAATAAATAAAGTATTTTTAAATAAGTTTGGCATCATACATTCCTGTTTAGGGATAAGTGGTGATATCAGTTGATAGGATGCGAACCTGGACGTAATAGCGAAACAAAAAATGTGGAAAGTGTGGTTATATGTGTTCACTCTTGGAGAGAGAGCTCACTCTCTGAGGAGGGGGCTGCAAATGCCCCAGGACATAGCGTTGGTCCATCTGAATGAAACCCCAGGATAGTGAGTATCCGACTGAAGTCTCAAGGAGTCAATCTGTAAGGGAGCTGGAAGTGGCAGCTGGTTACAGAGAGTGTCTGTGTGATGCCCTGGCCTATCAGGTCGTCACAAGGGTGCTGTGCAATCTGCCCTTCTGCATGGTACCCGCTCCTCCTTGGTTATGGGTCCTGTCACTTTGGTGTTGCTACCAACAGGTGTACACAAATCCTGAGGAACACTCTGCACCACACCCACCAAACACCCATTGGGCAGCCTGAGGGGAATAGGGCCACCCAGATGGAGGGCTGGTAGAAGGAGGGCTGAAGAGTCAGTGCAGTTGAGAAGTTGGAGTTGTAGGAGAGAGACAGCGGTGACAGGTCACGCTGTGGAGCTGGGCTCCTGTACCCGGCCCAGGTGCCAGACATTGGCCTGGCCAGAAGGACCTGGAACCCCGGTCACAGGGAGTAGTGACAGGGAGCACGGTGCTGCTACAGAGAGCGGGCCGGCTGCCTTGTGCTACAACCGGGCAGGGACGAGGGCACGACGGGGTACGCGGACCCTAGGCTTGGAAGTAGCTTCACGCAGCCTAGTAATTCACCAGACGGGAACGGAATCTTCAGGAACAGTTCCTCACCCGCTCCATAATCGGGGTACTAGCGCAACGAGGGGGATAGGACTTCCCACATCCGTCCAGAAAATCCCAAGCGTGAGCCCTGAGAGCAAGCTCACCCAGCTAGCCACGCAGGTGAGCGGGACCCGAAACGCTTCAAGTGTAAGGGATCCACACGTAGGATACACAGTGCCAAGGGACAAGTCTTCAGGTCAACAGGCAACACCAAGAGGATACGGACCCAGCGTGCCCGCCCAACAACCATAGAGTGCTCAAGAGTTTGGTTTACCTGGTGTCAGCATCAGTGACTTTGGACTGTGTGAGTACACATTACCCGCCTTGCACCCGACGGGTTCCCCACGCCATCCATCACCGGACCCTGGGACACCACTTCCCTGCCCACAGAGGGGTTAACAACTTAAGCTGCCACACACCAGCATCCCCGGGCTCCCCAAACCGGCAGCGGTAGTTCCTCACGTTACCACACACCGTGGGTGGCGTCACGAACATTATCCCAAAACCACAAACTTTCCCCCTTTTTATTTCCGAGGGTGCCGCGCGATGCCGCCTCGGATCTGGAGACCCCTCGAGCCACTGCAGATCCGGGTCCGAGCAACCCGTCGGCTGTCGCGGGAGCGGCACAATGTTATCTCAGGGACAGTGTGTCTCTGAGGTAGTTGACCATGGCATCTGAGACACAGAGTCTGTCTGAATTTAGTCTGCAAAAGTCAGCTGGGAGCTGCAGCAGTCTGCTGATGACCAATGGAAACAGTCCATTATATGCAGCAGGAGGAAGTACGCCGCCGCCTCGAAATCACTAAGGTTGACAAATCTCCGGGCCCGGATGGCATACACCCCAGAGTACTACAGGAATTGAGTTCTGTGATAGATAGACCATTATTTTTAATCTTCTCAGATTCCTTAATAACAGGGTCGGTACCGCAGGACTGGCGCATAGCAAATGTGGTGCCAATATTCAAAAAGGGGACAAAAACTGAGCCGGGAAATTATAGGCCGGTAAGTTTAACCTCTACGGTTGGTAAAATCCTTGAGGGTTTCTTGAGAGATGCTATACTGGAGTATCTCAAGAAAAATAACCTTATGACAGAGTATCAACATGGGTTTATGAGGGATCGATCCTGTCAAACTAATTTGATCAGCTTCTATGAAGAGGTAAGTTCAAGCCTGGACCAGGGAAATGCAGTGGATGTTGTGTATATGGACTTTTCAAAAGCTTTTGATACGGTGCCACACAAAAGGTTGGTACATAAAATGAGAATAATGGGGATAGGGGAAAATATGTGTAACTGGGTTAAAAACTGGCTCAGTGATAGGAAACAAAGGGTGGTTATTAATGGTACGTACTCGGACTGGGTCTCAGTTCATAGTGGGGTACCACAGGGGTCAGTATTGGGCCCGCTTCTTTTCAACATATTTATAAATGACCTTGTTGGGGGCATGTGGAGTAGAATTTCAATATTTGCAGATGATACTAAACTCTGCAGGGTAATCAATACAGAGGAGGATAATTTTATATTACAGGGAGATTTATGTAAATTGGAGGATTGGGCTGAGAAGTGGCAATTGAAGTTTAATGTAGATAAATGTAAGGTCATGCACTTGGGTAGAGGAAATAACATTTATGATTATGTACTTAATTGTAGAACACTGGGTAAAACAGACACAGAAAAAGACTTGGGTGTATGGGTGGATGGTAAACTTCACTTTAGTGGACAGTGTCAGGCAACTGCTGCCAGGGCTAATAAAATAATGGGATGTATTAAAAGAGGTATAAGTGTTCATGAAAAAAATATAGTTCTACCTCTGTACAAGTCACTAGTGCGACCGCACTTAGAATACTGTGTACAATTCTGGTCACCGATATATAAGAAGGACAGCTGAACTGGAGAGGGTGCAGAGAAGAGCGACCAAGATTATTAGAGGAATGGGTGGGCTGCAATACCAAGACAGGTTATTAAACTTGGGGTTATTTAGTTTGGAAAAACGAAGGCTTAGGGGGGATCTAATCACAATGTATAAATATATGAGGGGACAGTACAGAGACCTTTCCAAAGATCTTTTTACACCTAGGCCTGTGACTGGAACACGGGGGCATCCGCTACGTCTTGAGGAAATAAGGTTTAATCATAATCACAGATGAGGATTCTTTACTGTACGAGCAGTGAGACTATGGAACTCTCTGCCGCATGATGTTGTAATGAGTGATTCACTGCTAACATTTAAGCAGAGCCTGGATGCCTTTCTTGAAAAATTTAATATTACCAGTTATGTATATTAGATTTTATGACAGGGTATTGATCCAGGGAACTAGTCTGATTGCCGGATGTGGAGTCAGGAAGGAAATTTTTTCCCCATTGGAACTTGTTTGCCACATTGGGTTTTTTTTGCCTTCCTCTGGATCAACATGTTAGGCTACGGGTTGAACTAGATGGACTTAGAGTCTCCCTTCAACCTTAAAAACTATGATACTATGATACTATGATATGTTGGACAGTGGGACCTGTGTCTCAGCAGTGTCTTGAAGCTGGGAGGAAACCAGTGAATGTGAAGCATAATGGACTTGGTGTGGAGCCTAAACTACAGCTCAGAGTAACCCTCAAACTGGTGATACTTATGTGAGAGCTGAACATTTAACTGTATGGGTGACTCTACATATTCCAGTACATACGTGGATTGCTTATTTTTGTTCTGTGATGCCGTAGAAAGGCTGTGTTTGTTTCCCTTTTTGCCAGTAGTTTATGCAATGCCAATAAACTTCCCATTGACCTGGAACCATGTGCTTGTATGAATGCTACTAGCTGCTAAAAACAAGGGAATCCCTAATATATATTTATAATATATTTTAGATTATTATTCATTTTTGTGTTTTTATTCTATGTTGTATATTCTTGTTTCATTCTATTGTTCTGTGGTCACACAGAAGAAAGATAGATGTTATTTTTTTATATACAAAAAAATGGTTTTATATCCTTTGCGTTGTTGTCCTGCTGGAACACTATGTCTTCCTTTTCATACCCATAGTACTCGAGTGTTACAAAATAAGTCATCTTGTAGAATACTCACATATAGCTCAGCATTGAGACCACCATCATACCTAATCAAGTATACAATGCCTTTGGCTCTATGGTGGGCTTTGCACACTACGACATCGCAGGTGCGATGTCGGTGGGGTCAAATTGAAAATGGCGCACTTCCGGCATCGCATGCGACATCGTAGTGTGTAAAGGCTAGATGATACGATTAACAAGCGCAAAAGCGTCGTAATCGTATCCTCGGTGCAGCGTCGGCGTAATCCATGATTACGCTGACGCGACAGTCCGATGTTGTTCCTCGCTCCTGCGGCAGCACACATCGCTGTGTGTGAAGCCGCAGGAGCGAGGAACATCTCCTACCGGCGTCACTGCGGCTTCCGTAGGATATGCGGAAGGAAGGAGGTGGGCGGGATGTTTACATCCCGCTCATCTCCGCCCCTCCGCTCCTATTGGCCACCTGCCGTGTGACATCGCAGTGACGCCGCACGACCCGCCCCCTTAATAAGGAGGCAGATCACCGGCCAGGGCGACGGTCGCAGGACAGGTGAGTCCATGTGAAGCTGCCGTAGCGATAATGTTCGCTACGGCAGCTATCACAAGGATATCGCAGTTGCGACGGGGGCGGGCACTATCGCGCTCGGCATCGCAGCATCGGCTGCGATGTCGCAGCGTGCAAAGTGCCCCTAAAAGAACCCCAATATCATCAGGCCTCCTCCACTGGACTTGACAGTTCCTTCAATTTTTTGATCCCTTAGCCCTTTTTTACCTTGTGTCTTCCAGACTCAATTGCACCCATCAGAGCCTAGTCCATTGACTTTCATCTCATCGCTCCAAATCACCCATTTCCAGTTTTTACTGTCCACTTCTCGTACTTGCAAAATTGAGCCAATGCTTCTTATGATATTGAAGTTGAGGCTTTTCCAACTTTTTTGGGGGGACCATTCCAGACTTGTGTAACGTGCATCATGCTCTGCTTGCATGGACATCTGTGATCTCACTATTATGAACCATAAAAGTCACCTCCACTGATGTGTTTGTCGCACCAGAATTGATAGACGATTTGTTGACTTAGATATTTGACGTGGCAGGATAGCTCAAGAAATTGCAATTTCTTTGCCAAAAATCTCAACTTTATAATAGTACAGTTTGGAATTTTTAGTGCAGTGCACATCTTAGGCTATGTGCCTGTGTCGCCCTGGGCAAGCCAGGGGACACAGGTCACACACCATCACACCTTACATCCCAGGTAGGAACACCACAGCTAACCAAAAATCCTTGTTGCCTTCCTCCAGAGGCTGATGATTCACACCAGGGGGTGGGCCAGGCGGTTGACTCCGCCCACCGAGGAGGTCACAGCTCTGGAGGCGGGAGAAATAAGGCAGATTAGCCCAGGCAGGGCTTGAGTGCAGATAGCTCAGGGAGGAGCAGGAGTGAGGAGCTAAGTAGAGGAGTTAAGAAAGTGAAAGTGAAAGTAGAAAAGTGGAAAAGGAGGAAAGCAAGTGAGGTGACAAGAAGGAAGGAAAGCCTGAAGGGTCCAGCTTTGTGTAGGGCCAGGTCAGCAAGGTCAGCAACGGCGGTGACTGTCTGGAGGGGGGACCGTTTGGAAGTTCCTGGAAGGACCCCGTTGGCTGTGTGCCCGGCGGTCTGGAGCAGTGTTCCGAAGGACAGTCAGCACCAGGGCAGGGGCCTCTCGGACCCCGGCAAGGCTAGGAGTCGCCAAATTTGCCGAATCCATCAGTGAAGGGGACGTAGATCCCCCAACAACCAAGTCCCGATTGAAGGCAACAGCCCAGCCAGTGTAGAAGAGACACCGCCACCGCCAAGGCACCAGTTTCTTAGGGCCAGCGCCTGCGGGCAAAGAGTAGAGCTCCCCCGGTCCAGCTTGAAGCCGGGGAGCGGGTTACCGGTGGGGACCCATCGCAACCAACCAGTTCATCAAGGTGCAAGGAAAAGGGACATCACCGTCACCTACCGGGAGAGCAAGTGCAGCCGTCCGTGGGACCGTCTATCCAGCCGTTGGTTTACCGTAAAAACTGTGTCACGTCTCAGGCTGAGTGAGTACCACAGTGCCGCAAGGCACAGCGCTGCCCCCGCGTCCCTGCGCCCACCAGGCCCTGCACCTCCCAAACCATCACCGGGCCCCGGGATCACCAACCCCTACCCACGGAGGGGCAACACAACACCTGGCTGCTCCGCATCACCATCCCCGGGACCCCTGTACTGAGCAGCGGTGGTGAAATCACCACAACCGTGGGAGGCGTCATGGACAATAATCATCCCCACACCCAACAAATCCCCTTTCACTCACGGGCGAGGAGTGCCGCTCGAGAAGCCCCCGGGATCCGGCCCACCGCTCGAGCCACCACTGAGCAGCAGCCGCCGGACCCGAGCAGAAGGGGTGAGCGTAGTGTGCTGACACCCTCCTCCCCGCCCGCGACAACTTGGCGTCACGAACAGGATCTTACCGCTCTGCCGTCTGGTAGAGGTGCGCCTTGTTACCGCCGGAGGCATCCGGCAGAAAAATTTCAGAAGCCGCCATCTTTGGCGCGAAAAGTTCCCGCTCGAGCGTCTTCTCGAGCAGTAGAGGCGCGAAGGCCAAAACCCCGCCCCGAGAGAGGAGGGGCCGGAAAGAGCTAAGGGGGACGAAAACAAGATGTCTGCGCCCGACGGAGCCGCTGGAGGAGCGGTGGTCGCAGCCGCAGCGGCACCCGCGGATGGGAATGGGCCTGCCCAAGTCCCGGCTGTACCGGCGGGAGGTGCCGCCGCCCCCGCGCTCGCTCAGGTCATGCCGTTCTCCTTGCCCTATGCGCTCGGAGCTGCCTGGCTACCGCAGTATGATGGGAAACCGGATGCCCTACAGGCCTTCCGGAAAAAGCTTAACCCGTTGCTAGAGCTGTACCCCCTGACTGATAAGCAACGTGCAGCGATAGTGCTAGGCCAGCTAACCGGTGCGGCGGAGCAGGAAGCGGAGACCTGGGCCGAGGGGGACCGGCTCTCTGTAGCCACCATCTTTGAGAAGCTACAGACTGCATTCGAGACCCGGACTGAAGCTGAGCTGAGGATGCAGTTTTACCAGTGCCGGCAACGAGCTGGGGATAGCATTCGGGACTATGCTCTACGTCTGCAGACCGCCCTCCGCATGCTGAAGCGGGTGAACTCTATTAATGAGGCAGATAGCAACAAGATGTTAGTGGAGCAATTTGCGCAGGGGATGAGGTCCCCTGAGGATCGTAAACAACTCCGGCTGTGGGCCCTGGAACACTCTGATGTGGACTTTGCTGTGTTAAAAGAGCGGGCTATCAAAGCACTCCAGCCCCCAGCTGCTGAAGTTCTGGAACCCGTCCCGTGGCCCGTCGAGACAGCTCCCGTTGTGGCGGCCTCGGCCAAACCAACCTCTGTAATACCTGCAGCCCCGAGCAGCACAGTAGAAGAGCTGGCAGCCCAGGTCCGTCGCATGGACGGAGACCTTGCCAAAATCCTTGCTGCACTGCAACCTTTGACCAGATCTCAGCCTCCAGCGCAGATACAGCTTGCTGACAGTCCCGAGGATGTTCCCTGGATGCAGCGCAGAAGTGCTAACAACCCGCGGAGCAGACCTCCAATCTGCTACAAGTGCCGTAAGTCGGGCCATTACTACCGACAGTGCCCGTTAAACGAGCAACCCCTGGGGCCCCGGGCCAATCCTCAGGAGTAGAACATCGTGGCCCCCCGGACTGGCGAGACCGATATATCGGGGCCCGCCCTATCATCCCCGTGGCTGTGGACGGCATACCAGTGATGGCTCTCTTGGACACTGGATCACAGGTAACTACCATACCGTACACGTTGTACCAGCGGTATTGGGCCATAGACGAGCTGGCGCCTCCAGACAATAGTATAACGTTGATTGCCGCTAATGGACTTCCATTGACCCAGGTGGGGTATAAACAAGTGGCTATGACAGTGGGGCAAGCTGAACTACAACACCAGGGTATGATTGTGATCATGAATGAACCCAGTGATCATAACCCGAAAATAGTGCTGGGAACCAATGTGATGGAACACTGCATGGCTGATGTGTTGACCCTATTGCAGCAGCTGGCCGCCACAGCGGCGGGGAGCCGGCAGAGGACTGTGCAGCGTGAGATCCGCGCCCTGATGTACCGCCAGCATGTATGCTCAACAGGAGGGGAGATTGGTGGAGTGAGAGTGATGGATGTTGCTCCATTGACTGTGCCCCCTAGGAGTGAGATGATGATCTGGTGTAGGGCAGCAGTAGGGCTTTAGGGGCGTGACTACCCTGCGATGATGGAGCCCATGCCTTCCGAGCACTGGCCCACTGTAATGGCCGCCCGAGGGGTGGTGGATGTGAAGAAAGGGAGAGTGCCTGTGAGAGTGTTGAACTGTGGGGAGGAAGAAGTCAGGCTCCCCCGGTATGCCACCATTGCCAAGCTGCTTACCCTGGACCCTCACACTATCCATGAAGCCAGTCCATCCACACTCCCACCTACCACCAACCCTCCCCCACCCCAGGGGGACACAAAGGAGTGGCACCAACAGCTACATGTAGGCACTGATGATACCCCTACACATCACAGGGCAGGGATACACAGGGTGGTGCAGGATACGAACAGGTTTTCAGTAAGCACCCCCTAGACTTTGGGCAGATCAAGGGGGTCCAACACCACATTCCCACAGGTGAACATCCCCCTATCAAAGAGAGGTATAGACCTATTCCCCCTGCACATTACCAGTGTGCCAAAGATATGTTGAGGAATATGAAGGAGGCGGGGGTTATTCGGGACAGCTGTAGTCCCTGGGACGCTCCGTTGGTACTGGTTAAGAAGAAGGATGGTACTATGCGAATGTGTGTGGACTACCGGAAGATCAACCAGATAACCCATAAAGATGCCTATCCATTACCTCGTATTGAAGAGTCTTTGGCTGCACTGAGAACTGCAAACTACTTCTCGACCCTTGACCTCACCAGCGGATACTGGCAAGTGGCCGTGGCCCCAGAGGACCGGGAGAAGACCGCCTTCACCACCCCGATGGGGCTCTGCGAATTCATTAGCATGCCGTTTGGGCTGTGCAATGCCCCCGGGACCTTCCAACGGTTGATGGAGTGCTGTCTGGGACATTTAAACTTCGACACCGTCCTGCTGTATTTGGATGATGTGATTGTTTATTCCCAGACGTATGAAGCCCATCTGGAGCACCTGGCCGAGGTGTTCACGTCCCTTGCCAAGTACGGGATGAAGTTGAAGCCCTCAAAATGCCACCTGCTGAAACCCAGGGTGCAGTATCTAGGGCATGTGGTGAGTGCGGATGGTGTCGCCCCCGACCCTGAGAAGATCACTGCCATCCAGAGCTGGCCGAGACCAACTACAGTGAGGGAAGTAAGGCAGTTTCTGGGTCTGGTGGGGTACTATCGGCGCTTTATAAAGGGGTACACGAAGATGGCTGCCCCCATGCAAGATCTCCTCGTGGGACAGACCAAAGGTAGTAGACCCATTGGGGCCCCACTGTCGTGGGAGGACAAGCATGAGGAGTCCTTTTGCCAGTTGAAGGCGGCCTTGACCGGAGAAGAGGTCCTGGCGTACCCTGACTATGGGCGCCCGTTCATCCTCCACACGGACGCCAGTAACGTGGGGCTAGGGGCGGTCCTATCCCAGGTCCAGGATGGAAAGGAGAAGGTGATTGCCTACGCTAGCCGAAAACTCCGGCCGACCGAAAGGAACCCTGAGAAGTATAGCTCCTTCAAGCTCGAGCTATTGGCGTTGGTGTGGGCTATCACGGAGCGGTTCCGCCACTACTTGGCGGCAGCCAAATTCACCGCGTTTACGGACAACAATCCGCTGACTCACCTGAACACGGCCAAGTTGGGCGCGCTGGAGCAGCGGTGGGTAGCCCGGCTAGCCAACTATGATTTCACCATAAAGTACCGAGCTGGTCGTGTCAACATAAATGCTGATGCACTCTCCCGGATGCCCCATTTGTCAGAAGAGGGGTGCGAGGATGACGACCTCGAGGAGATCGAGTTGCCTGCGTTTCACCAGCTGCCTACTGAGAGGGTACAAGTATGTCAGCAAAGGGTGGATCTGGACCCGCGGCCCAGTCAAGAGTGGCAGGACGCCCACGATCAAGCGCCGGCTGTCCGCCTTGTCAAGACTCTGGTGGAACAAGGTGCTATGGGAATAGACCCTGCCGCTCCAGCCGAAGCCCAACGCTTGTGGAAAGAACGGAAACGGCTTTACCTACACCAAGGGAGGCTGTACCGTGAGCTGATCAACCCGAAGACCCATGAGAAAATATGCCAGTTAATCGTTCCTCAAGCTGATGTCACTACTGTCCTGCAGGCATACCATGATGGTGCTGGCCACTTCGGGTGGAAGAAGCTGGAGATGCTGTTGAGGGAGCGGTTCTATTGGAGTGGGATGCGTGAATCGGTGGAAGCCTGGTGCCGAGAGTGCGGTCCTTGTACGCTGAGGAGAAAGGACGAGACTAGCCAGAGGGCACCGTTACATCCCATAGTCACCCATCAGCCGCTGGAGCTGGTCGCCCTAGACCATGTCAAGCTCACCCCTAGCCGAAGTGGGTACACCTACGCGTTGACCATGGTAGACCACTACTCAAGATTTATGGTGGTAGTCCCCGTTAAGGACCTGACTGGTCGAACCGCTGCTCGAGCGTTCCAGGCTTATTTTTGCCGACCCCATGGGTACCCCGAGAAGGTGCTGACTGACCAAGGCCCGGCTTTTGAAGCAGAAGTGTTTCACGAATTCTGCCAGTTGTACGGCTGCAAGAAGATCCGGACCACTCCGTACCACGCCCAAACCAACGGCATGTGCGAGAAAATGAACCACCTGGTCCTGGGGCTCCTCAAAACGCTACCGCTGGAAGAACGGAACATGTGGCTGGAAAAGTTGCCCGACTTGGTCGAAATGTGCAATAATATCCCATCCAGCTCGACGAAGTGCACCCCAGCGTATCTGATGAGGGCTCGGCCTGGCCGCCTGCCAGTGGATCTGGAGATGGGGTTGGAGGCCCCGGAAGCACTCCCTTCAACGGCAGAGTGGGAAAGTCGGAGGAGGGCCCAGTACCGGCAAATCCAGGAGTATGTGGAGAAAAACCTCAGTCGAAGTCGAGAACAGCAAGAGCACCGGTTCAATCAGAAGGCGCCCGCAGGTCTTTTCCAGCCAGGAGATGAGGTGCTGAAACGGAAGAGAAAAGCCCATAAACTGGATGATCAGTGGGAGCAAGTCCCTTACGTCATACAACCCACACAATGGGGAGATGGGAAGACCTACCAGATCAGTCGTGACCAAGGGGGCACCCTGGCCACAGTTTCTCGGGACCATCTAAAAAAATGCCCCCCAGCGTTGAAGGCAGAGGCTGAAGTACCGGTTCCTCCACCAGTGGAGAAGGCAGCAGAGGTAATCCACACTGTAATGGGTGACTTCCCAGCAAACTGGCCTACACAGAACGGCGCGGTGATACTTCCAGTGATACTGTTCCCACAACCCGTGGATGAAGAAGTAGTGGAAGCGGTTAACCGTGAGCCAGAACCAGTGCCGGTGCCCAGGGACGAACCTGTACCCAGTCCCCCTACACCTCCGCCTGCTCCACACTATAGCAGGGAGGAGGAACCGATTGTTCCCTCTACCCCACTGTCTAGCAACACTGACACCGGGCCCCGAAGGTCCACCTGTTCCTACCTAGGTAGACCCCCACTTAGGTACAGGGAGACCGTTCTATGAGTAAAAGGGGTCCGCAAATGTGAAAGAGTGGTTGTTAGTTTAAAAAGTTTGAAAAAGTTTGAAAATGATAAGAAAAATGATGATGACCGAGTGCCTTACCTGATTTGCTTTGTGATTACAACCGGCTGGAGCCGGCACCGTTGTCCCCGTGGGGACCGTTAAAAAGTTTTTGCATGGAGGACTATCCATGGACAAGCCCGTGAACTTGCAGGGCAACCACAAACGTTAGTGGCTTGTAAATATGTTGTTTACCGTTACCGTTTCCGCAATGCCGCCTCCGGAGAGGCAGGTTGGAGGGAGGGCCCTCAGCAGAGCAGGCTGGGGCCCAGCCACCAAAGGAACCGGTGGCTACCCTCTGGAGGGAAGGACAGATCCCGCTCGGGTACCGTGTGCTGGACTGTGGGTCAAGGGGTGCTGCCTGGGTTTTAGGGGCAGCATCAGGGCCAGGTTGCTTGGGTGGGAGAGAGCGGAAACCGTAACCGTAAACCGTTATGCAACGTTAAAAGAAATGTGCCTCCCGTCTTGGGAAGAGTTATTATTGAAAATGTAAATATGTTATATCACTATGTTATCTTTTTCAGAAAAATAAAACCGGTGTTGGACGGCAGCCCGCGGACGGTCTGCATTTTGCTAAGGGGGAATGTGTCGCCCTGGGCAAGCCAGGGGACACAGGTCACACACCATCACACCTTACATCATAGGTAGGAACACCACAGCTAACCAAAAATCCTTGTTGCCTTCCTCCAGAGGCTGATGATTCACACCAGGGGGTTGGCCAGGCGGTTGGCTCCGCCCACCGAGGAGGTCACAGCTCTGGAGGCGGGAGAAACCAGGCAGATTAGCCGAGGCAGGGCTTGAGTGCAGATAGCTCAGGGAGGAGCAGGAGTGAGGAGCTAAGTAGAGGAGTTAAGAAAGTGAAAGTGAAAGTAGAAAAGTGGAAAAGGAGGAAAGCAAGTGAGGTGACAAGAAGGAAGGAAAGCCTGAAGGGTCCAGCTTTGTGTAGAGCCAGGTCAGCAAGGTCAGCAACGGCGGTGACTGTCTGGAGGGGGGACCGTTTGGAAGTTCCTGGAAGGACCCCGTTGGCTGTGTGCCCGGCGGTCTGGAGCAGTGTTCCGAAGGACAGTCAGCACCAGGGCAGGGGCCTCTCGGACCCCGGCAAGGCTAGGAGTCGCCAAATTTGCCGAATCCGTCAGTGAAGGGGACGTAGATCCCCCAACAACCAAGTCCCGATTGAAGGCAACAGCCCAGCCAGTGTAGAAGAGACACCGCCACCGCCAAGGCACCAGTTTCTTAGGGCCAGCGCCTGCGGGCAAAGAGTAGAGCTCCCCCGGTCCAGCTTGAAGCCGGGGAGCGGGTTACCGGTGGGGACCCATCGCAACCAACCAGTTCATCAAGGTGCAAGGAAAAGGGACATCACCGTCACCTACCGGGAGAGCAAGTGCAGCCGTCCGTGGGACCGTCTATCCAGCCGTTGGTTTACCGTAAAAACTGTGTCACGTCTCAGGCTGAGTGAGTACCACAGTGCCGCAAGGCACAGCGCTGCCCCCGCGTCCCTGCGCCCACCAGGCCCTGCACCTCCCAAACCATCACCGGGCCCCGGGATCACCAACCCCTACCCACGGAGGGGCAACACAACACCTGGCTGCTCCGCATCACCATCCCCGGGACCCCTGTACTGAGCAGCGGTGGTGAAATCACCACAACCGTGGGAGGCGTCATGGACAATAATCATCCCCACACCCAACAAATCCCCTTTCACTCACGGGCGAGGAGTGCCGCTCGAGAAGCCCCCGGGATCCGGCCCACCGCTCGAGCCACCACTGATAAGCAGCCGCCGGACCCGAGCAGAAGGGGTGAGCATAGTGTGCTGACACCCTCCTCCCCGCCCGCGACATGCCCACGTACCGTATTTTCATGCAGTTACGCTGCGATCTGCACCACAGCGTAACTGCATGCGTCCTGCATCCCCAGCACAATCTATGAAGATTGTGCCTAATCCATGCCCACGTGGCGTATTTGAACGCAGCGCTTCGGCTGCTGCTGAAGCGCTGCGTTCTAAAAAGTGACATGTCACTTCTTTCGTGCGCTTTGCATGCAGCCCCCACTCTGTCTATGGGAGAGGCTGCATCCAGAGCGCATGAAATCGGCTTTTCAGTATGCACTGTTTCTGCAGCGATTTGAAGCGCACGTGTGCTGTTCAAATCGCTGCAGAAATTTCTGCAGGGACAGAACGCAACGTGGGCACATAGCCTTATAATACATGCCATTTTGAGTTTAGCTGGCTTTCTTGGTTTTTTTTTTTTACTTAGATATTTTGCCTGGATGTCATCCTCTTGGTTTTTGAATGGATGGAAGGACTTCATTTCATATTCCTCCAACTGTCATGACACCCACAGGATTCATTGTGGCAATTTTCTTGGCCAAGAGACCACTATAAATGAGCTAGATGATAAGGTTTCTCTTTTCTTGGGAAATCTTCTTCATGGCTGCTCCTCGATTCGAACCAATGACCTTTAGTTTGAAAATCAACCTATTAAAACACTGAGCTATTAGGAAATGATAGAACAGGTTGTAATTTGTAGAATAGAAAAAAAACAAAGAGAAAAATTGCATGAAAAATACCCTGACTATAAATAAATAAACTGCAAGTGCTTAATAACAGGGTACTTAGTGTATACATTTTTGCAAAAAGGTAAGCGTCTCACTTTGCTGTGTATTTAATCTGGGACACAGCTGACCACTTGCCACCATTCATATTGGAGTTTTGACATAACACTAGTCAGGAATTGATAATGTTTTTAACTTCAGTAGGCTAGGGACTGTCTCAGATGGGTACACCTTGACGAGGTGAGACAGCTTCTTACCTTTTTGCAAAAATGTATACACTAAGTACCCTGTTATTAAGCACTTGCAGTTTATTTATTTATAGTCAGGGTATTTTTCATGCAATTTTTCTCTTTGTTTTTTTTCTAGTCTTAAGGCTGCAATTCACATGCTTAATGTTGCATGTTTACTGAACATTGTTTCAGCTCAGTTTTTTGGTGTTTTTTTGTATGTTATCTTGCTTTGTTGCAAGTTGGGGGCGCAGCCCTTCTAATACTGAGACTGAACAACTAATTGCGTCTCACTTTGCTGTGTATTTAATCTGGGACACAGCTAACCACTTGCCACCATTCATATTGGAGTTTGACATAACACTAGTCAGGTATTGATAATGTTTTTAACTTCAGTAGGCTAGGGACTGTCTCAGATGGGTACACCTTGACGAGGTGAGACAGCTTCTTACCTTTTTGCAAAAATGTATACATTAAGTACCCTGTTATTAAGCACTTGCAGTTTATTTATTTATAGTCAGGGTATTTTTCATGCAATTTTTCTCTTTGTTTTTTTCTAGTCTTAAGGCTGCAATTCACATGCTTAATGTTGCATGTTTACTGAACATTGTTTCAGCTCAGTTTTTTGGTGTTTTTTGTAATTTGTAGAATACAGGAAGAAAAAAAAATCAAACACCAGGAGCAAAAAACTAAATGCAGTAACATGACAAGAATCTGTATAACTAATAATATGCTAAATAGTTGCAAGAACTGTCCAGCGCTTTGGTCCCATCCATATTTGGATGCTTCTTGAAGTATGTTTGGGTTCATTGACCTGCTGGCAGACCCATAACCTAGAATGTAATCCCAGCTTTCTGACAATGGGCAATACATTGCAACTCAAAATCCTTTGGTGATCTTCAGATTTCATGATCCCTTGCCCTCAGTCAATGCACCATGTGCCAGAGGCAGCAAAACAACCCCAAAACATGTTTGAACCTGGACCATAGTTGACTGTAGATACTCCGTTTTTTTCTTCGTAGGCCTCATTCCGTTTTTGGTAAACAAAAAGAGAAGCTCTATCTTCGTCTCATCTGTCCAAAAGATGCTTTCCCAGAAGAATTTTGACTAATGTGGGCTTCACACGGTACGATCTACCATGCAATTGCACGAGTGATCATACCCGCCCCCGTCGTTTGTGCGCCACGGGCAAATCGCTGCCCGTGTCGCACAAAGTCGTTAAACCGCCGTCACACGCACTTACCTGCTAAGCGACGTCGCTGTGGGCAGCAAACATCCTCTTCCTGAAGGGGGTGGGACGTTCGGCGTCACAGCGACGTCACACAGCCGTCGGCCAATAGAAGTGGAGGGGTGGAGATGAGCGGGACGTAAACATCCCGCCCACCTCCTTCCTTCCGCATAGCCGGTGGGAGCCGCGGGACGCAGGTAAGCTGTGTTTATCGTTCCCGGGGTGTCACACGGAGCAACGTGTGCTGCCCCGGGAACGATGAACAACCTGCGCAAATAAGATTAAACAATTTTTTAAAAATGAGCGACGAGTACACGATCCACGATTTATAACCGATTTGGAGTCGCACGTAGGTGTCACACGAGACGACGTCGTGAACGATGCCGGATGTGCATCACAAAAACCATGACCCCGACGACAGATCGCACGATAGATCGTCTCGTGTGACACACGCATTACTCCTGTACATTTTGGCAACCTACAATCTAGCTGTTTTATGTCTCTGTGTCAGCAGTGGGATCCTTCTGGGCCTCCTATCAAAGCATTTTATTTTATTCAAATATTAATGAATAGCTTGCACTAGTTTGCACCCAGAGCCTGCAGGACAGCTTGAATTTCTTTGGAACTTGATTGGGGCTGCTGATCCACCATCCATACTATCCTGCATTACAATCTTACATCAGTTTTTCTTTGCTATCTGCGTCCATAAAGATAAGCTACAGTGCCATGGGTTGTAAACTTCTTGATTATGTTGCTCATCATGGACATCATGACTAGGGATGGGCGATCCCGATCTGTAAAGATTCCTGGAAGCTCGTGTTACAGATCGGGTCCAGATCGGGTCTAGATCGGGTCATGGGCTGTAAAAAAAAGCACATTATTAAAAAACATTGTCATTATACTTACAGGTCCTGCGACGTGTCCTGCAGACTCCCAGCAGCTCCTGCTTCTGAGTCCGATCATTGCTGTGCCGCCGGTAACCAGTTTGATGTCCTGGACTAGCCAGGTAGTCACAGATAGCGCCCCGCACAACACCTGTCCCCTAAAAAGGTGTCATCAGCCAACCATTAAAACCTAGTCACCTCTCTCAGTGTTTGATGGACACACCAGGGGGGCGGAGCCAGGCAGTTGGCCACGCCCTCCGAGGAGTTCAGAGGGCCTGAGGCAGGAAAACACAAGGAGTTCTAGAGAGTTCAGTTTGAGAGTCGAGTGGAGGAGGTCAGGCCTGTGTGCCAGGCCTGTGACAGACTGATAGGTGCCAGGGTAGGAGTCCTGGTACTTTTGGCTAGGAGGCAAGCAGTGGCCTCAGCCTGCAGGAGCAGGGAAGACAGCTTGGTGGAACCGTGGTGGATCGGGACAGGGTAGTGGCCTGCCGGTACCGACCCGGGGAACCGACTCGGAAACCGGAGCACAAAAGGGGGGTACTCAGACCCTGAAACGAGGTCCAGAAGCCACTGGACCAAGTTAATTAACTGATTGCGGTCTGAACTATAGGTCCTTTCCCACCCAAAGTCCCAACTGAAGACAGAAGGCAGAAAGATCCCACGGTCCAGCATCTGCGGGCAAAGGGCTCTGCCGACATCCACAAAACCATGGAGCGGACTCCCATCGCTGAAGCACAGGCAGTCCACAGATACACAACACAATTGCAGGAAAAAGGCAGAGAACACCAACCGGGTGGGGGACCCGACTCAGGCTGCTGCGGGCACCGACCACCATCAACTTGTTTTACCAGAGACTTGTGTGTGTTACTAATCGTGAGTACAACTGTGCCCTCCGGCTGCGCACCTCTCTACACCGCCCAATCACAACAACACCCAATGGGTCCCGGGGCCACAATCCCTGCCCACGGAGGGGTTTAACATCTTGCTGCATAAACATCTCCCCCGGGTGCCCCGTAACTGCAGCGATGGTGTCTACACCTTCACCACATCCCATGGGTGGCGTCATGAACTTAACCGTGGCTCCTGCCGTACACCTACGTCCCCTAAACCGCCAGCCCCCCTTTCAGATCGAAGTGACCACGGGGCCCCCGGGTCTGGAAGCGCTCGAGCCACCTACCAGCTGCAGCCGAGTGTGGGGCGGTACACATTGACTCCTCTGGCGTCACGAACAGGATACTTACCCATTCACTTACCTAGTGAAGTGCGCCTTGAAGTGAAGTCAGCTGTGATCCGTTGCGAAATTTTCGGAATCCGCCATCTTGTCACCATCTTTCCTGCCAGAGTCTTCTTCCCTGCAGAAAGGGTGCGAAATCTGAAGCCCCGCCCCCTGGGAACACGGCCGTAAAGCAAGGCCGGAGGTCGAAAAACTAAACTTACCGGCCGGAGAGAGTAAGTCTGCGAAAAGACCAAGGGGGAGAAGCGGGAAGATGTCCGCGCCTAACCTCGACGGTGGAGTGGCGCAGGCCGCTGGAGCGGTGGTGCCCACAGGTGGGCCCGACGATGGGAACGTGGCGGCGCTCGCTCCGGTCGCAGGAGTGGGGGAGGCCACGGCTCCGACGGTCGCCCAGGTAATGCCAATCTCCTTGCCCTACGTGCCCGGCGCTGCCTGGCTACCCCAGTACGATGGGAAGCCTGACGCCTTGCAGGTGTTCCGGAAAAAGATATGAACGATTCTCGATTTGTATGCCATGACTGGCAAGCAGCATGCAGTAGTAGTGCTAGGGCAGCTGACGAGGGCTGCCGAGCAGGAGGTGGAGACTTGGGCAGATGCGGACCGGGCCTCGGTAACCGCCATTTTTGATAAACTCCAGGTCGCCTTCGAAACCCACACGGAAGCGGAGTTACGGATGCAGTTTTACCATTGTCGGCAGCGACCAAAGGACAGTATAAGAGACTATGCCTTGCGGCTGCAAACAGCCTTGCATACACTAAAGCGGGTGGACCCCATCAATGAGACTGATAGCAACAAAATGCTAGTGGAACAGTTCCTGCAGGGACTGGGGTCCGCCGAAGAGCACAAACAACTACGGCTGTGGTCTTTGGAACATGCCAACCTGGACTTACAGTGCTAAAAGAGCGCGCCATCAAGGCCCTACAAACATCAGAAGCCGGCGCCCCCCGATCTGCAATCTTGGCCGGTTGATACTGCTCCCGTTTTGGTAGCGCCCCCCTTGCTGGCCCTGCCGGCCCCTGCTGCAGCCACCGGAGCTCCGGAAGATCTGACATTGCAAGACCGGCGCCTGAATGAGGACGTCACCCGGATCCTGACCGCTTTCCAGCTACCGACGAGAGTCAAGCCCGCGGAGAAGATCCAGCTCGCCGACTGTCCGGAAAAAGTCCCGTGGATGCAGCGGAGGAGGAACAACGACCAATGGTATGGACCGCCTGTCTGCTACAAGTGTAACAAGACCGGCCACTACTCCAGACGGAGTCGATTAAACGAGCAACCCCTGAGGCCAAGGGCCAATCCTCAGGAGTAGATCCTCAAGGCCCAACTGATTGGCGGGATCGGTATGTTGGAGGTCGCCCCATCATCTCCCTGGCGGTGGACGGCATCCCGACCATGGCCCTGCTCGACACCGGATCGCAGGTAACGACTATGCCTTACACGTTGTACAAGCGATATTGGGCTGATAGTGAACTTGCCCCTCCAGATGATGGGCTAACTATCATTGCAGCCAATGGGCTCCCTATGATCCAGGTGGGGTTCAAGGAAGTGACCCTGACTGTGGGACGGACAGAGCTGAGACGTCAAGGGATGATTGTGGTGCTGAATGATTCCAGTGACTGTAACCCAAAGGTGGTCCTCGGGACCAACGTGATTGAGCACTGCATGGGGGAAGTGTTGAGCCTGTTGCAGCAATTGTCTGCCACTGCGGGAGGGGGTCGGCAGAGGGCACTGCAGCGTGAGATCCGGGCCCTCTTGCAGTGACAGCAGGTGAACATGACAGGTGGAGAGATTGGTGGTGTGCGGGTGATGGATGCTGCGCCTTTGGTGGTGCCGCCGCAAAGTGAGATGATGATTTGGTGTAGGGCAGCAGTAGGACCCCAAGGCTAGGATTACCTGGCAATGGTAGAGCCTTTGCCTTCAGAGCACTGGCCCACAGTAATGGCAGCCAGAGGGGTGATTGATGTCAAAAAGGGGAGAGTGCCCGTGAGAGTGCTGAATTGTGGAGAGGAAGAGGGCCGTCTCCCCCGCTACGCCACCATAGCCAAGTTGTTCACCGTAGATGCACATGCCATCCACGAAACAATCCCCACAACCACTACACCACACTTGGGTAGTGACCCTCCACCCGAACAGTTAGCGGAGTGGTGCCAGGAGTTGCATGTCGGCATCGAATCCAACCCCATGCACCACAGAGAAGGGGTATACCGGGTAGTGCAGGAGTACGGGCAGGTTTTCAATAAGCACCCGCTAGATTTTGGAAGAATTAAGGGGGTTCAACACCATATCCCCACGGGTACACATCCACCCATTAAGGAAAGGTACAGGCCAATCCCACCTGCACACTATCAGTGCGCCAAGGACATGTTGAGGAACATGAAGGAGGCAGGGGTCATCCAGGATAGTTGTAGTCCCTGGGCAGCTCCATTGGTGCTGGTGAAGAAGGATGGGACCATGAGAATGTGTGTGTATTACCGGAAGATCAATCAGATAACGCATAAAGATGCCTACCCTCTCCCCCGCATTGAAGAGTCACTGGCTGCGCTGAAGACTGCTAATTATTTCTCTACCATTGACCTTACTAGTGGCTACTGGCAGGTGGCGGTAGCACGGGAAGACCGCGAGAAGACTGCGTTCGTTACCCCCATGGGACTCTGCGAGTTCAAAAGTATGCCGTTCGGGCTGTGCAATGCCCCGGGGACCTTCCAGAGGCTCATGGAGTGCTGTTTGGGGCATCTCAACTTCGAGACTGTTCTGCTGTATTTGGACGACGTGATTGTGTATTCCAAGACATATGAAGTTCATCTGGAGCACTTGGCAGAAGTGTTTGCGGCCCTCTTCAAGTACGGGATGAAGTTAAAACCCTCTAAGTGCCACCTGTTAAACCCAAAGTGCAGTACCTCGGGCATGTGGTGAGTGCGGAAGGCGTAGCCCCGGATCCTGGGAACATTACCGCTATCCAGAACTGGTCGAAACCAACCACGGTGAAGGGGGTGAGGCAGTTCCTGGGCCTAGTGGGCTACTACCGCCGTTTTATAAAGGGATACACGAAGATGACCACGCCCATGCAAGACCTCCTCATGGGACAGACCAAGAATGGTAGATCTCCTGGTAGATCTCCTGTCTGGGGTGAGAAGCATGAGGATTCCTTCCAACAGCTGAAGTCAGCCCTGACAGGGGAAGAAATCTTGGCTTATCCTGATTACGGCCTTCCGTTCATCCTTTACACCGACACCAGCAATGTAGGCCTGGGTGCGGTCCTGTCCCAAGTACAAGATGGAAGAGAGAAGGTGATCGCCTATGCCAGCAGGCAGCTCCGGCCAACAGAGAGGAACCCCGAGAATTACAGTTCCTTCAAGCTCGAATTCTTGGCCCTTGTGTGGGCGATAACAGAAAGGTTTAAACATTACCTCGCAACGGCAAAGTTCACTGCCTTCACAGACAACAACCTGTTGACACATCTGGATACAGCCAAGCTGGGCGCCCTGGAGCAGCGGTGGATGGCTCGACTGTCCAATTACGATTTCACCATCAAGCACAGGGTTGGCCGCAAGAACACCAACGCGGATGCGCTGTCTCGGATGCCACACCTGCCTGAAGAAGGGATGGAGGAAGACAGCCTGGAGGAGATCAAGCTACCCGCATTCCATCGGCCAAGGGATGAGAAGCCCTGTGTCAACCAACAGCAGGCGAACCTTGACCCGATGCCCAGCCAGGGGTGGCAAGAAGCCCAGGATCGGGAGCCTGCAGTTCAGCTGGTTAAAACGATGATTGCCCAGGGCTCTTCCAGGATTGACCCCACAGCCCCCTCCCAGGCTCAGCGGTTGTGGAAAGAGAGGGACCGTCTGTACCTGCATCAAGGGAAGCTGTATAGGGGGTTGATCAACCCGAAGACCCATGAGAAAGTTCGCCAGCTGTTGGTGCCCCAGGCATGCGTGCCCAAGGTCTACCATGATGGCGCAGGTCACTTCGGCTGGAAGAAGTTGGAGATGCTGCTGAGGGAGCGGTTTTACTGTAGCGGGATGCGAGAGTTCGTTGAGGCCTTGTGCCGAGAGTGTGGTCCCTGTACGCTGAGAAGACGGGATGAAACCAGTCAGAAGGCCCCGTTACAGCCGATTGTCACTCCCCAGCCGCTGGAGTTGGTCGCCTTGGACCATGTGAAGCTCACGCCCAGCCAGAGCGGGTATACCTATGCCCTGACCATTGTAGACCACTACTCAAGATTCATGGTGGTTGTTCCCGTCAAAGATTTGACAGGCCGTAGTGCGGCGAAAGCCTTCCAGGCCTACTTTTGCCGGCCGCATGGCTACCCGGAGAGGGTGCTCACGCGGACGAGGGCCTGGCCTTTGAAACAGAGGTGTTCCAGGAGTTCTGCCACTTGTACAGGTGCAGGAAGATCCGGAACACACCCTACCATGCCCAAACAAATGGGATGTGCGAGAAAATGAATCATCTGGTCCTTAACCTGCTCAAGACATTACCCCTGGAAGAGCGGAACCTGTGGCCGGAGAAGTTGCCTGACTTGGTGGACATGTACAATAACATCCCCTGCAGCTCCACCAAGTGCACGCCTGCGTACCTGATGAGAGCCCAGCCAGGGCGGCTGCCAGTGGACCTAGAAATGGACATAGAGATGCCCGAAGCTCTTCCCTTCACTGCCAACTGGGATGCCAAGCCACAGACGCAGTACCGACGGATCCAAAAGTATGTGGAAAGGAATCTGCGTCGAAATCGAGAAAAGCAAGAACAGCGCTTCAACAAGCAGGCTCAGGCTGCCCCTTTTGGACCTGGGGATGTGGTGCTGAAGCGTAAAAGGAGAACGCACAAGCTCGACGATCAATGGGAAAGGACACCCTACGTCATACAGCCCACTGGATGGGAGAATGAGAAGACCTACTTGATTAGCCGCGACCAGGGAAAAACTACAGCCACTGTTTCCAGGGAGCACCTGAAGAGATGCCCGGGTCCCCTGAGACTGGTAGACGAGGTGCCCGTGCCCACGCCGAGCGTGGAGGAAAAGAAGGGAGTGATCCATACAGTAATGAGCGACTTTCCAGCTGATTGGCCTATGCAGAACGGTGCGGTGATTGTCCCTGTGATAATGTTCTCACAACCCGTGGAAGAAATGGAGCCGGAGATGCCCGCCAGCAAGATATCCGGGCAAACGCCCAGGGATGCACCTACACCACGCCCCCGTAGGTCTCTACCCGCCATACCCGACACCCGGGAAGAGGGACCAGTTGTCCCCTCTCCCCCATTGCCTCCACCTGAGAATGTTGAGCCCAGGAGGTCCACGCGCCCTAATCTAGGTCAGCCCCCGCTTAGATACCGGGAAACTGCCATCTAGGGGTGCAGCAGGTTGATTATGTAAATAAGTGTGTGAATGAATACCAATCACCCGAGACTCTCACCTGATTCTGAAGAGTGTTGAAAGGTAGCGGTTCCCGACTACCATACTGCCTGTCCCCGTTGAGACTTTGTTATGGCCCCATTATAGCCCGTTTTAAATGAACATGGCCGAGAACTTGTAGGCCACCCAAAAACTTTTGCGCTTGTAAATAATCCCCGGACTAACCTTCCAGGTCCTACAGTCTCCGGAGAGGCTGGTTGGAGGAAGGGGCTGCGGCAGAGGAGGCCGAGGTCCCCTCACCATGCAAATCGGTGACAACCCTCCGGGCCAAGGGTCCCCTGGATGTGGGGCCTCTGAGAGACTGCCGGGTAAGGAACTTATTACCCGGCCCGTATGGGTAATACCCGGACCTGAACCCGATTCCTGGACTGGGGAAAAGGGGTGCTGACCTAGTTTTTAGAGGCAGCATCAGGGCTAGGTTTGCTTGGGTGGGCAAATGAAAGGACCCAGTCCTATCCCGTTCCCGGTTAATAAAATGCAACGTTTAAGTGACATGCCTCCCGCAAGGGAAGATAACCAAACATGCTTGAGTTGTATAAATGTTAGTATACCTGTAAATATGTTTTTATCTTTTGCAGTTCAGAAAAATAAACGGTGGTGGTCAGACAGCCCGCTGACGGTCTGTAGTTAACTAAGGGGGAGTGTGACGCCCTGGACTAGCCAGGTAGTCACAGATAGCGCCCCGCACAATACCTGTCCCCTAAAAAGGTGTCATCAGCCAACCATTAAAACCTAGTCACCACTCTGAGTGTTTGATGGACACACCAGGGGGGCAGAGCCAGGCGGTTGGCCACGCCCTCCAAGGAGTTCAGAGGGCCTGAGGCAGGAAAACACACGGAGTTCTAGAGAGTTCAGTTTGAGAGTCCAGTGGAGGAGGTCAGGCCTGTGTGCCAGGCTTGTGACAGACTGACAGGTGCCAGGGTAGGAGCCCTGGTACCTTTGGCTAGGAGGCAAGCGGTGGCTATTTAGGAAAATCATCAGTCTGATGCTGCCTACTGTTTTATAAAATAAAAAGGGCAGCCCCAGATTGGTGATAGGTGCTCTTTAAATGCACCATTGCTTTCGAAACAATCTTAATTCATACCTTAAGCCTGGTAAGCAATGATAGGCATGAAAAAAAGTAGACACGCTCTTCCCAGAAACAGCGCCATGTTTGTTTGTAAGCTACATCTGCGGTCAGCTAAATGGGGCTGAACTGCAACGCTAGACACAGCCCATGGCCACGTGGAATTCTTCCTAAAAACGGTGATCCTTTTATTCTAATCCTGCATAATCTCTTTAATTTGTTAAAAGATACATAGTTCATTTTTCTCTCATCTTTATAAATATTATTTTTAAGAAAACATTACCTTACTTCACATCTTTGACTGAATAAACTTTGTAGACTATTTAATGTCTGCAAATTTTAAAAATGCAGCTGCACTGTATGAAAATATCGATGTAGAGTTTATATGCTGCATTGTTGAAGCTATCAGTCACACTCTACAAACAGTATACTTTGCAGTTTCTCATATTTCAGTTCTGACAGATTCTGAAGTTTTTTCTTTGTTCAGTAAGTATTAAATTACAATGAAGCGCGCACGTTCATGTGATTTTTGCTTGGTTTGGTTGTAAATGTTACTGTAGTGCCCTCTGCTGGTTTACATTAAATATGTTACTTCTAGCTAGAAATGTTACAGATTGATCCACAAAGACAGGGTTTCTAAAAGCCAAGACACAAACAAGTAATGTTTTGGCAGCACAACACCAATTACATATATATATATATATATATATATATATATATATTTATTTATTTTTAACAACTTTTAACTTAACTATGGCTAAAAGAAAGTCCTACTGAAAGATCAGACGAATGTGTTGGATCTTTTTTAATGTGGTTGAAAAATGCTGTTGTGGCGTCCCCGCACTGTCCTACTCCCTCCTTCCACCAGGGATGCCAGTTCACTCACCCTCCCAGCAGCTCAGTGGCGGCATCTGATTCTGTCCCTCTTGCTGGCTCCCAGTGCCTGCGCACACTGCACAGGTCTCTCAAGAGCCATCCTAGGGTGTGTGTGCATCGGTACTCTTAAAGGGCCAATGTGCCCTAACCCGGAAGTTCCTCATAGCCTGTGGCTGAGAGGCACTGGGTACTTAAGGCATCCTTCCCCAATGGGAGGTGCCTGAGCAACGTGGCCTTATTGCAAGATACTTGTTGCTAGTTGTCAAGTCCATTTCCTCTATCTGCCTGAACCTGCTGAATCCACCGTACCTGCTGTAGCTACTGTACCTGTAATACTTGCTGTACCCTTTGCACCAGCCGAAACCAGCCATCCAGTCTGCACCAGCCATCCTGTCTATACCAGAGCCTGTGTCTGCATCATCGTCCCCTGGAATCAGCTTCCACAGCTATACAAGCTATCAAGCTATCTCTCTATCTATATATCTATTCATCTCTCTGTTCAATCCATTCTATCCATCTATTCTATGTATCTATATTAAGGTCTTACAATCTACAGGGGAAAGTGAGAGCGAAAACAATGCTGACCAAAAAACCTTATATTCTAAAGAAAAGAGCGAGAGAGGGAAAGAAGAACCTGCTGACCATAAGACCTTACACTATACAGGAGAAAAAGAGTGGACCCCACTGACCATAAGAGGTTACACACTACTGGTGAGAGAGAGTGAGGATCCCTTTGACCATAAGGTCTTACCCTCTACAGGAGAAAGTAAGAGAGAGAACACCGCTGACCAAAAAATACTCTAAAGAAATGAGTGAGAGATAGAAAGAAGAACCTGATGACCATAAGAGCTTACACCCTACAGGAGAGACTTAACTAGTGACACTGGAAAAGGAAAACGACTCTGCCGTACAAACTGTGCTCCACTATCAACCACTGATTTGTGATGGCTTTATGTTTTGACCTCCATTGTATAAAGTGTGATAATTCGCTGCGTGTCATAGTTGCAGGGATTATAGGCAGGCTCCAGCAGTGTGGAAAATGGGGTCAAGGAGGTTTTTACTTTCACGATCTGTGGATCTAATCTCAAAATATCTGCAGCATCAAATATGTTAGAATTTGTCTGTAATGAACACCACCAATGTATAAGGGTGGCATCCACTGTGAATCTAAATCAGACCTATTTACTTCAAAATCTGTATTTAAAGGGAACCAAACATCAGGATTTTCATGTATAAGGTGCAGCCAGTGCAGTACTGGCACTATCAGGCACATCAGGGGGCAGCTCGGGTGTTTAGGCAGTGAAATCCAACTTTATAAAGTTTGAAAAATCAAGCACTTTTTGATTGACGTGTGCACCACTCTCCTAATGTCCGGGCAGGTTATGCACGTCTATCCCCGCCCCCCACCGCCTGTTCCTCCCTCTCAGTGGTTGTATTCAAATTTCTCTCTTCAGAAACATGGCGCCGGAGTTGGCACCTGCCCATAGCGCTTATCTCCGGCGCCATGTTTCTGAAGCCTAAGCTAGCCTAGCTAGTATTACCTGCAGCTACGATATCGTGCCGCCCCAGGACACCGTGCCAGCACAGCAGCCGCCTAGGACACCGGGACGCCACAGGAAAAAGCCGACAGCAGCCTGCCAGCGACATCGGGGGTCAGGTGAGGTAAGTTCACAATGGACTCACATGACCCCGTGACTGCAGTGCTGTGAGACCCGGTCACGGTGTCTTGGGGCGGCACGATATTGTAGCTGCAGGTAATACTAGCTACTGCGGGCTTCAGAAACATGGCACCGGAGATAAGGGCTGTGCGCAGGTGCCAACTCTGGCGCCATGTTTCTGAAGAGAGAAATTTGAATACAACCAGAGAGAGGGAGGAACAGGCGGCGGGGGGGCGGGGATACACGTGCATAACACGCCCGGACATTAGCAGCGAGGTGCACACGTCAATCAAAAAGTGCTTGATTTTTCAAACTTTATAAAGTTGGATTTCACAGCCTAAACACCCGAGCTGCCCCCTGATGGTATGTACACTCTGTGCCTGATAGTGCCAGTACTGCACTGGCTGCACCTTATACATGAAAATCCTGATATTTGGTTCCCTTTAACACATAATGAATGAATTATGCTACCTAAGGCCTCTGCCACACTCACGTGAAATTCACGCACGTGCCGAGAGACACGTATTTTCCCTGCGTGTTGCGTGCAGGTAAGTACGTGTCTCTGGTACGTGCGTGACACGTGTGTTCTACGTGTGCTATCCGTGATAGCACACGTAGAATCAGTAATTATTATACTCACCTGGTCCTTCCTGATGTCCGCGCTGCTGTCCGTGGTGCTGATCCTCGGTCTCCAGCCCTCCCGTCTCCACGCTGCTGCTGCTGCCAGGCAGTGAAGTGAATATTCTATGAGATTAATGAGCGGCGGTCGGCAGCAAGAGGCAGCAGCGGCAGAGACAGAAGGGCTGGAGAAGGTGAGTAAATGTTTTGTTTTTTTTTCACTGACATGTGTGTTTTCTCCGGCGCGTGTCACACGGGACCGCATCCACACTACACCCGTGTGGTACGGGTGCGGGCCGTGTAACACCCGTGCTGCCGGAGAAAACACTGACATGTCAGCGCTTTGAAAATCGCACACACGTACAAACGCACACGGACACACGTTCCATGTGGTTTTACGTGTGTGTGCCTGCTACAATAGGGTAGCATTGGTTAAAGTGTCTCCGTGCCGCCGGGACGTGTAAAAAATGACAAACACGTACCGGAGGCACGGATGTGTGGCGCAGGCCTAAATCAAACTGAACTTTTGTAAATGAGCTGCAGAAAATTTCCTCTGTGTGTGGACCCAGTTTTCAGGTCAAAAATTCTCTGCTGAAAATGTTTGAAACAACAAAATAAGCACAATTTATCAAGTCAATCCACCGCTGCTTCAGCAAGATGTCGCCTGTGGTTCATGCCAGTCCTGCAGCAATGATTTCACAATCATCATACAAGTAACCACTGCAGCCAATCACTGACCTAAACATGTTAACATGCATGGCATGATATAGGAATTGTTATGCTGAATATGTTTATACATATCGCTTCTCATAAAGTCCTTCACTAACCCTGAACCTTAGTATATTGTATACATCATATTATAACCGAGTTTCGATGTGCTACTGTTAACTCTCATAGCTCAGTGTTTATCATTTTGGTATCATTCTTATCTTGGTTCCCAGCCTACTATCTGTGAGAAAGTTCTAAATGTTTAGACACCTGTTTCTGCCCTAAGAATTTAGTTTTTTATTTTTTTTATAAATGTCTAGGCTAAGTTCCAACTTTATGCAAGCCGAATAACTATATTCTTTACCATATATTGGTAATGATATGTGTCTCTGTAACTTGTTTTCTTTATTATGACTAGTGCTCAACACTTGAGCATGAGTGAGTGACTAGAATCCCATCATACTACTCTATATTATGCTTTTCAAACTTATCTTCCGCTGAAAATGGAGGGTGGTTATTTTGGGTCAACCTTGCAATTACCACCCAAATTGTTGTATGTGACTTTGTTAACTCCGCTGGTCAGTGTTTAAAAACAATTAGAAATCACTGAAAATAAACTGAAGAAACATGTACAAGTGCATCTCAATAAATTAAAATATATAAAAAGGTTAGTTTATTGCAGTAATTCAATACAAGGGAAACGCATATATTATATAGAGTCATTACACACAGAGTGATCTATTTCATGTGTTTATTGCTCTTAATGTTGTTGATTATGGCTTACAGCTAATGAAAACCCAAAAGTCATTATCTCAGAAAACTAGAATAATTGCCTGAAAAGGCTTCCTAAGCGTTTAAAATGGTCCTTTAGTCTGGTTCAGTAGGCTACACATTCATGGGGAAGACAGATGTCCAGAAGGCAGTCATTGACACACTCCACAAGGAGGATAAGCCACAAAAAGTCATTGCTAAAGAGGCTGGCTGTTCACAGAGTGATGTATCCAAGCATATTAATGGAAGGTTGAGTGAAAGGAAAAAGTGTGGTAGAAAAAAGTGCACAAGCAACTGGGATATCCGCAGCCTTGATAGGATTGTTAAGAAAAGGTCATTCAAAAATTTTGGGGAGAGTGGACTGCTGCTGGAGTCAGTGCTTCAAGAGCCACCACACAAATATATATCTAGGATATGGACTACAACTGTTGCATTCCTTGTGTCAAGCCACTCATGACCAATAGACAAAGCTAGAAGTGTCTTACCTGGGCCAAGGAGAAAAAAACTGAACTGTTGCTCAGTGTTCCAAAATAAAAATAAATTTTCATTTGGAAATCAAGTTCCCAGAGTCTGGAAGAAGAGTGGAGATGCCACAATCCAAGTTGCTTGAGGTCTAATGTGAAGTTTCCATGATCAGTGATGGTTTGGGGAGCCATGTCATCTGCTGGTGTAGGTCCACTGTGTTTTATTAAGACCAAAGTCAGCGCAGCCGTCTACCAGAAAATTATAGATCACTTCATACTTGCCTCTGCTGACAAGCTTTTTGAAGATGGAAATTTTATTTTCCAGAAGGACTTGGCAGCTGTCCACACTGCTAAAAGTACTAATACCTGGCTTAATAACCACCGTATCACTGTGCATGATTGGCCAGCAAACTCGCTTGACTTACACCCCATAGAGAATATATGGGGAATTGTCAATAGGAAGATGAGAGACATCAGCACCAACAATGCAGATTAGCAGAAGGATGCTATCAAAGCTTCCATAACACCTCAGCAGTGCCACAGGCTGATCACCTCCATGCCACGTCGCATTGATGCAGTAATTCATGCATAAGGAGCCCCAACCAACATTTCTGAGTTTAAAATCATTTTTTTCAGTTGGTCTTATATAATATTCTAATTTTCTGAGATAATGACTTTTGGGTTTTCATTGACTGTAAGCCATAATCATCAACATTAACAGAAATAAACACTTGAAATAGATCCCTGTGTAATGACTCTATATAAAATATGCAATTCCCTTTTTGAATTACTGAAATAAATTAACCTTTTTATGATACTCTAAATTTAGATGCACTTGTATGTTGTTTTGCTTATACAATCTAAATTGAGAAGAATTATTACAATATTTATGCTGCCGAAAATCTGGGGGAAAAAACTGATATCGTAGGACAAAGGGAATTCACAAAAGCTTTCAAGATTAGACCTTCCTTTCTTACCACAACTGTTACTCTCATCCTAAAAGGGGTGTGTCATGGGTGACAGACAGTACTGTAGTGTCTGGCAATAGAAGGTCACAGCTTTTGGCTGTGCAAAATGCTCCCTGACCTTCTATTGCCCCTATTAATATTAATTAATATTGTTAATATTCAGTGTACTAATTAGCTCCTCTGCTGGGTTTTCATCCTTTTCCCTTCCCTTTTCCCAGCGGAGGTCATCTTTCCTTTAGCTACTAATCATCTGTATTGCCCCCTGGGTTTAAATGCTTTCATTTTCCCTGGACTTGTGCTGGTGATATTCAATTAATTCAAGCTCTGGATGTAAGTAGGTGCTTGAACTCATCTGTGGTATTGTTGCTGAAACTTTGCTGAACTTCTACCTGAGTCATCTGTGGATAAATATTTCATGCACTTTTCCCCTATTTGTTCTCCTTGTTGTCTTCTTTAGTGTTTAGTGGGGTTGACGAAGAGCTCATCCCATCCATTCCCTATTTAGGCTCCAGCAATAGGGATACCTAGGGTCAGGTACCCGGCTCGGCACATAGGTGTAGAACCTATCTAGGGTGGTGAGGGACACTAGGAAGCGGTAGGTGTGGTCAGGGGTCACCATCTCCCCCTTCCCCTTCCCTAGACACAGGGTTTCCCTTTCTTTTGCCGTATGTATGACGCCCTGCAAAACCAGGTAGTCACACAGAACAGGCCCCCGCATAACACCGCTCCCACGCAGGGTTAAACCAGCCAACAAAATCCTAGTCACCCCCTCAGGGAAGGACAGACACACCAGTGGGTGGGACCAGGTGGAAGGAAAACACCCACCTAGGGGTCTGGAGAGCCCGGGGCAGGAAAACAGAGAGAGAGAGTTGAGCTTTGAGAGAGAGAGTTGAACTTTGAGATAGAGGGAGTGGAGTTTGGAGGTGAAGCTGACAGGTGTCAGGGTCGGAGCCCTGACACATCGGCTAGGTGGCATTCAGTAGTCAGCGCCAGCAGGAGATGGGGAGACGGCTGCCGGAGATCCGAGGTGGACCGGGGCAGGGTTGTAGCCCGCTGGTACCGACACCGGAGAACCGACCTGGAACCCTTGCACAAAGGGGGTACTTGGACCCTGAAGCCAGGACCAGCACCAACGGCCTAGCTAATTAACCAATTGAGGGCAGGATTTTAGGTCCTGTCCCAACCTAAGTCCCGAAAAGTAGACAACCACCCACCGAGAAAGATAGGGCATCCGCCAGGGCCCGGTGGATCCCACAGGTCAGCGTCTGATGGGCATGGCTCCCAACCAAAGGATCGGGAGCGGACTGCTGCGTTACACACCGGGAAGTCCACCACAGAAAACACAAAGTGCAGAGGAAAGGGACATTGACCACTGGCCTGGGTGTGGGACCAGATACACCCATCTGCGGCAGCCGGCCACCATCACCTTGGTTTACCAAAGGACTTGTGTGATTTTTTCAACTGTGAGTAACATTCCCGGTCTGACTGGGTGCGCTGACCCCTGCACAGAGACATTGGGCCCCGGGGCATCCATCCCTGCCCACAGAATGGTTAACATCCAGCTGCCAGCCCATCGCCCCCGGGAGTCCCACAGCAGCAGCGTTGGTGCTACATCTCACCACACACCGTGGGTGGCGTCACAGACAGTTTTCAACATCACCCATACAAATACGTCCCTTCCTTTTTATTCGAAGTGTTCGTGTGAACCCCGGGTCCGGTAGAGTCCCTCGAGCCATACCGCAGATCCGGATCCGAGCAGCACGGCTGCTGGCGTGGGGGGGGGCACATATGCTTGGTACTTCTCCGTAACTAGCGTGACATATCCCTCCTGACCTAAGACCAATCAGTGTGTGCTCATTCCTTCCCAAATAAATTCACTCTTGTTAGTGTGTGTCTGTGACGAAGTGGTTGTGTGTTGTCCCCTGTTGTCATTCAAGATGCCTGTTTGCCCTGAGACTGGGCCTAATGTAGTCTGTACTCCAGCCTTTTGTGTCCACTTTGTAGGGCCTTGGTGTGGTTTGCTATAGCGGAAGATTCAACCTGGGTTAGAAGGTTATCTTGCTGATTTCCTCAACCTGAATTGTGTTGTCGAGCCTAACTGGCACCAACACAAATAAAGGTAGTTCAGGGGAAGATGGTGACTTGGTCTTTACAGTAATCTCAGAGCAGAAGGCTTGGTGGATTCTCAGAACCCTTAGTATAAGTTAATAAAAAGAGTGGGAATGCTGAAAGATAGATTGTTGAATGTAAATATGGTCTGAGTAAAAAAAGTGAATAACAATAGATTTTGTCTTTTAGTGTGATGGACTATTTAATGATCACTGATAATCCAGCCAAATAATTTCTGTACATGTAGAACGATGCTGAAATGTAACTATTGGTTAGTCTGATAGAAAGGAATCTGTTAATTGGGAAATATGCTAATGTTCTCTATGAACTGATGGGAAAAAAGTGTGAGAATTCTTATGTCAATTGAGATTCATTTTGTCTTGTCAAGTCCAATGGGTAATATTTAGGGCTGAGCGGACCCATTGAAGTTCGGGTTCAAGTTCGAGCTTGGCGGGTTCTGCGGGACGTTAGATAAAGTTCTGTTTGGGACCCGGACTTGATCTGAACCCCATTTGAACTCACTGATTGGGCAGCTCGGCTCTCGGCCCACATACAGCTAGCAATAAACAGAGCACTTCTGAATGAGGGAGGGCGGAGTATTTTTATTATTTTTTTGTACACACTATATCCAATCAAGAGGTTGTTACCCCCAGTGCAAGCCATTCAGACACTGCAAGCAGCTCGCACTGGGCTGAGCACCGGGGGTACCTGAGCACAGCGATGCTTCCTCAAGTGGTTAGCATACTTAAGTCAACCAAAGTCCAAACTCCAACACTGCCTTTTTTGTAAAGTCTGTGTTAGGTACAAACACCAAACTTTACTGTGCGGGTTTGCACATCTCTAGTAATATTCTATGAGCTCCAGTCCTGATTTGTGAAGGATAAATTATATATATGCTCCCTTGCTAAGACCCCTTTTAAACGTGCACACAAAAAATGCACATCTGGCACTTTCCGTTTCGTCAATTTATGTGACCTTCCATGAGTACCTATGTGTAATCCATGTGTCATCCGTGTGCCATCAGTGTGTGCATATATCCTGTCAGTGTGACACCTGTGTGACAGGTACTGATAAAAACGCATAACACTGCAATTAATGGTTTGGATGTGCAAAAGGTATGCAAAGATAGAAAGATGATCATCTCTTTCTGATGGCCCTAGTTCATTATCAAGTGGGGTAATGGTAGTTGGAATTAATGTCAGCTGTGTAGTGCTAGCTAACATCAAGCCCTGGTGTTAGCAATGGAGAGGTGTCCATCAGACACCCCCAATACTAACCCAGTACGGTAAGTAAAAAGAAAAAACACAAAAAAGTTTATTTTAAAAAAAAACCAAAAACACTGCCCTACTCTTTCTCTGGTTAACCAATTAAGTAAAAACAAAAAAAAACAAAACAGGCAGGTCCGCCGTAGTTCAGGGATTCTGAGATAGTCTAGGGAATCTGACAAAGTGAACAAATTGAAACCTGGACATAAAAAGAGAGAAATAAAAACAAGAGATTGCCCCTCATTCACCATTTGATTAGAAAGCAAAGTTCCCAGGTCCGACGTAGTCCAGCACTTCCCATGACATTCCTCAATTACTTAGATCAAAGTCTCTGGAGCCTTAGAACGAGGTTCCATAGACTTTGAGCAACAGCCTCTCCCAGCTCACGCTGTGCTCCACTAGTCCCGGCGACTGTTACTGACGTCACTACTCTCAACAAGGATAAGCGGTGACATTCCTGATGTCACCGCTCTTCACAGTCGCTAGGTTACGTGGAATGCATGGTGAGGCAAGAGTAGCTACTGCTCAATAACTATGGAGTATAAGCAAAAACTTGAAATTCCAATGTTGATGCAAGGTGAATAGAAAATATTATTGAAACTGAAGAATTGTATAAGACATTTCGGCCTGTCTGGTCTTTATCAGAACTAAGGGGTACTTTGCACGTTGCGACATCGCTATTGCGATCTCGTCGGGGTCAAATCGAAAGTGACGCATATCCGGCACCGGTAACGATGTTGCAACGTGTAAAGCCTAGAAGCACCGATAAACGATCACAAAAGCGTCGAAAATCGGTGATCTGTGTATTGTCGGTCATTTCCATAATTTCACTGCAGCGACAGATACAATGTTGTTGCTCGTTCCTGCGGCAGCACACATCGCTGTGTATGAAGCCGCAGGAGCAAGGAACATCTCCTTACCTGCGTCCTGCCTGCAATGAGGAAGGAAGTAGGTGGGCGGGATGTTTACGTCCCACTCATCTCCGTCCCTCCGCTTGTATTGGCCGCCTGCCGTGTGATGTCGCTGTGACGCCGCACGACCCGCCCCCTTAGGAAGGAGGCGGGTCGCCAGCCAGAGCAACGTCGCAGGGCAGGTAAGTGAAGGTAGCTGCCATAGCAATAATGTTCGACACGGCAGCTATCACAAGATATCGCATCTGCGACAGGGGCGGGGACTATCTCGCTCGGCATCGCTACAATCGGCTAGCAATGTTGCAGCGTGCAAAGTACCCCTAAGAATACAGAAAAAACTACATGTATCAACAACGATGTATTTATGATTCATTGCTTGTCTAAATCACCTAGATGTATTAACTGAAAAAAAAGGGGACAAAATACTCAAATAGAAAAATAGTCTCATATTCAGTATACAGAAAATAGATAAGAAATAACATTATTAAGGCAATTGTCTGATATATTCCTGTTAATCTCTTTTATAAATGAGACAAGCAATTCAAAATATTGGCGCATCAAAAATGAAATAAACAGTGAGGGCCCACATAAGTGGCTTAGTTTACGGGAAGTTGAAAACAACTATTATATAATTAATATTCAAGGATATGGTTTGTTCACCCCATTCATTCCTATATGAAGGATGGTGTAAGAAACATATCTAGCATAAAGGACCTATGTCAGCTATATGCAGTCATCAAATTACCAGAAATATATAAAACCATACCGAGGAGTAAGTACTCACCCAAATGCAGGGAAGCAGATTACAGAGCTTATTGACGCATATCTTCTCACACAGAAGGCGAAAGGGGGAGGTGAACTGGCGCTAGTGGAGACTTGAGCCAGAGCGTGGTGATGCATCTGTAGCGCCCCTGACCTGGTCAGGCACCACTGAGTACTGCACCCATGCTGGGGGCAGTACAATACAGGTAATCCAGAAGGCTGACCGAGGTGTAACTACACAGGCGCATAGTAATCAGGTCTCACACATCTACCTTTGGGAGGACTCCTGAGAGATTCCAGGAGGGGGTATGGCCTCCATGTCCACTCAAGGGGTGTGGTGGAGAGCCTGGTTGCTAGGTGGCGTAGGCAGGCACAGTGGGGAAAGAGGAAGAGTAGGAGGAACAAGGAGTCTGGAGCAGAGAGTTGAGGAGTGAGGAGTATGGAAGTGGAGCTCAGACAGAGCTGACATGCAGAACCCACTAGTGAGCCGGGTTAGTAAGTGCAGCTCAGGGAGAGCAGACGTGAGGAGCAGACCCTGCAGGCTGTTGCAAGCTGACAGCGTATGCGCAGTGACTACCAACGGGGGAGATCGGTCACCTGGTAGTGCCATCCGAAATCCACCCAAGGCTAGAGAGAGCAAAGGGGTGGCAGAGTAAGGGGACTGCCAGGGAGGTACCAGGCCCGCAAGGGTAACAGGTCCCAGTGCAGAGATAGATTCACCTTTCTTCTGCCAAACCTGCCGGTGTGGGGCCCTTAAA
The DNA here is from genome assembly GCF_048569485.1 of Anomaloglossus baeobatrachus. Classification (NCBI taxonomy): domain Eukaryota; kingdom Metazoa; phylum Chordata; class Amphibia; order Anura; family Aromobatidae; genus Anomaloglossus; species Anomaloglossus baeobatrachus. The sequence continues at coordinate 131,366,709 of NC_134358.1, forward strand.
GCCCACACTACAACACCACAGAGTCCGCAGCCACGTAACAAAGAGAGGGCCCATAGTTCACAAGAGGCAAGCAGACGGAGTGACCTGGTCCAGGCTACAAGCAAACGGGCCGATACGAGGGGAGAACAGGCAGCAGCAACTTCCCTGGGTGACCCCTGTAGGGACTTCAAGTCGGGGTCACCACAAACACAAAAGGGCTAAGGAAGGCGAGTTGGTAGTCACCCTCATCATCCAGCCAGAAGGATTCCTGGTTCCAGCCTGGTTCATCCCAGCTACGCCCAGGTTACTCACCCTGCCACCTAATGTGAGTAAAACCCCTGAAAGACATTCTGCTTGTGCCTGTGAGTCATTCTGCGACTTGTGGTGTCACACACTTACACAGGGCCCTGGGGCTTGCCTCACTCTCGGGAGGCTACTACAACTGACTGCACCCACCATCAGCCCCAGGCACCCCCTTAATCTGCAGTGGCGGTCCCCACTGACCGCAATACCGAGAGTGGCGTCACGACAATCCTAAAAGAAGATTCCCTACCTGTGACCAGACCGTCCCGCCACGTGGAGTCCCTGAAGGTAATGCACCGCTACACCGCACCTGTGGGGCTTCACACATCCATACTGCCTTAGGGAGGAAGTGGGGGCATGGGCATTGACACTATAGGAGCAGTCAGCCAGAGCTTGCTGCTTGCTGCTGTACCTCTACTAACATAGGAGGGAAAAAGGGGTGTGGTGAACTGGCGCTTATGGAAATGTGTCGCCCTGGGCAAGCCAGGGGACACAGATAACAACACACACGCACCCCACATTCCCTGCAGGTACACCAGCTAACCCACAAATCCTTGTTGCCTTCCTCCAGAGGTTGATGATGCACACCAGGGGGTTGGCCAGGTGGTTGGCTCCGCCCACCAAGGAGCTCACAACTCTGGAGGCGGGAAGAAACCATGCAGTGAGCTCAGGGACGAGCTTGAGTAAACAACGAAGATAGCTCAGGGAGGAGCAGGAGTGAGGAGCTAAGAGAGAGTCGAGCCCAGGCAGGGCAAGAGTGAAGAAGTAGTCTAGACAGGGCTAGAGTAAACAGCGAAGTGACAGTAAAGAAAGAAAGCCTGAAGTTAGTCTGTGGCTGTGTGCCCAGACGGAGTCAGCAAGGTCAGCAGACAGTGGTGAAGATCTGCAGTGGGACTGTCTGGAGGTTGCTGGAAGGGCCACGGAGGCTGTGTGTATCCGGGGGTCTGGAGCAGTATACAAAGGGCAGTCAGCACCAGAGCAGGGGCTTTCGGATCCCAGCAAGGCTTGGAGTCGCTGTAAATTGCTAAATCCGTTAGTGAAGGGGACATAGATCCCCCAACAAGCAAGTCCTGATTGACAGCAAAGGTCCAACCACAACGGGGAAACACCGCCACCGCCAAGGCACCAGTTTCCCAGGGCCGGCGCCTGCGGGCAAAGTGTGGAGCTCCTCCGGCACAGATTGCAGTCGGGGAGCGGGTAACCGGTGGGAATCCACCGCTACCAAACAGACATTTCAAAGGTGCAGGGAAGAGACCGTCACCGCTAACTGCAGGGAACCGCAGCACCGTGAACCGTCCGAGGGACCCGTCCAACCAGCCGTTTGTTTACCGAGAACTGTGTCATGTTTACTGGCTGAGTGAGTACCTCAGTGCCGCAAGGCACAGCGCTGCCCCTGCGCCCCTGCACCCCACTGGGCCCCGGGATCACCAACCCCTACCCACGGAGGGGCGACACAACAACTGGCTGCTCCACATCACCATCCCCGGGATCCCCATATTGAGCAGCGATGGTGAAATCACCACAACCGTGGGTGGCGTCACGAACTATAACAATCCCCACACCCAACAACCCCCTTTCACTCACGGGCGAGAAGTGTCGCTCGAGAAACCCCGGGATCCGGCCCACCGCTCGAGCCACCACTGAGCAGCTGCCGGACCCGAGCAGAAGGGGTGAGCGTGGTGTGCTGACACCCTCCTCCCCGCCCGCGACAACTTGGCGTCACGAACAGGATCTTACCGCTCTGCCGTCAGGTAGAGGTGCGCCTTGTTACCGCCGGAGGCATCCGGCAGGAAAATTTCAGAAGCCGCCATCTTTGGCGCGAAAAGTTCCCGCTCGAGCGTCTTCTCGAGCAGTAGAGGCGCGAAGGCCAAAACCCCGCCCCGAGAGAGGAGGGGCCGAAAAGAGCTAAGGGGGACGTGATGGCGGCTGGACGCATGTAGCTGCAGCTATAAAAGCAGGGACGCCAGGACCCTGAGAACATACCGTTCCTGGAAGAAAGAGAGAAAGACACCATGTGGATGCCGTCCTGAAACACCGTGGCCCCCGCACCGGGAACCGCAGCGTGGGTGGAAATCCGGACCGCACAGCTCCATCTAAGGCTGCAGGTCAAAATGCAGCTCCTCTTGGAGGAGTGGGAGACCGACATGGCGGAGGTCATAGCCACCGTGCGGAGACGCGAGGAGGAAGCGGAGGAAGGGAGGGTGAGTGACCCACGCCCCTATGTCCCGGAGGGACCGGTCGCTGCGGCTGAGGGACCCGGTCCAAGCCCTCTCCCCCCGTTGCCTCCCTCGCCACCCGTCTCGGGGGCTGTGACCCCGCCACTAGGCCCGCTACCACCGCCACCGGTAGCGATACCCAGCCCGTCCACCCCAGCGGACCGACCTGTAGCCGGAGCCCGTAGCAAACCGGAGGTGTTGCCATGGAAGGCCCCAAAGACTGTGCCAGAGACAGTTCCCGAGCAGTTTCCCGAGCCGGAGCTGATGGCCCGCTCCGAGCCGAAGGCCCAGCTAAGGAAAGCCCCTGTGCCCATCCCCCACACCTTGGCTGAGGAGGCGCCGGGTTGTTGCTGCAAGGCAGCGCCCAAGGCCATGACACCGCGGGATACGCTACCCACCTTCCTGACAGTGGGTAACGTGCTGGATGTCCCGCGGGGCTCAACCCGTGCGCCGGAGCTGGCAGCAGCGCCATACTGGGACAGGGAGCCGACAAAGCTGGGCCTGGAGATCGCGGAGAGGGAGAGAAGGAAAGCCGAGCTGGTGGCCCGAGCCATTCGGGAAAAGGAAAACCTGCGGCAAGCGACCTTCCGTGTCCGCGGCCCGTTCTACGAGGGGCAGGTGAGGCGATTTGATGTCCGCCGGGGCTACGGATTCATATACGAACCGGGCCTGGAGGCCGAGGTGTTTGTGGCCCGGCGGGATGTGAACGCCCATCTGCCCGAGGAGCATCCTGGCCGCAATCTCATACCGGGAGACATGGTGCGTTACACCGGCACTGCGGAGAGAGGGGGTGGTTTGCCCTGGATGTAAAGCTGAAGGGCAGCCCGGAGAGCAAGGTGAGCTCTGCACCCCCTCCCTCGGATGGAGCAGCAAAAGGACCGGAGTAGGGCAGCGGATGCCCGTTGCACCGTCCCCGTTGGGACCATCACTGAAGTTGCTGTTGTTTGAAAAAGTTTAAAAAGTTTGAAATGATAAGTGAAATTACCGAAGAAGTCACCTGATTTGCCTTGTGATTTGAACCGGCAGGAGCCGGCACCGTTGTCCCCGTGGGGACTGTTTAAAGTTTATTTTGCATGGGAACTATCCATGGACAAGCCCGTGAACTTGCAGGGCACCACAAACGTTAAGTGGCTTGTAAATATGTTGGGTACCGTTACCGTTTCCGCAATGCCGCCTCCGGAGAGGCAGGTTGGAGGGAGGGCCCTGAGCAGAGCAGGCTGGGGCCCAGCCACCAAAGGAACCGGTGGCCACCCTCTGGAGGGCAAGGACAGATCCCGCTCGGGTAACTTGTGCTGGACTGTGGGTCAAGGGGTGCTGCCTGGGTTTTAGGGGCAGCATCAGGGCCAGGTTGCTTGGGTGGGAGAGAGCGGACACCGTGACCGTACACCGTTGCAACGTTAAAAGTAAATGTGCCTCCCGTCTGGGGAAGAGTTATGATTAAAAATGTACATAATTTACCGTTATAATGTTATACCGTTTTACCTTTACAGAAAAACAAAAAGGAAAATAAAACCGGTGTTGGACGGGCAGCCCGAGGACGGTCTGCGTTTTGCTAAGGGGGAATGTGTCGCCCTGGGCAAGCCAGGGGACACAGATAACAACACACACGCACCCCACATTCCCTGCAGGTACACCAGCTAACCCACAAATCCTTGTTGCCTTCCTCCAGAGGTTGATGATGCACACCAGGGGGTGGGCCAGGCGGTTGGCTCCGCCCACCAAGAAGCTCACAACTCTGGAGGCGGGAAGAAACCAGGCAGTGAGCTCAGGGACGAGCTTGAGTAAACAACGAAGATAGCTCAGGGAGGAGCAGGAGTGAGGAGCTAAGAGAGAGTCGAGCCCAGGCAGGGCAAGAGTGAAGGAGTAGTCTAGACAGGGCTAGAGTAAACAGCGAAGTGACAGTAAAGAAAGAAAGCCTGAAGTTAGTCTGTGGCTGTGTGCCCAGACGGAGTCAGCAAGGTCAACAGACAGTGGTGAAGATCTGCAGTGGGACTGTCTGGAGGTTGCTGGAAGGGCCACGGAGGCTGTGTGTATCCGGGGGTCTGGAGCAGTATACAAAGGGCAGTCAGCACCAGAGCAGGGGCTTTCGGATCCCAGCAAGGCTTGGAGTCGCTGTAAATTGCTAAATCCGTTAGTGAAGGGGACGTAGATCCCCCAACAAGCAAGTCCTGATTGACGGCAAAGGTCCAACCACAACGGGGAAACACCGCCACCGCCAAGGCACCAGTTTCCCAGGGCCGGCGCCTGCGGGCAAAGTGTGGAGCTCCTCCGGCACAGATTGCAGTCGGGGAGCGGGTAACCGGTGGGAATCCACCGCTACCATACAGACATTTCAAAGGTGCAGGGAAGAGACCGTCACCGCTAACTGCAGGGAACCGCACCGTGAACCGTCCGAGGGACCCGTCCAACCAGCCGTTTGTTTACCGAGAACTGTGTCGTGTTTACTGGCTGAGTGAGTACCTCAGTGCCGCAAGGCACAGCGCTGCCCCTGCGCCCCTGCACCCCACTGGGCCCCGGGATCACCAACCCCTACCCACGGAGGGGCGACACAACAACTGGCTGCTCCACATCACCATCCCCGGGATCCCCATATTGAGCAGCGGTGGTGAAATCACCACAACCGTGGGTGGCGTCACGAACTATAACAATCCCCACACCCAAAAACCCCCTTTCACTCACGGGCGAGGAGTGTCGCTCGAGAAACCCCGGGATCCGGCCCACCGCTCGAGCCACCACTGAGCAGCTGCCGGACCCGAGCAGAAGGGGTGAGCGCGGTGTGCTGACACCCTCCTCCCCGCCCGCGACAGAAATATTGGCTAGAACTTGCTGATTCATCCCCACTATCATAGGAAAGTGAAAGGAAACAACTAAATCTAGCGCTAAAGTGACAGTACGTCTTTTTTAATGTGCTTGAACAATGCTGTTGTGGCGTCCCCGCACTGTCCTACTCCCTCCTTCTGCCAGGGACGCCAGCTCACTCACCCTGCCAGCAGCTCAGTGGCGGCATCTGATTCTGTACCTCTTGCTGGCTCCTAGTGCCTGCGCGCATTGCCCAGGTCTCTATGGAGCCCTCCTAGGCATGTGCGCGTTGGTACTCTTAAAGGGCCAATGTGCCCTAACCTGGAAGTGCCTCATAGCCTGTGGCTGAGAGGCACGGGTACTTAAGGCATCCTCCCCCAATGGGAGGTGTCTGAGCAACATGGCCTTACTGCTAGCTACTTGCTGCTAGTTGTCAAGTCCGTTTCCTCTATCTGCCCGAACCTGCTGAATCCACTTTGCGTGCTTTATCTACTGTACCTGTCGAACCTGTACATACCTGCTGTACCCTCTGCACCAGCTGAAATCAGCCATCCTTTCTACAACACCAGAGCCCATCTCTGCATCATCGACCCCAGGATCAGCTGCCACAGCTGTACAAGCTATCAAGCTATCTCTCTATCTATATACAGTTAGGTCCAGAAATATTTGGACAGTGACACAAGTTTTGTTATTTTAGCTGTTTACAAAAACATGTTCAGAAATACAATTATATATATAATATGGGCTGAAAGTGCACACTCCCAGCTGCAATATGAGAGTTTTCACATCCAAATTGGAGAAAGGGTTTAGGAATCATAGCTCTGTAATGCATAGCCTCCTCTTTTTCAAGGGACCAAAAGTAATTGGACAAGGGACTCTAAGGGCTGCAATTAACTCTGAAGGCGTCTCCCTCGTTAACCTGTAATGAATGAAGTAGTTAAAAGGTCTGGGGTTGATTACAGGTGTGGGGGTTTGCATTTGGAAGCTGTTGCTGTGACCAGACAACATGCGGTCTAAGGAACTCTCAATTGAGGTGAAGCAGAACATCCTGAGGCTGAAAAAAAAGAAAAAATCCATCAGAGAGATAGCAGACATGCTTGGAGTAGCAAAATCAACAGTCGGGTACATTCTGAGAAAAAAGGAATTGACTGGTGAGCTTGGGAACTCAAAAAGGCCTGGGCGTCCACGGATGACAACAGTGGTGGATGATCGCCGCATACTTTCTTTGGTGAAGAAGAACCCGTTCACAACATCAACTGAAGTCCAGAACACTCTCAGTGAAGTAGGTGTATCTGTTTCTAAGTCAACAGTAAAGAGAAGACTCCATGAAAGTAAATACAAAGGGTTCACATCTAGATGCAAACCATTCATCAATTCCAAAAATAGACAGGCCAGAGTTAAATTTGCTGAAAAACACCTCATGAAGCCAGCTCAGTTCTGGAAAAGTATTCTATGGACAGATGATACCAAGATCAACCTGTACCAGAATGATGGGAAGAAAAAAGTTTGGAGAAGAAAGGGAACGGCACATGATCCAAGGCACACCACATCCTCTGTAAAACATGGTGGAGGCAACGTGATGGCATGGGCATGCATGGCTTTCAATGGCACTGGGTCACTTGTGTTTATTGATGACATAACAGCAGACAAGAGTAGCCGGATGAATTCTGAAGTGTACCCAGATTCAGCCAAATGCCGCAAAGTTGATCGGACGGCGCTTCATAGTACAGATGGACAATGACCCCAAGCATACAGCCAAAGCTACCCAGGAGTTCATGAGTGCAAAAAAGTGGAACATTCTGCAATGGCCAAGTCAATCACCAGATCTTAACCCAATTGAGCATGCATTTCACTTGCTCAAATCCAGACTTAAGACGGAAAGACCCACAAACAAGCAAGACCTGAAGGCTGCGGCTGTAAAGGCCTGGCAAAGCATTAAGAAGGAGGAAACCCAGCGATTGGTAATGTCCATGGGTTCCAGACTTAAGGCAGTGATTGCCTCCAAAGGATTCGCAACAAAATATTGAAAATAAAATTTTTTTTTTTGGGTTTGGTTTATTTGTCCAATTACTTTTGACCTCCTAAAATGTGGAGTGTTTGTAAAGAAATGTGTACAATTCCTACAATCAGATATTTTTGTTCAAACCTTCAAATTAAACGTTACAATCTGCACTTGAATTCTGTTGTAGAGGTTTCATTTCAATTCCAATGTGGTGGCATGCAGAGCCCAACTCGCGAAAATTGTGTCACTGTCCAAATATTTCTGGACCTAACTGTATCTATTCATCTTTCTATTCCATCTATTCTGTCTATTCATATTAAGGTCTTACACTCTACAGGAGAAAGTGAGAGAGAAAACAACGCTGACCAAAAAAAACTATACTCTAAAGAAAAGGGTGAGAGAGGGAAAGAAGAACCTGCTGACCATAAGAGCTTACACTATACAGGTGACGGAAAGGACCCTGCTGACTATAAGAGCTTACACTCTACAAGAGAAAGAGAGAAGACCCCAATGACCATAAGAGGTTACACACTACAGGTGAGAGAGAGTAAGGATCCCTTTGACCATAAGGTCTTACCATATACAGGAGAAAGTGATAGAGAGAACACCGCTGACGAAAAAACCTTAAGGGGGCTTTACACGCTGCGACATCGCTAATGCGGAGTCGTTGGGGTCACGGAATTTGTGCCGCACATCCGGCCGCATAAGCAATGTTGCTGCGTGTGACACCGATGAGCGATTTTGCATCGTTGCAAAAACGTGCAAAATCGCTCATTGGTGACATGGGGGTCCATTCTCGATTATCGTTACTGCAGCAGTAACGATGTAGTTCGTCGCTCCTGCGGCAGCACACATCGCTATGTGTGACGCCGCAGGAACGAGGAACCTCTCCTTACCTGCCTCCCGGCCGCTATGAGGAAGGAAGGAGGTGGGCGGGATGTTCCGGCCACTCATCTCCGCCTCTCCGCTTCTATTGGGTGGCCGCTCAGTGACGTCACTGTAACGCCGCACGGACCGCCCCCTTAGAAAGGAGGCGGTTCGCCGGTCACAGCGACGTCGCCGGGCAGGTAAGTATGTGTGACGGGTCTGGGCGATGTTGTGCGGCACGGGCAGCGATTTGCCTGTGTCGCACAACAGATGGGGCGGGTACCCACGCTAGCGATATCGGGACCGATATCACAGCGTGTAAAGTAGCCTTTAGGCTATGTTCACACACTGCATTATTTATTGCGTTTTTGGTGCATTTTTGAGGTCACAAAGATGCACCTAAATGCATGCATTTCCTTCTCCAGGCAAAGTCTATGAGATTTCTATTTTGCTGTCTACACAGTGCATCCTTTTTTGGATGCAGCGTGTCAATTCTTTTTGCATGTTTGCCAGCGTTTTTGAGCCCTTTCATTATATAGATTTAACTTAAAAAACACATTGGGCAAAATAAGGAAAAAATGCCGCAAAAACGCATGCATTTTTTATGCGTTTTTGTCGCAGGTATGTTTTTTGGGGCTAAAAATGCTGCATCTTTGTGGTTAAGAAAAGATGCAGTGTGTGAACATAGCCTAATTCTCCAAAGAGTAAAGGCCCAGTCACACTAAACAACTTACCAGCGATCCCAACAACGATACAACCTGATAGGGATCGCTGGTAAGTTGTTAGGAGGTTGCTGGTGAGATGTCACACTAAGCAACGCTCCAGTGATCCCAACAGCAACCTGACCTGGCAGGGATCGCTGGAGCGTCGCTACACGGGTTGCTGGTGAGCTGTCACACAGGCAGATCTCACCAGCAACCAGAGACCAGCCTCCAGCCAGCAGCGACGCGTGGAAGCGATGCTGCGCTTGGTAACTAAGGTAAATATCGGGTAACCAACAGGGGGCCCCCTGGACAACACTATCGCAATCTCTACACCATGGGTGAGCATTTGTAACTTTATACAATTCCATACACTAGTGGCTCTAGTGCAATTTTGATGGATAACAGATCTAATTTACCCCCTTATACGTGCTAAGCCTGGGGTGCCTGCATTTTGCTGCTGCACTTGTACATGCAGTTTATGGGATTTCTGTCTCTACCACCGTATTGTACATATACATGGTGTTATTTCCACCATACACTTTAGGGTGGGAGGTGTTTTCCCATACTTTATTGGTGCTGCTGCAGTGTGTATGATGACCAGGCTAATCCAGAAATTAGCACCACTATACAAATACCATCCATAATTAATTTGTAACTTTATACAATTCTATACATTAATGGCTGTGGAGCGGCTTTGATGGATAACTGACTTAATTTATCCCCTCATATGTGCTAAATCTGGGGTGCCTGCACATTGTTGCACACTGGCAGCACTTTTATATGCAGCTTATGGGATTCCTGTCTCTACCACCGTACTGTACATATACACTGTGTTATTCATACCAGTTCACACTGTAGGGTGGGAGGCGGTTCCCCACACTTATTGGTGCTACTGCAGTGTGTATAATGACCAGGCTGATCCAGAAACTAGCACTGTTATACAAATACCATCTCTAATTAGTGAGGGATGTATCCTTGTGCACTATATGCCATTTGGAACTCTTGATACTCACCATTGACTTCTTTTGCGATACTTTGCTGTCCCTTGCACCTTGTTTCCCCATTTTTACTGTGTGTGATTTTTATGAATTTTTGTACTGATTAAAATTATACCTTTTTAATACAATTTTTGGATTATGACTCCGCTTTTTCTGAGGTTCTAATTCTCTAAAGAGTAAAGACCCAGTCACACTAAACAACTTACCAGTGATCCCAACAACGATACAACCTGATAGGGATCACTGGTAAGTTGCTAGGAGGTCGCTGGTGAGATGTCACACTAAGCAACGCTCCAGCGATCCCAACAGCAACCTGACCTGGCAGAGATCGCTGGAGCGTCGCTACACGGGTTGCTGGTGAGCTGTCACACAGGCAGATCTCACCAGCAACCAGAGACCAGCCCCCAGCCAGCAGCGACGCGTGGAAGCGATGCTGCGCTTGGTAACTAAGGTAAATATCGGGTAACCAACCCGATATTTACCTTGGTTACCAGCGCACACCGCTTAGCACTGGCTCCCTGCACACCTAGCCACAGTACACATTGGGTTAATTACCCGATGTGTACTCTGCTACGTGTGCAGGCAGCAGAGAGCCCGCTTCTGCGGACGCTGGTAACCACAGTAAACACCGGGTAACCAAGAACCCCTTACCTTGGTTACCCGATATTTACCTTCGTTACCAGCGTCCACCGCTCTCACACTGCCAGTGCCCGCTCCCTGTTCTCTGCACTCCTTGCCACAGTACACATCGAGTTAATTACCTGATGTGTACTCCGGCTATGTGTGCAGGGAGCAGGGAGCCGGCACTGACAGCGTGAGAGCGGCGGACGCTGGTAACGAAGGTAAATATCGGGTAACCAAGGTAAGGGCTTCTTGGTTACCCGATGTTTACCGTGGTTACCAGCGTCCGCAGAAGCCGGCTCTCTGCTCACTGCACACTCAGTTGTTGCTCTCTCGCTGTCACACACAGCGATGTGTGCTTCACAGCGGGACAGCAATAACTAAAAAATGGTCCAGGACATTCAGCAACAACCAACGACCTCACAGCAGGGGCCAGGTTGTTGCTGGATGTCACACACAGCGACATCACTAGCAACATCGCTGCTACGTCACAAACGTCGTTCCTTAGCAGCGATGTTGCTAGCGATGTTGCTTAGTGTGACGTGGCCTTAAGGATCCCTTTGGACCATATATAACAAGCTTTTCTCCACCTTTTGTGCCTCCTCTATTTCCTCATAGACTGTAAACTTCCGAGCAGGGCCCTCACTCCTCTTGGTATCTTAATTTTGTTATTTTGTATTGTCTCATATTGTCTGTACATGTCCCCTCTGAATTGTAAAGCGCTGCTGAATATGTTGGCGCTATAGAAATAAAACTTACTATTATAAAGAAATGAGTGAGAGAGACAAAGAAGAATCTGCTGCCTATAAGAGCTTACACTCTATAGCATAGAGTGATTGAGACAGAGAGAGGACCCCACTTACCATAAGAGCTTACACTTTACAGGAGAGACTTACCTAGTGACACTGGAAATGGAAAACGACTCTGCCGTACAAACTGTGCTCCACTGTCAACCGCTGATCTGTGATAGCTTTATGTTTTGACCTCCACTGTATAAGGTGTGATAATTCGCTGCATGTCATAGTTGCAGAGGATTATGGGGAGGCTCCAGCAGTGTGGGAAATGGGGTCAAGGAAGTCTTTTCTTTCGTGATCTGTGGATTTAATCTCAAAATATTTGAACTTGTATAAAACCATGAATTTCAGGAAATTCCACTCTAAATAGTGCTTTACACGCTGCGACATCGCCAGCGATAGCACCCGCCCCCGTCATTCGTGCGACATTTGGTGATCGCAGCCGTAGAGAACATTATCGCTACGGCAGCGTCACACGCACATACCTTTTCAGCGACGTCGCTGTGACCGCCGAACAATCCTCCTTTAAGGGGGAGGTGCGTTCGACATCATAGCGACGTCACTGCGGCGTCACTAAGTGGGCGCCCAATAGCAGCGGAGGGGAGGAGATGAGCGGCCGGAACATGCCGCCCACCTCCTTCCTTCCTCGTTACCGGTCGACGCAGGTAAGGAGATGTTCGTCGTTCCTGCGGTGTCACACGTAGCGATGTGTGGTGCCGCAGGAACGACGAACAACCTCGCTACTGACCAGACAACGATTTTTGGTAAATGAACGACATGTTACAGACCAACGATTTTTAACTCTTTTGCGATCGTTTAAGGTCACTCCTAGGTGTCACATGCTGTGATGTTGATAACGACGCCGGATGTGCGTCACAAACACCGTGACCCAGACGATATATCGTTAGCGATGTCGCAGCGTGTAAATGGCCCTTAACTCGATCCTCCATTGATCAATCTGATCAACTCTGAAAAAGGGCATTACGGGCTTTGGATAACCACTTTAAGATTTTATTTTTTAAACAAAATATGAAGCATCAAGTATGTTATAATTTGTCTGTAATAAACACCACCAATGTATAAGGGTGACATCCACTGTGATTTTGAAACAGAGCTATCTACTTCAAAATCTGTATTTAACACATAATGAATGAATTATGCTACCTAAATCAAAGTGAACTTCTATAAATGAGCTGCAGAAAATATCCTCTGTGTGTGGACCCAGTTTTCAGGTCAAAAATTCTCTGCTGAAAATATTTGAAATAACAAAATAAGCACAATTTGTCAACTCAATCCACCGCTGCTCTAGTACGACCTCCCGGTGGTTCATGCCAGTCCTGCAGTCTTGAATTCACAATCATCATTCAGGTAACCACTGCAGCCAATCACTGACCTAAACATGTTAACATGCATGGCATGATATAGGAATTATTATGCTGAGTAATATATTATACATATTGCTTCTCACAAAGTCCTTCACTAATCCTGAACCTCAGTATATTGTATACATAATATTATAACCGAGTTTCGATGTGCTACTGTTAACTCTCATAGCTCAGTGTTTATCATTTTGGTATCATTCTTATCTTGGATCCCAGCCTACTATCTGTGAGAAAGTTCTAAATGTTTAGACACCTGTTTCTGCCCTAAGAATTTAGTTTTTTATATTTTTTTATAACTCTCTAGGCTAAGTTCCAACTATTTTGCAAGCCAATTAACTAAATTTGTGACCATATATTCGGAATGTTATCTGTCTATGTAACTTGTTTTCTTTATTATGACTAGAGGCCAACACTTATGTGGGCTTTACACGAGACGATGTATTGTGCGATATGTCGTCGGGGTCACGGTTTTCGTGACGCACATCTGGCATAGCGCACGACATCGTCTCGTGTGACACCTCTGAGCGACGCAGTATCGCTCACAAATCGTGAGTCGTGTACTCGTCGTCAACTTTCATAATATCTTTTAGTTTCATGGGTGCAGGTTGTTCATCGTTTCCGTGGCATCACACGTTGCTCCGTGTGACACCACGAGAACGATGAACACAGCGTACCTGCGTCCCACGGCACCCGCCGGCTTAATGGAAGGAAGGAGGTGGGCGGGATGTTTACATCCCGCTCATCTCCGCCCCTCCGTGTCTATTGGCCGGCTGCCGTGTGATGTCGCTGTGACGAGGAACGTCCCTCCCACTTCAGGAAGTGGACGATTGTCGCCCACAGCGAGGTCGTCCGGAAGGTAAGTGCATGTGACAGGGGTTAAACGAGTTTGTGCGCCACGGGCAGCGATTTGCCCGTGATGCAAAAACGACGGGGGCGGGTACGATCGCTCCTGCTATCGCACGATAGATCGACTCGTGTAAAGCAGGCTTTAAGCATGGGCGAGTGACTGGAATCCCATCATATTACGCTATATTATGCTTTTGTAACTTATCTACCTATAAAAATGGAGGCTGGCTATTTTGGAACACCCTTGCAATTACCACCCAACCCAACACACTCCACTGGCCAGTGTTTACAAGAACAATTAGAAATCACTGAGAGTGAACTATAGAAACATGTATGATGTTTTGTCTATACAATCTAAATTGAGAGGAATTATTCCAATATTTATGCTGCCAAAAACCGGGGAAGGAAACTAATATTGTAGAGGGGATAGATAAAAACTGAAGGGAAGAACAAAGGGACTTCACAAAAGCCTTCAAAATTAGACCTCCCATTCTTACCATAGCTGTTCCTCTTAGCCCTCCTTTCCGAAGACCAATCAGTGCATGATCATTCTTTCCGAAATAAATTCACTCTAGTTAGTGTGTTTGTGATCGAGTGGTAATGGTAGTTGGAATTAATGTCAGCTGTGTAGTGTCAGCTGACATCAAGCTCTGGTGTTAGTAATAGAGAGGTGTCTATCAGATACTCCCATTACTAACCTAGTAAATAAAAAGAAAAAACATACACAACTTTTGTTCATTTTAAAAGGGGTGTGTGTAGAAAAAGCCAGTATGTGACATCACATCTAGAGATAAGCGATCTTGCCAAGGATCGGATCATATCGGATCAGGATCGCCGTGCCCACCTGAGATCGACAATCCTAGCCGATCCGATCGTCGATCCTAGCTGAACCCGTTAAATTTAATTGGAGGCAAAAGTGGTGTTTTGTAATATGGTGTAAGGGGAACTGTAAAAGAAAGAGAAAATAAAAAAGGGTTAAAGCAGTACATACTTACAGAGTCCTCGCAGCTGCAGTGCTACTTCTGGGTCCAACAATTATCACTAATGCATATTCACTGCTTTCCCCTTCCACCGGCATCTCTGATTGGCTGCCTTTGGACCACGACCTCACCCTGAGACAGCGTCTGTGATTGGTTGGATTCACACATGCTGTCTGTGTCCTTATACTGGTGATAAATAAATAAATATAAACAATTGGCGTAGGGTTTCCCCTGTATTGACCCCAGCACAGATAAAGCATATGGCTACAGGCTGCAGCCCTCAGCCGTGCGCTTATCGTTGCTATGTATCAAAACAAGAGGAACTACATGCGGCTTTTTTTACTATTAATATTTAAATAAATAATTTTAAAAAACAGCTTGCGGTTCCGACCAGTTTTGATACCCAGCCATGATAAAGTTTGACAGCTGAGAGCTGGTATTTTCAGACTGGAAAGACCGGTGCTTATTGGAAACCCCCCAGCCTAAAAATATCAGCCTGCAGCCTCCCGGAATTGCCGCATCCATTACATGTGACAGTCCCAGCACTTTACCCAGTCACCCAACTCTTCCTGATTTCCCTAGTGAGGTGGCAATCAGGGCAATAAGGGGTTAATGGCAGCTTACAGCTGCCACTAAGCCTTTAGGTTAGTAATGGGAGGTGTCTAGGACATGTCCTCCCATGACTAATCTGCAATTGAAAGTAAATGAACACAAACACTAAAAAAATCCTTTATTTGAAATAAAAGACAAAAAGGCACCCTCTTTCACCACTTTATGAACCCCAAAAACACCCCATGCAGGTCCGACATAATCCACATGAGGTCCCACAACGATTCCACCTCTGCTACATTACTGAAGGCATAGCAAATAATCATCGAACATGACTGCCCACTGTGAGTTTTAGGCAGAGACAGCGGTGACGTCACTCAGGTGATTTGTGTTCACAGCTGGAGGTTTTCACGGCCCTCCACCTCGCAGGTAACCTGACCTAAGGAGACCTCAATGAACTCTCATTGACTTCACAGACCTGTATCTTCTGGCAGAAGACTGTATTTTTTGCCAAGGGATGCAGATTTGTTTCTGATTTTTTTTACACCATATTCTTGCTCCCAATCTACACCTCCTGGCAAAAAAAAAAGCATCACTACCGCACACAGTATGATGCAGTAGTGATGCGCTCTTTTGCTATAAGGTGTAGATTGGGTGCAGGAATATGGTGTAAAAATTTCAGCACCCAAACTGCATCTCTTAGCAAAAATATGCACAAAAACGGTTTTGACACCATTTTGGTGCAGTAAAGTTTTCTTCCAGGAGGTGCAAATTGTCATTGACAAACAGATCTATCAATAAACATCCCATTACCCCTGTTTTTTATACAGAAAATTCATAAGAGATTCCAGACTCCAGATGCATTGTGGTCTCCACAGAATCTAATCTGGTACCATTCTCGATATAGGTAGAAAAAATTATATCTCTTTTAGTTAAAAATACTAAAGGGGGCTTTACATGCTATGATATCGTTAATGTTTTATCGTCGGGGTCACGTCGTTAGTGATGCACATCCGGTGTCATTAACGATATCGCAGCGTGTGACACTTATGTGCGATCTAAAACTATCGCAAAAGCTGCCAAAATCATTTGCCGCGGAGAGGTCGTCCTAAAACAAAAAATCGTTTACCTCTCATTAGCGATGTTGTTCCTCATTCCTGCGGCAGCGCAGATCGCTGTGTGTGACACCGCAGGAGCGAGGAACATCTCCTTACCTGCCTCCACCGGCTATGCGGAAGGAAGGAGGTGGGCGGGATATTACGTCCCGCTCATCTCCGCCCCTCCGCTTCTATTGGAAGCCTGCCGTGTGACGTCGCTGTGACGTGGCAAGACCCGCCCCCTTAGAAAGGAGGCGGATTGCCGGCCAGAGCGACGTTGCAGGGCAGGTAAGCTGTGTGACGGGGGAGCGCGATTTTGTGCGCGTCGGGCTGCGATATGCCCATGTCGCACAAACGATGGGGGTGGGTACACATGCTAGCCATATCGGTACTGATATCGCTATCGTGTAAAGCCCCCTTAAGTCCTTCATTCTCAACACAGAGGATTTCATCAGTATGATCCAAAATCTATACAAGATTTCCAATAGGTTACTCCTAGTTCCATGGTACATCAATAGCTTATATGTCACACTGTACAAAGGGTTTGTAGGACGTAGTACAGCGTATTCCCCACTAGGTGGCAGCAGAGTAGTAAAGGAGAGACAAAGTAACACATTAACAGAAAGGCAGCTGAAGTACACCAGAGTAACTTCAGCAGGCAATTACCCGTCAAACCGCCAGGGGCAAAAGAGTAGTCAAACAGTCAGAGTCTAAAGCCAAGAAAGTCGAGTCACTCCAAAGGGAGGATCAAAACCAAGTTAGAAAACAGAACTGAGTCGGAAGCCGGGAGATCAGGTATGCAGAGGGAAACACAAACAACAGACAGGAGTGGAAAGTCAGGGGCTGGGACAGACGGATGAGCGGGGAAGGGTACAGGTGAGAGCACAGTAACAAGGAGTCAGATCAAACAGGTATTCTCACCAGAGAAAGTCACAGGCTGCAGAGCAAAACTAGAAGCAGCACCAGTATGCAATTGTAGAAATCAGGTATAGTGTCTCCTGAAACCAGAAAGAGGCTGATTGGAGTTAACCCCTGACAGGACCAGGCCGGATCTGGGAAACTCTGGAGCGGAGATTCCCGGTCCTGGATCATGACATTATACATATCCATTCAACATCACAAGGGTCTAGAGGCAGTCAAAGATTTGATACACAAATCTTCATTTACAAATAATGTCATCTTGTTCTGTATGGATCTATTGAATATAGCACTCCATGAGAACTTTTTTTTTTCAGGATAATTTTTATTTCCAGATCAAGAGAACTGCTATGGGGTCCAATGTGGCATAGACTTATGAAAATTGCTACATGGAACAGAATCTGGAATGGACTGGGACACTGGAGCAGGTTAAGAATGGGTTTTGGTACAGAATCAGGAATGGAATCAGGCATATAGGCGAGTACCAAATCTGGAGCAGGTTCCAGGGTCCAGACAACCGCTTCCATACAGGAAACCCTCATGGTGTGCCCGGGACCTGGAAGTCGGGAGCCCCGGCAGTCACAGATACTGGCAAAACAGCAGGTGAAACAGCGGTCTGGTGACTACGTTGGCGTCCCGGACAACCATACAGTGTACAAGCCCGAGTGGAGTCAAGGATGTCACTTGTTAGGACCCTAATCAAAATTGGGCATTTCCTCCCACACTATACACCCACTCAATACCAAATCTCTGCACAGGAAGCAAAGATCTAGCACTGAATCTGCGTAGTCAGCGTAGTATGCGTATTGACCACAAAGTCAGGGCTGTGGACCTTGACCTGTATAATCTGGTATTCCTTTGGTACTTCTACTGGCACTGATAGTGGACTTCCACTGGCTTTAATTGCGTGCTTCTACTGGCGGTGATCACAGTCTTCAACTGGTGCTGATCATGGTCTTCACTTGACACTGATCACGGGCTTTTAATGGAGCTGATTACAGTCTTCCACTAAGACAAAACAATCACTGATGATCACTGAATGTGCTCATCCTTGTCCCAATCCTACAGTAATGTCCCCATCCTATAGTAATGTCCCCAGGCTTGTCCCCATCTTATCGTAATGTGCCCATCCTGTAGTAATGTGTTCATCCTTGTCCCCATCCTATAGTAATGTCCCCAACCTATAGTAATGTGCCCATCCTGTAGTAATGTGTCCATCGTTGTCCCCATCATATAGTAATGTTCCACATGCTTGTCTCCTTGTATAAATCTCCCTATCCTGTAGTACTGTCCCAATCCTGTAGTACTGTCCCCATCCTGTAGTACTGTCCCCATCCTCTAGTACTGTCCCCATCTTATAGTTGTCCCATCCTAAGGTAATGTCCCCATCCTACAGTAATGTCCCCATCCTACTGTAATGTCCCCAGCCTTGTCCCCATCCTATAGTAATGTCCCCATCCAATAGTAATGTACCTATCCTATAGTTATGTCCCCAGCCTTATCCCTATCCTATAGTAATGTTTACCATACTTGACCCCTTGTAGTCATGTCTCTATCCTATAGTAATGTCCCCAGCCTAGTCCCCATTCTATAGTAATGTTCCCAGCCTTGTCCCCATCCTATAGTAATGTCCCCAGCCTTGTCCGCATTCTATAGTAATGTCCCTATCATTGTCCCCATCATTGTCCCCATTCTATAGCAATGTCCCCATCCTTGTCCCCAGTCTATAGTAATGTCCCCATCCTATAGTAATGTCCCGAGCCTAGTCCCCATTCTATAGTAATGTCCCCAGCCTTGTCCCCATCCTATAGTAATGTCCCCAGCCTTGTCCCCATTCTATAGTAATGACCCCATCATTGTCCCCATGCTATAGCAATGTCCCCATCCTTGACCCCATTCTATAGTAATGTCCCCATCCTTGTCCCCATTCTATAGTAATGTGCCCAGCCTTTTCCCATCCTATAGTAATGTGGCAGCAGCTGAAAGGGGGCAGTGGCTATAACTTACCAATCGCTCTCCTCAGCTTCCACAGACACCGGAGTGAAGCTGAGGGGTGCGGTCTCCGGCCCCAGATCCACAGTGATTGGAGAGATCGGTCACAAGGCCAATCTCTCCAATCAGAGCTGGGGGCGGGTGAAACAGAGGTCACCCAGCTCCAGCCGATAATCAGGGCTATAGCTGCACTAATCATGGCTGGATTTCAATGTTTTAGCCATTTTCAATGGCTGAAACATTACAGTGGCTGTGATTGGCTAAGCGGCGTTCATCAGCAAATCACAGCTTCCGTAGGTCCGAGGAGGAGACACCACCCCTCCTGAGGTCCCTGAGACCTCTGCTCTATATCATGAATGTGGTATAGTTTTGATAATCTGAACAGAAAATATCTGAAGTTAGGGTCAATGGTTCATATACCTTCCCCCATATACTGTATATAAAAAAGTTTTTTACAACATTTTTTTTACATATTTTTGATATTATTTAATTAAAATAATTTTTGGACATTTTACATTTCTATTTGTTCTCTCCCATGATAAGTCTTTCTAAATTATTTCAAGCATTTTCATTGGTTTCCACTTGAATTTGTGTTTTTTTTAACTCCTTTTTTTTTTCAAATGCATCAGATGAACGTCAGTTACCTGCACGCTTTTTTTCAAATCCCGCACTTTGTATATAAGGATCTCTTGTGCACTGTATCTTGATGTACATCAGTGTTTTTTTTAGTCCTGATGAAGGAGTCGTTTGGACTCTGATATCCGTTGAATAATAAAAATCACGAAGATTAGCTCTTGGATTCATCTGCTTATATCCACGGCAGCACAACTAACCCTTTCTTCCCTCCGGTTACTATTTATATCATGAATGTGTTATAGTTTTGATAATCTGAAGAGAAAATATCTGAAATTATCATAGGTGTTGCAAGTTGTTAATAAAGCCAGGTATGTGACAAAATATAGAATAGAAGAAAAGATCAGTCAGCCTCTATGGGGTTACATGAGAGTGCAGAAATAGAGGGTGCTGAGAAAAACTTAAGAAAACACCCTTTTGTAAAGCGCATTCACAAGATTAGCTCACAACAATAATTAATAATAATTCTATTCATTTATATAGTGCTATTAATTCCACAGCGCTTTACATACATTGGCAACACTGTCCCCATTGGGGCTCACAATCTAGAGTCCCTATCAGCTCACAAGAATTTCATCAAGGTTTTATGTATAAAGAGAATAACAATAATAATTGAAGAATGCATGGAATGTGTTAACTGAAAACTTATGAATGCTACTATTATGGACATCTTTAAATGATATGATTAGAGAATATTTCGAGTGCATATAATTCAGAAAGGAATAACATTTTTTTTACAATGTTCTACGTCGAAATGTGCATTTATACTCTTTTGGTTTGGAGTTCTGTATTTTTCCAAGGACACAAGAATTCCAAAATGTGAATGATGGCTGTATGGGCCCATAATTGTCTTTGTTTGTATAGGGGTGGTAAAGCCCCCTATGATATAAATTGTAAAGTTATGTAAAGTGTAATGTGTTATATGTGCTGTAAATGTGTTAACCAAGTGTATTAGTTAGATACAACAGGGTGGAGAATGTTAAGTAGGCTATAGTGTGTGGTAACGGTTTAGGAAGTTGTATAGGCAGTAATGTAAAGCATAGGAATGTAATGCAGAAAGATTGTGTTAGTAACAGAAACAGTTCATGTCACGTTCAGCTTCCTGGTTACAGAGTAGGCGAAGAGTGAGTTGTGCAGTGGGGATTACCAGGAGTGAAAACATGGCCTTGTAATTTGGGCCTGTTGAGCAAACTGAAGGTATCCTCCAAGGGTCCGGAGGCTATGGCTCACCTCGGGATGGGCTTAGAAGAGTCCAGGGACTAGACGGTAGTCGGGGGAGAGAGAACCTTGGACAAGCCAAATTAAGTCAAGTTACTAGAAGCCATCAGAGGCAGTGGGAGGAACATGGGTAGCCGAAGAGAAAAGAGGAGGAAGTGGTGGCATAGGCCTGACAGCTGGAGGACTAGGTCCCAGTTAGCGGGATGACCAGACAGAGTACCATGGGAGAAAGTGGCAGCAGGACCGTAGAAGTGTGGCCATGTGGTGGAAGAACAAATAAACTGTTCTACATTGTTTTGCCAAGAGAACTCCAGTATCATGTGTCTATCTGCTATGTCTATGATGGTGACTGGCTGTGGGGTGGTGGAAGTTGACATGAAGAGAACTGTGTCACACACATTGCCTGAAGCGGTTCAAAAACACTGAGTCACTCAGTCGAAGGAGCGCCAAGCCATCATGGCCCAGTGTCCGCATCTTTCTTCATTTGTATCATTATTTGTTGATGTTGTTGTCAGTATATGTCTGTTCATGTTTCCTGTCAAAGTTTCTATGCAGCAGTACAAAAGGGGCACATGTCAACCACATAAAAGAGTGACAGTTACCCAAACCAATAGGGGTGTTAATTTATTACATAGTGGAAAGAGAAGCATATATTACACAAAGAAAGCCCAGTCTGTTCCTTCTTAAGGCAACAATAGGTTTATTAGGTTTTCTTTTCAAACATATATCACTGATTAAGGGTTTATACTAAAGATACTGCCTATAACAATAACATCTGTTTCTTTGTCATGCTGGTGGGTGTGGACCCACTGTGCCATGAGCCAGGCTTACCCTTGAGGGGCGTTACTGTAGGGTCTCTCACCGGGGCAGATGTTGGATGCAGCTAGGATGGTGGCGCTCCCCACAGGCGGAGCGGGATTACCTCGGGAGGATTTGATGGTGGTCCCCGTTGGCACCGCAGCACTGGGTAACGGCGCCGGTAAAGGAGAGGCAAAGACAGGGGCTGTGGTTCCAGGTATTTTTACTCACAAGTCTTTCAAGCGCTGCCCGAGGTACCGTTCTCTGCCACAATGGGCTCCAGCCGATCCCAGATTCGTGAAAGGTCATGCCCGGTATGTGTGCCAGCCTGTGAGTTCTCTCCTCCTTTTGTGCGCTTAATGGCGTGAAGCACTTGAGGGTCCCAGTGACACTACAGTGTGTCCCGTTCTGTATGCTGATAGCGCAGTTCCGTTATGGGGTCAGTCCTCAACCCCAGATCCTATGTGCTATTTGCTGCAGACTCAAGGGACGGGTCCGGTGACTTTCTGTAGCAGTACCCCGCGACCCTTGCAGAGTTGGTAGACAACTTGGAGTATGCCTACCCTAGGAATCTTTATCCTGACAGCGCCAGTCCTGTGGAAGCAGCTGCCCTGCTTCTCCCCAGTGACTGTGTGTTGAACGCCTTGGCCCACAGAGCTGCTCACAGCATGTCCGCTCTGTGTCTGAAGCTGAACTCTCCCTAGTTGTGGTGTTGTGTGTTCTCAGCTGTTGCCCCAGCCACTGCCACTGACTGGTCCACTACTCTCACTAGGTCAACCTGTTCTTCCCATTGTGCTCCTAACTCCCCCTGGTGGTTGCTTCTCCCTGACCCTGAGTCCCTAGTCCAATGGATCTGGGGAGCCCCTGGTGCAGTGGCGTCCTGTAAACCCACCACTGTAGTGGCCCTCTACTGTGATCCGACCCTGGCTCAGTCCCCATTGGGGAGGGCAACCCTGTGACATGTTTGTGCATGTGTAAACCGACCTCGACCTTCATCGGACCTAGGATGAGTTCTATACCCTAATGGGGGTGCAGTACCCTGTGGCGCCTGAAGCCGCAGGGGTGCCACACATGCACACCCTAAGCAGGTTGCAAGGAGACCTGCACAACATGTGCAAGCCCTGGGAGCTTAGGACTGTTGCGGAAGCAGGCACACGTGCGGATGAACTTGAAGGGCTGCCACAGCGGTGAGTATGTCGGCATCACAACCAGGAGGAGGGAGGGGAAACATGCAGGGATGTCAGCATTACAGTCTGGGCATGCTCCTTCCATTTATGCCTGTTGCTGCATAGTACATCTCTGGCACCATGGTTGCCATTGGGCAGCACAGGTTTACTTCTGTTGGACCCTCTTTCTTCTGGGACGTGTGTCCCTCCAGCTAGTTTTTTTCTCTTCAATGAGCACATTAGTCTGATATAATTAGTTCTCTGCTGGCATCAAGAGTAGGACCCCCTTCCTGGATAAACCTTCAGAAGTCATTTCCCTAGCTGCTAGTTACAAAATATACTAGCACTGATTAACTCCTGTTGTTTCAACCTGTAATGCTAGTGATTATTCATGTTTCAGACCTTGGCACATTTACTGATCATTTCTACCTGAAAATGTCGTTCCTATCCATACCTCCTGATTCTGAGCAAACTACCTGACCAGTCCTGCCAAAGAAATCAATTGGTTAGTAGATACTCTGAGGACTCAACCCAGGGTTCCTGTGCGAGTTCAAATCCCTGTACAAAAGTTATAGGGTGAAGGTTAGGACTCTCCTGGGGCCTTATTAACAGAGTAGCTAGTGCAAAGCCTGTCCATGGAGACTCTAGAGCCACCTTACACCACTATAAGAGGCTTACCCTCTTGTCTCCAAGCAATGGCTACTACTACAGTCCAAAAAGGCAACGCAACTGATATAATTCTGAATCATCCAAACTCAAACTAGGCTAATGTCTGAAGCACACCTTACCAACTACGAGGTCTCACTTTATGCATCCTCTCATGTTACTCTGAAATGCTGGAGGGAAGGATAGAGAAACAAAGAAAAGGACATAGAAACTTACGTCCGGTTTAAAATTTCGAGAGAAATGTAAGGTTTAGAAAATGTCAGTAATTTCTCATGCAGATTTTGAGGGGTTTTTTTATATTCACATATCAACAAAAATGTAGAATACTGGATGGGTTATGCCAAATGAAGTTATAATTTGACAACTACTAATTCCAGAATGATCAGCACTGGAAGTAGAGCTAATGGTTCTCACTAAACGGTGTGTAAGCTAGCAGAAGAAAAGACTGCCAGTACACTGACTTGAGGTAAGCTTTCAGAATTGTCCAAGATTACGAACCCATCTGGCATAGAAGATACTGAGTGGACAAACAAATCAGCTAAAAACACAAACGTATAACATGTCTAATTGTTTGAATGTAAATGTAGAAGAAAAACGGGATTAAATACCGTGCCAAAACCACAGGAATGCGAAGAGTAAAAGTAAATCCCTTTTATTTCCTGTACATTGTCCTGAAGAAAGGGACGGATATGTCCCTGAAACGCATAGACCTGTGGAAATAAAAGGGATTTACTTTTACTCTTCGCATTCCTGTGGATTTGGTGTGGTATTTAAACCCGTTTTTTTTCTACATTTACATTCATCTCATCACCGCGGGACCGCTGCCTTCCACGTTACTTCTATGCTCATCAAGGGGTT
The DNA here is from genome assembly GCF_048569485.1 of Anomaloglossus baeobatrachus. Taxonomy (NCBI): domain Eukaryota; kingdom Metazoa; phylum Chordata; class Amphibia; order Anura; family Aromobatidae; genus Anomaloglossus; species Anomaloglossus baeobatrachus. The sequence goes on from NC_134358.1 coordinate 131,391,095, forward strand.
GTGATTGGCACAACCTGACAAGGTGAGTGTCTTTCCAGCATTTACCCCACATTAGTTTACCGGATAAGACCCTATTTGCACCTCTTTTTTACGCAGTTTGCTTCTATGTCTAACTGTTTGATACTCTTAGGGCGGCTTTGCACGTTGCGACATCGCACGTGCGATGTCGGTGGGGTCAAATCGAAAGTGACGCACATCCGGCGTCACTTTCGACATCGTATTGTGTAAATGCTAGATGATACGATGAACGAGCGCAAAAACGTCATTATCGTATCATCGAAAAACACTGTGGAAAGAAAGCGCAATAGGGTCTTACCCCAGACAATTGGGGAAAATCAAGGAGGGTGGTCTTACTCACCTATAGGGGTTATGAAAGTCACAACGCCTATAACAGCATATAAAAGTATCCAAGCCACGGCAGCGGACCCAAGAGTAGCAGATAACAGAAAGTAGTAGATAGGGATGTTAAACCGCGCCACTGACTCAGCCGATCCAGGAGATTAATGGATAGGTGTTGCTTTAATTCATTACACAGATCAGGTCAACGCGTTTCGGGAGTCACAGCTCCCTTCATCAGGACAGTCTGGCAAGCAAAACACAGAGATGTGTTTTGCTTGCCAGACTGTCCTGATGAAGGGAGCTGTGACTCCCGAAACGCGTTGACCTGATCTGTGTAATGAATTAAAGCAACACCTATCCATTAATCTCCTGGATCGGCTGAGTCAGTGGCGCGGTTTAACATCCCTATCTACTACTTTCTGTTATCTACTTATTATCGTATCATCGTTGCATTCACCGACATTTCCATAATGCCGGTGCCGCGACAGGTACGATGTTGTTAGTCGTTCCTGCGGCAGCACACATCGCTGTGTGTAAAGCCGCAGGAGCGAGGAACATCTCCTTACCTGCCGCCGGCGGCTATGCGGAAGGACGGAGGTGGGCGGGATGTTTACATCCTGCTCATCTCCGCCCCTCCGCCGCTATTGGCCGCCTGCCGTGTGACGTCGCTATGACGCCGCACGACCCGCCCCCTTAGGAAGGAGGCAGGTCGCAGGGCAGGTGAGTGCATGTGAAGCTGGCGTAGCGATAATTTTCGCTACGCCAGCTATCACACGATATCGTACCTCCGACAGGGGCGGGGACTATCGCGTGCGACATCGCAGCATCAGCTTGCGATGTCGCAACGTGCAAAGCCCACCTTAGGCTTCCTAAAAAAGTAGCCTACACAAAGGAAAGCCACCATCCCTGAAGTTGAAGGTAACAGGAGGATGAAAGAGGTAGTCCAGGCTGCGGCCCTTATTTATCTCCTGGCTGTATCTATATGAACTTTGCAAATACCAAAGAAGGGTGTGGACTTGTCTATGCTGCATATTTTACAGTAACATGTTCCCCACACTGAACAGTTAGAATGGAGGAAGACCGGAATCAATCATGATGACAGCATATGGTAGAATGGTAAGAGAACCTGTTTACCAAGAGCTTGTATCTGATAATGATTGATTTGACTCATAGATCTATCCAGTAATTTAAGTTGGAAAAGGACAAAAAAATTAAAAACATCACCGAGGGGAAAAAAGCAGCCACACTCACATTCTTTCAACTGTCATGGCTCTCACATGATGCAGTTTGGCAATTTTCTGTCAGCTCATCGATAGCTAAGAAACTGCTATCAATGAGCTAGATGATGCTGTTCATCTTTTCTTGGGAAATCTTCTTCATGGCTGCTGCTCGATTCGAACCAGTGACTTTCGCATAAGTATCAGCTTAATAATACACTGAGCTATAGGTAATGTGAGAACAGGTTGTAATTTATGGTATACAGGAAGAAAAATATTTCTCAACAACTAAGGGGTACTTTGCACACTACGACATCGCAGGTGCGATGTTGGTGGGGTCAAATCGAAAGTGACGCACATCCGGCGTCGCTGTCGACATCGGAGTATGTGAATCGTTTTTACTACGATTAACGAGCACAAAAGCGTTGAAATCGTATGATCGGTGTAGTGTTGGTCATTTCCATAATTTCGGAAGGACCGATGTTACGATGTTGTTCCTCGCTCCTGCGGCAGCACACATCACTGTGTGTGAAGCCGCAGGAGCGAGGAACATCTCCTTACCTGTGTCCCGGCTGCAATGAGGAAGGAAGGAGGTGAGCGGGATGTTTATGTCTCCGCCCCCCTGCTTCTATTGGCCGCTTGCCGTGTGACGTCGCTGTGACGCCGCACGACCCGCCCCCTTAGGAAGGATGCGGTTTGCCGGCCAGAGCGACGTAGCAGGGCAGGTAAGTGCATGTGAAGCTGCCGTAGTGATAATTTTCGCTACGGCAGCTATCACAAGATATTGCAGCTGTGACGGGGGCAGGGACTATCACGCTCGGCATCGCTACCATCGGCTTGCGATATCGTAGTGTGCAAAGTACCCCTAAGAGCAAAACAGTAACAATTCAGTGGCATGACAAAACTCTGCATAACTAATTATATGTTAAATAGTTGCAAGTCAAATTTATATATGAGATAGCCAAGATGATTGTCTATAACATGAAGGTAGTCTCATGCTCTAAAGGCTACTTTACACGCTGCGATATCGGTCCCGATATCGCTAGCGTGGGTACCCGCCCCCATCTGTTGTGCGACACGGGCAAATCGCTGCCCGTGCCGCACAACATCGCGCAGACCCGTCACACATACCTGCCCAGCGACGTCGCTGTGACCGGCGAACCACCTCCTTTCTAAGGGGGTGGTCCATGCAGCGTCACAGCGACGTCACTGAGCGGCCGCCCAATAGAAGCGGAGGGGCGGAGATGAGTGGCCAGAACATCCCGCCCACCTCCTTCCTTCCTCATAGCGGCCGGGAGGCAGGTAAAGAGAGCTTCCTCGTTCCTGCGGTGTCACACAGCGATGTGTGCTGCCGCAGGAGCGACGAACTACATCGTTACTGCTGCAGTAATGATAATCGAGAATGGACCCCCATGTCACCGATGAGCGATTTTGCACGTTTTTGCAACGATGCAAATCGCTCATCGGTGTCACACCCAGCAACATTGCTAATGCGGCCGGATGTGCGTCACAAATTCCGTGACCCCAACGACTCCGCATTAGCGATGTCGCAGCGTGTAAAGCCCCCTTAAGATGTAGTGGATGGTGAGATATGTAGCCTGAAATTAAAAAATTCAAAACATTTTTACCCTTTTGCTTGTCACTGTACATCCAAGTGTCCAGGGAAGTATAAGAAATATGAATTAGGGAATCAAGGAGTGAGGACAAGAAAATACGTTTTATTAAATATACAGTTAGGTCCAGAAATATTTGGACAGTGACACAATTTTCGCGAGTTGGGCTCTGCATGCCACCACATTGGATTTGAAATGAAACCTCTACAACAGAATTCAAGTGCAGATTGTAACGTTTAATTTGAAGGTTTGAACAAAAATATCTGATAGAAATTGTAGAAATTGTACACATTTCTTTACAAACACTCCACATTTTAGGAGGTCAAAAGTAATTGGACAAATAAACCAAACCCAAACAAAATATTTTTATTTTCAATATTTTGTTGCGAATCCTTTGGAGGCAATCACTGCCTTAAGTCTGGAACCCATGGACATCACCAAACGCTGGGTTTCCTCCTTCTTAATGCTTTGCCAGGCCTTTACAGCCGCAGCCTTCAGGTCTTGCTTGTTTGTGGGTCTTTCCGTCTTAAGTCTGGATTTGAGCAAGTGAAATGCATGCTCAATTGGGTTAAGATCTGGTGATTGACTTGGCAATTGCAGAATGTTCCACTTTTTTGCACTCATGAACTCCTGGGTAGGTTTGGCTGTATGCTTGGGGTCATTGTCCATCTGTACTATGAAGCGCCGTCCGATCAACTTTGCAGCATTTGGCTGAATCTGGGCTGAAAGTATATCCCGGTACACTTCAGAATTCATCCGGCTACTCTTGTCTGCTGTTATGTCATGAATAAACACAAGTGACGCAGTGCCATTGAAAGCCATGCATGCCCATGCCATCACGTTGCCTCCACCATGTTTTACAGAGGATATGGTGTGCCTTGGATCATGTGCCGTTCCCTTTCTTCTCCAAACTTTTTTCTTCCCATCATTCTGGTACAGGTTGATCTTTGTCTCATCTGTCCATAGAATACTTTTCCAGAACTGAGCTGGCTTCATGAGGTGTTTTTCAGCAAATTTAACTCTGGCCTGTCTATTTTTGGAATTAATGAATGGTTTGCATCTAGATGTGAACCCTTTGTATTTACTTTCATGGAGTCTTCTCTTTACTGTTGACTTAGAGACAGATACACCTACTTCACTGAGAGTGTTCTGGACTTCAGTTGATGTTGTGAACGGGTTCTTCTTCACCAAAGAAAGTATGCGGCGATCATCCACCACTGTTGTCATCCGTGGACGCCCAGGCCTTTTTGAGTTCCCAAGCTCACCAGTCAATTCCTTTTTTCTCAGAATGTACCCGACTGTTGATTTTGCTACTCCAAGCATGCCTGCTATCTCTCTGATAGATTTTTTTCTTTTTTTTCAGCCTCAGGATGTTCTGCTTCACCTCAATTGAGAGTTCCTTAGACCGCATGTTGTCTGGTCACAGCAACAGCTTCCAAATGCAAAACCACACACCTGTAATCAACCCCAGACCTTTTAACTACTTCATTGATTACAGGTTAACGAGGGAGACGCCTTCAGAGTTAATTGCAGCCCTTAGAGTCCCTTGTCCAATTACTTTTGGTCCCTTTAAAAAGAGGAGGCTATGCATTACAGAGCTATGATTCCTAAACCCTTTCTCCGATTTGGATGTCAAAACTCTCATATTGCAGCTGGGAGTGTGCACTTTCAGCCCATATTATATATATAATTGTATTTCTGAACATGTTTTTGTAAACAGCTAAAATAACAAAACTTGTGTCACTGTCCAAATATTTCTGGACCTAACTGTACATATAAGTGTAATAATGATTAATCCTTTAGTGATGGAGCCAAATTTGACCTTAATTACCAGGCCAAATCTGGAAAGTGTCATTTTATGTGGTAAGAACTCTGGAATGCTTCAACGGATACAGTTTTTCTGTGGTGCCAGCCACCTCTGCAGTGGATCTGGTCTTCAGCCTCTTGATAATCAAGGCTTTGGTCGCAGGGTGAATTTTTGGCATGTTGTCAGAGGTAAAGTTGCAGTTCAAGTGAAAGTTTGGGGTGTTGGGTTTCTTTTTATACACACCCACTAATTAACCGATCATTTAGTGAGCACAGGTGAGGATGTAAACTAGGAGTGGGTGCATTATTTGACAAGGCGACAAAACTTTTGTCTTGCCAAAATCTGACCTTTCTGTGTTCATTAAATGATCAATATTTCAGCTTTGCAGCAACTTTATTTTCATAACCGAAACCAAATTTGAGAGGGTTTCAGCTTTCAAAAGAGTAATTTTTTAAACCAATAGATGAATTTAAAGTCCAGTTATAAGCTTTTATTTACATAACATGGATAAGCGACATAACTTCTGTCAGGGACTGTACTTTATGTTAGTTGCAAATTTAGCTGAATATGTTTTGCGTTTGTTTGTGAAAATACCGGAATTTTGACAAAAACTTTGATAAATTTACAATTTTAAAAACTGTAACTCTCAAACACTTAAAACAGCGGTCAGGAATTTTTTAATCCTTCAGGTGTTACACAGGAATTAACGCAAAATGGAATGAAAAATTTTTTTTAATTTTCCCTCTAAAATGTTGATTTAGCCCCATTTTTTTAACTTTAACATTGGAAAGCATGAGAACATGAATCCCCCTATTTGTTAACTAGTTTCTTCTGAGCTTGTGGATACCCCACATCTGGTCAGAAACTTCTATTTGGACAAACGGCATGGAAGAGAAGGAATACCAATTGAGCTCTGGAACACAAATTTAGTTGACTCCATTTTGGAAATTACACCCCTTAAGAGTTTAATTTAATTTGTATAGTGAGCATTTTAAACCCAAAATTTTACAACAGGTCGTTATATTGAAAGTTTTCATTTCTTTCACGAAAATGTTGCTTTAGCCCAAAATATTTCACTTTTGCAAGAGGTAACATGAAAAAGTGGACACTACAGTTTGTTACCCACTTTCTTCTGAGCACAGCAATACCCAACATGTAGTCAAAAGCTCTATTTGGCCAGACGAAGTGACATTTGGTATGTAAATTTGGGTGAAATAAATTGCGAGCGCCATGTCTCAATAGCAGGATCCCTAACATACATAAACATCAGAAACCCAAACAAGTGACCCTATGGTTTGGAAACAAACCATGGAATTCATCCAGGGGTCTGTTAAGCATGTTAAACTTGTGGATGCTTCAAAGAACTTTTTCCAATGTGGATGTGATAACGAAAATTGCGTGTTTTCGGCTAAAATGTTGTTTTAGCTCCAATTTTTTATTTTCATAAAGAATAACAGGAGAAAACAGACTCCATAATTTGTTACGCAATTTCTCCCAAATGTGATGATGCCGCATATGTGGGCAAAAACTGCTGTTTGGGCACATGGCAGGGCTTTGAAAAGAAAGATTTTTGGAGTGTATAATTGTCTGGAATAGATTACGGACGCCATGTTCCATTTGCTGAGTCCCTAAGATACCAAAACAGCAGAAACCCCCTACAATGGACCTCATTTTGCATACAAGACCCCTCAAGGAAATAATCTAGTGATGTACTGAGCATTTTTAACCAACAGATGATTCACGAGCGCCTATAACATTTAGATTTGAGACTAAAGAATTAAAGGGAACCTGTCAGGTGCACTACGCACCCAGAACCATGAGCAGTTCACTTTAAAAAAATGTTTCCACTTTTCTATACTAATACTGTTTTAGCACCAAATTTATCATTTGCACGAGGGGTATTAGAAGAAAATTGACAAGACAATTTGTTATGCAATTTTTACAGAACGTGAAAGTAACCCATATGTACACTACTGTTTAAGCCCATGACGGTGATTGGATTGGAAGGATCCCTACTTGGCTTTTAGAACACAGATTCCCTTTGAATAGATTCTGGACTCCATTAGATGAGCCCCTGAGGTGCCAGAACAACAAGAATTAAGGAGTTCACCTAGGGGTGTAGTGAGTATTTTGAACCCACAGGTGCACCACAGAATTTTATAACGTTGGGATGTGAATAAATAACATTTAAGTGGTAAAAATATAATATTTTTATTAGCTGCAAATTTGGCAGTTGCAGAAGGGTTAAAAGGTGAAAATGGACCTCACAATTTATTGCACAATTTCTCTCAAACTCGGTCATGCCCTATATGTAGAGATGAGCTAGTACGGAAATATTCGTAATCGCTATACTCGTAACGAGTACTTTGTAAAAGTCGGGTATTCATTCCGAATACCGAGTTCAATGCAAGCCAATGAGAAATGCGAGTAATTTTCTGCTGGACCCAACAAAGAGGTCCGGGGCCTGAGGAAAAGGCTGAAATGGATGGGAAAGGGATTAAACTGAATGGGGAGAGTCTGGAGAATAAGCCTGCATGTATTTCTGACTCATATGGTTTTTAGGATCCCTTGAAGCCACACGGCAGAACTTCCATGTAGCGTCAGTCTATCGGTGCCCCTGCAGTCTATGTCGCACTGCCCTAGCCAGCCCTGCAGTGTACAAGCACCTGCGGGATGATGAGCACCGACATCAGGAGGTTAGCTCCCATCATTACCTGCTGTGATGATCTCCGCTGAACTCTTTATGTCAGCGCTCATCACTGACTTCCATAATTCTCACATCAAGTCTCGTGGGCAGCCCGAGACTGTGACTAGCGGTGACATCACGGGCTAACAGGACAGTTCACGTGAGAACGATGCAGCCATGGAACTCAGTGGAGACCGCTGACATCACGAGTTCAGTGGAGTTCCGCACTGCAGATAATGAACTCAGCTAACCTAATGACGTTGGCGCTCGTTATGCCCTGCAGTAACCTGGCCTGACCTGATGATGCTAGCTCAGGTCAATGCACTGCTCTCCCAGCCAATGGGGAACATTCTGTTTTTAATTGATTGGGACAGTGAGTATGGTATGGATCGTCGTGGGACCCCCTTATTGGATTTCTTTTCAATAAATTGGTGAAAGAAGGAATGTTTTGGAGAGTGTTTTTTCTAATAAAAAAAAATTTTGTTTTCTATTTTTTTTTATTACTAACTCTGTTAGTGAAGTCGGGTATCTGATAGATGCTGTAACAACACTAATGCCAGGGCTTGATGACAGGTGATATTTGCCACCGCACCAGGCAACAAGATGAACTGGGACGAAGTTCCGGGATTGGTGCATCTAATGCATGCGCCACTTCTGGGGCAGCTGTGACCTGCTATTTTTAGGAAGGGGAGGGTCCTATAAGCATGGACCTCCCTAGTTTGAGAATACCAGACCACAGCTGTCTGCTTTATCTTAGCTGGTGATCCAATTTGGGGGGACTCCACGTTTTTTGTTTTAAATTATTTAATTTATTTTAAAATAACAGATTGGGGTGCCCTATGTTTTAGATTACCAGCCAAGTTGAAGCTGCCAGCTGTGGTCTGCTTTAGCCTAGCTGGCTACAAAAAATAGGGGGCACCCCACGTAGTTTTTTTCAATTATTTATTTTTTGGCTAAATACAAGGCTAAGCACCCTTCAGTGCCACTTGAAAGGCACTAAAGGATGCCAGATTACAAAATGCAGGGGAGTGGGACAATATATATGTCTATCTATCTATTTATCCAGCTATCTATCTATCCAGCTATCTGTCTTTCTAGTTTTTGACTGCATGTAAACCTCCTTCCAATTTTTTTCCGGTCCGCAAAAAAAACCCAGAAGGCACACGGATGTAAAATGGACCGTATATATAGAACGGAAAGGATGAGGTTGACACACGGATGTGCATTGTTTAAAAAAATTAGCCCTATAGGTTGAGTCATGGTTGACGCAGGAAGTCCGCATCACAAGGGCCTCCAATAACAAATAGTAGTTAGGCTGGAGTAGGAGTACTGTCCTTGTTTCTCCGCCAGTGCACAATGTGCACAGTGTTTACAAAAATTAGCCCTATGGCCTGAGTCATGGTTGATGCAAGAAAGAAATGGCTTTAGCTTTATATGACAAGGGGTGGATGTAAACAGCAGTAGTCAAAATAAACATTTTGGGGGAGTTTAGTTTGGCTTGTTCTCATCTGGAGGGATTGAAAACTGTGGAGAAATCTAGTCCTTGTTGAATTTAATCACAGTAAGTCTGTCTGCATTTTCTGCAGAGAGGCAGGAGTGCCTATCAGTGATGATCGCCCCAGCAGAACTGAAAACACGCTCTGACATCACACTAGCAGCCGGGCAGGCCAGCACCTCCAAGGCGTATAAGGAGAGGTCGGGCCAAGTGTTCAGCTTGGACACCCAATAATTAAAGGGAACTGAAGCGTCAGAAAGGACGCAAGTATGGTCAATTAAGTACCCCTTGACCATGTTGTGCAACTTCTCCCTCCTTGGCATTGCTACAGCCTCAGATAGCCCTTGCTGATTTCTTGGTTTATTGAAAATGGCCCAGTTTGCGCACATTTTCCCCCTACCTCTGTTGGACCTAGTGTTGGCGTCTCTCCCCATTAATCCTTGGTGTTGAAAAGAGATGGTAACTCTGCCGCCAGCATTGTCTGAGGGTGATGTTTTCATCAACTGATCTAAAATGATCTTCTTGAAGGATTCCATTGTGCAACCCTTTGGTGACTGCAAAAGGAGAGAAGGAAATTTGCCCTTGTACAAGGATGGGCTGTGTTTTACCAAGGGAGAGTGTGATGCCCTGGCAAAACCAGGACGTCATAGGAGACTGCATCCATCCTACAGATGCAGGACTCTCTCCTCCTTGTCCTACCAACACAACCCCACACACAGGTACAAACACCAGCCACAAAGCCTAGTCACCCCCCAGGACAATAGGGACACACCAGTGGATGGGGCCAGGCAGATGGTGACGCCCACCTAGGGGTTCTGAGGTGTCAGAGGAGGGAACTCAGCAGAAAGACTCTAGCAGTGGACGTGAGAGAAGTGAAGTCGTAGTCGGGGGTCGTAGCTCCCGGACTACCGGAGCTGACTAGGTGGCAGACGGCAGACCAGGGCCACAGGCGATGGAGATCCGGTCGTGGGAGACCTTAAGTCGACCGGGGCCGGGTTGTAGCCCGCCAGTGCCAACAGCGGGAATCCAGTCTGGAGGCCGTGCACAGACGGGGTGCCTGTACCCTAGGGCAAGGTCAGCTTCAAGCCCCTTGTCAATTAGCCAGCAGGGGACAAGATTCCATGTCTTGTCCCACCAGTGAGCCCAGATAGAGTGAGATGGAAGCCCAACGCAGGGGATAGGGCGTCTGCAACTGCCTGCAAAAATCCCAAGGGTCAGATCTTGCGGGCAACAGCTCCCACAGCAAAGACAATGGAAGCGGACTTTTCCCGTTTTATGCGGACTAGTCAACACAAAAGACAAAACACTGTAGTGCAGGAGGAAGGGCCCCTGTCCTGTCAACCGGTGTGTGGAACCCGAGCACACCACTCCGGAGGCTACCGGCATCCGGCACTTGGTTTACTACTTGGACTTTGTGTGGTTTATTCAGCAACAGTGAGTACACCGGTGTTATCCGGTCCAGCCTGCAGACGGTGCCCCAGCACTGCACTCCACCTACACCTGGGCCCCGGGACAACACCTCCCCTACCCGTGGAGGGGATACCATCTTGCTGCCCCGCTCCATCAGCCCCGGGCATCCCATACAAAGGCAGCGGCGGTGTCACCCACCATCACCGCAACCCACGGGTGGCGTCACTGACAAACTCTTCCTCTGTAAATACCCCCTTTATTACGTTGTGGGCATTGTGATCCGGCTGCCACTCGAGCCACAGCCATGATCCCGGATCCGAGCAACCTCAAGTAGCCCCCCTGATGTGGTTTGCGCCCCCGCTCGCGACACTCACCAGACTGTTGAATGAGAGTGCGGTGCCCAGAAACCTGACCGGCAGTCAAGTGGAACTTGAGAAAAAAGTGAAGGAAAATCCAGCATCCGAATATAAAATTAAAAGATGGTTTTACTGAAAAATTAAAAACTAGAAAAAAAGATGGCATTATTCCAAGCAGACTAGATAGTCCATCTACGCGTTTCGAACAGTTAAACTGTTCTTAATCATGACGAGTATAAGTTCTTGGATAAAATGTGTATCACATGAGGGTCTTGCCAGACACCCATGAACTGTGCCATGTAGGCCAAGCTGCAAACAGGCAAAGATTCTGTATCCCCACCAGGAAGAACAACACCCATCCTCTCCTCATGCTAACTCGCCTCCTCCACCTTCTCCTCTCCAGCCCATCCATGCTGGACAGTCAGGAAGCTGGGGTTGAGCGTCCCCTGTGTAGCATTGGGAGTCCCCTGGGTAGCACAGAAAAACAAATCTTCTTCCTCCTCATTATCACCCACTTTTGCCTCAGAATATTTGCTGGGCTGGGTGTATCACCCATTGGGAAATCTGGCTCCATAGCCATATGCTGGGCGCTCAAAACTTCCTCTTTGAGATTATGCAGTGATTGTTTCAAGAGACACAGCAGCAGGATGGCTAAGCTGATAATAGTCTGATCACTGCTCATGAGCTTGGTGCAGTTCTCAAAGTTCTCAAGAACCTCACAAATATCAGTGATCCACACCGACTCAAGCTGTTATGTGTGGTGGCAGACTCTCAGTCTGACAGGCATATTGAAGCTGGCATTCAGGTACTGCCCTCCGCTGCTCAGTAATCCTCGCCAACATATAGAATGTAGCGCTCCACCGCGTGGGCAGGTCGCACATGAGTTGGTGACTTGGCTAACTAAAGCGCTTTTTCAGCACTGTAAGGGCGGCGTCACACGCTACGATATATTGGGTGATATGTCGTCGGGGGTCACGAATTCCGTGATGCACATCCGGCATCGTTGGAGATATCGTAGCGTGTGACAGCTACGAATGACTGTGAATGAGCAAAAATACTCACCTTATTGTTGCTTATTGACACGTCGTTCATTTTCATAAAGTCGATCCTCCTTCTGCGTGCCGGTTGTTCGTCGTTCCCGAGGCAGCACACATCGCTCCGTGTGACACCCCAGGAATGACGAACACAGCTTACCTGCGTCCCGCCGGCAATGCGGAAGGAATGAGGTGGGCGGGATGTTATGCCCCGCTTATCTCCGCCCCTCCGCCTCTATTGGGCGGCCGCTGTGTGACGTCGCTGTGACGCCGAGCATCCCTCCCCCTTCAGGAAGAGGATGTTCGCCGCCCACAACGAGGTCGTTCGGGAGGTAATTACATGCGATGGGGGTAAACGTCTTTGTGCGCCACGGGCAACAAATTGCCCGTGACGCACAAACGACGGGGGCGGGTGCGATCGCTCATGCGGTCGCACAATATATCATCCCGTGTAACGACGCCCTAAGACCAGCAAAAGCGGAAGAGGATTGGTGGAAATGGGCAAAGCGCACCATCTTATGTAGGTACCGCAAGTCAGGGTATGTTTTCTTACATTTCTGACAAACTAGGTTCAGCATGTGAGCCATGCATGGCACGTGTAACAGCTTGCCAACCTTTAAAGCCTCCACCAGGGTACGCCCATTGTCGCAAATGACCAGGCCAAGTTGGAGGTGCAGCGGGAAGAGCCAATGATCGACCTGCTCCTTTATACCTTGCCACAGTTCTGCTGCAGTGTGTGGTTTGTGACCTAAACAGATCAGCTTCAGCAGAGCGTGTTGCCACTTTGCCAATGTGCTACTGCACAGCTCCCAGCTTGGCAGTGATGAGGAGGGTAATTCAGCAGAGGATAAGGAGCAGGAGGAGAAAAAGGAGGAGGGGAGACAGGAAATGGCATATGATTAGGCGGAAACGCTGGTAGAAGTTGGGTTCGCTATTCTTGGCGTGGGTAAGATGTGTGTTGTTACAGTTTGTGAGTTTGTCCCAGCCTTCACAAGGTTCACCCAGTGTGCCGTGACAGATATATATCGTCCCTGTCCACAACAGCTTGTCCATGTGTCTGTTGTTAGGGTGGACCTTCCCGGTTATGGCACTGGTCAGAGCATGGTTGAAATTGTTTTAGACGTGCTTGTGTAATGCGAGGATAGGACAACAGGCAAAATAGTGGTGTCTGGGAACACTGTATTATGGAGCAGCCACAGCCAAGATATTATGGAAAAACTGTGTTCCCACAAGTCTAAATGGCAACATCTCAATGGCTAGCAATTTGGCAATATGCGAGTTTAGGTTTTTGTGCCTGTGGGTGCGTGGCTGGGTATTTACGCTTCCTTCCAAGATCTCAGGCACGGAAAATTGGACACTTCCCTGGGACAAGGAAGTGGATGTGGTTGATGTTTGCTGTGTCTGTGAAATTGCACCTTGTGGGCAGAATGTACAGTGCCTTGCAAAAGAATTCGGCCCCCTTGAATTGTTCAACCTTTTCCCACATTTCAGGCTCCAAACATAAAGATTAAAATGTTAATGTTATGGTGAAGAATCAACAAGTGGGACACAATTGTGAAGTTGAATGAAATTTATTGCTTATTTTAATCTTTTGTAAAAAAAGAGTAAACTGAAAATTGGGGTGTACAATATTATTCTGCCCCTTAACTTTCAATGCAGCAAACTCACTCCAGAAGTTCATTTAGGATCTCTGAATGATTCAATGTTGTCCAATGTTGTCCTAAATGATTGATGATGATAAATATAAGCCACCTGTGTGTAATCTAGTCTCTGTATAAATGCACCTGCTCTGTGATAGTCTCAGTGTTCTGTTTAGAGCACAGAGAGCATCATGAAGACCAAGGAACACAACAGGCAGGTCATTGATACTGTTGTGGAGTAGTTTAAAGCCGGATTTGGTTACAAAAAGATTTCCAAAACTTTAAACATCCCAAGAAGCACTGTGCAAGCAATCATATTGAAATGGAAGGGGTATTATGCCACTGCAAATCTACCAAGACCCGGCCGTCCCTCAAAAATGTCATCTCAAACAAGGAGAAGACTGATCAGAGATGCAGCCAAGAGGCCCAGGATCACTCTGGATGAACTGCAGAGATCTACAACTGAGGTAGGATTGTGACAACAATCAGTAGTACACTGCACAAATGTGGCCTTTATGGAAGAGTGGCAAGAAGAAAGCCATTTCTCAAAGATATCCATAAAAAGTGTTTGCGACAAGCCACCTGGAAGACACACCAAACATGTGGAAGAAGGTGCCCTGGTCAGATGAAACCAAAATAAACCTTTTTGGGCACAATGCCAAACGATATGTTTGGCATAAAGGCAACACAGCTTATCACCTTGAACACACCATCCCCACTGTCAAACATGGCGGTGGCAGTATCATGGTTTTGGCCTTCTTTTCCTCAGCAGTGACAGGGAAGATAGTTAAAATTGATGGGAAGATGGATGGAGCAAAATATAGGACCATTCTTGAAGAAAACCTGTTGGAGTCTGCAAAAGACCTGAGACTGAGACGGAAATTTGCCTTTCAACAAGACAATGATCCAAAACATAAAACAAAATCTACAATGGAATGGTTCACAAATAAACGTATGCAGGTGTAAGAATGGCCAAGTCAAAGTCTAGAACTGAATCCAATCGAGAATCTGTGGAAAGAGCTGAAAACTGCTATTCACAAATGCTCTCCATCCAACCTCACTCAGCTCGAGCTATTTGCAAAGGAAGAATGGGCAAGAATTTCAGACTCTTGATGTGCAAAACAGATTGACACATACCCCAAGCGACCTGCAGCTGTAATCGCAGCAAAAGGTGGCGCTACAAAGTGTTAACTTAAAGGGGCCGAATAATATTGCCCGCCCCACTTTTCAGTTATTTGTTTTTTAGAAAAGTTTAAAATAAGCAATAAGGACTTCCGGATCCGGTCCTGGCTGAGGTGGAGGCATAAAGAAGAGGCTCCTGCCACCCCCTGTGGAATCAGTCAGAATAAAGCTCCCCCGTTCATGTGGCCGCATCGCAAGTAACACAGCAGCGACCAGGAGGTCGGCAGGCATGGAGCGGTACCTGCTACGGAGTGCCAGCAGTGGAGAGGGATCCTGGAGGAGCAGCAACGCTGAATGTCTGCAGGGCATGGAGGAGATAAGTATGGTGCCGGCAAGTCTGCTATGGGAGGAGCCAGAAAACAAGGCAAGAGAAACAGCAACGCTGGGCCTAAGGGGTGCTTCACACACAGCGAGCTCGCTGCTGAGATCGCTGCTGAGTCACGCTTTTTGTGACGCAGCAGTGACCTCATTAGCGATCTCGCTGTGTGTGACACTGAGCAGCGATCTGGCCCCTGCTGCGAGATCGCTGCTCGTTACACACAGCCCTGGTTCGTTTTCTTCAAAGCCGCTCTCCCGCTGTGACACACAGATCGCTGTGTGTGACAGCGAGAGAGCGACAAATGAAGCGAGCATGGAGCAGGAGCCGGCGTCTGACAGCTGAGGTAAGCTTGTAACCAAGATAAACATCGGGTAACCAAGGTGGTTACCCGATATTTACCTTAGTTACCAGCCTCCGCAGCTCTCACGCTGCCTGTGCTGCCGGCTCCGGCTCTCTGCACATGTAGCTGCTGTACACATCGGGTTAATTAACCCGATGTGTACAGCAGCTAGGAGAGCAAGGAGCCAGCGCTAAGCAGTGTGCGCGGCTCCCTGCTCTCTGCACATGTAGCTGCATTACACATCAGGTTAATTAACCCGATGTGTACAGCAGCTAGGAGAGCAAGGAGCCAGCGCTCAGTGTGCGCGGCTCCCTGCTCCCTGCACACACAGTTAAGCGGTGTGCGCTGGTAACTAATGTAAACATCGGGTAACCATACCCGATGTTTACCTTAGTTACCAGTCTCCGCAGCTTCCAGACGGCGGCTCCGTGCAAGCGCAGCGTCGCTTGCACGTCGCTGCTGGCTGGGGGCTGTTCACTGGTCGCTGGTGAGATCTGCCTGATTGACAGCTCACCAGCGACCATGTAGCGATGCAGCAGCGATCCTGACCAGGTCAGATCGCTGGTCGGATCGCTGCTGCATCGCTAAGTGAGAAGGTACCCTAAGAGGGAGAGAAATGGAGGATGTAAATGAGGAGGCAGAGATCACTGATGCTGCAGAGAAGTGGATGCAGGGGTCAGAAGAGGGAGAATTGCAATGGGAGGATGAAGGAGACATAGAAGGAGAAAGAGAGGAAGAAGAAGGTGGAGCTGAAGGGGTGCATGGAGGATTAGGATGGCAGGAGGAAAATGCAGGCCAGCAGTGTAGTGGGAGCAGATCTGGCCAAGCTTCCCAAAAGTTAAATAAAATCATTAATACCTCTTTTAAAGGAAACAAAAAACATGCAAGCATAAAGCTATTACAATCTGGAAAATTACTGGGAGGAGACAGAGGATCAGCACAGACAAGAAAATCTAAGGCAACAGCATCACCTGCAGGTCATAATGAGCAACCGCAAGAGTTCACTGTGGATTATGAAAAACTGGCAATAGAAGTGGCCTCTCACCTGTCTAAAGAAATAAAAGTGGCCATTGAGGCAGCTATAAAAAATTCACTTGCCAATATACAAAAGCAGTTAAACGACCACACTAATAGACTAACAGACACAGAACAGAGAATTTCTGATTCTGAGGATGTAATCCAGAGCATGCAGGAACAAATTGCAAATTTAGTGAAATCCAATGAATATTTAAAAGACAAGGCAGAAGATCTAGAAAACAGATCAAGATGCAACAACCTGCGTATTGTGCAGCTGCCAGAATCGGTATCTGTGGGACAGCTAGACAGCATATGTGAGCAGGAGCTACCACAGGCCCTAGGCATAAAAGCAAAGTTTAGAGTGGAGAGAGCCCACAGAGTGGGACCACTCAGGCAACAGGAGGTGAACAAAGGGGATGGACAAAATTCAAGTAATAAACCCGCACCAATAGCCAGACAGGTGATAGTCAAATATCTCGACTACAAACACAAAGAGGAAATACTGAGGGCTTTCAGAGACCGAAAACGCCCATTACAATACCAAGGTAACAGACTGCTAATCTTCGGAGACTACTCTGCTGATGTTTCTAAGAGAAGGAAGGAATTCAGTAAAATATGCACATTCTTGTACAACAAAAGAGTAAAATGCCAGCTGCTCTACCCAGCTATACTAAAAGTCAGAAACCCTAATGGCTCGTTCTCATACTATAAAGATCACAAGAAAGCGGAAAACACCCTCATGTCAGAGCAAGACAAGAACCGGACGGGAGGACAGGACAGAGGATCCAGTGGAGGAGGCACTAACGGAAGAGGATACCCCACAAGCTTGGGAAGAGAGAAGGAACAACACAGAGGGCAAGTACAAAGTGAGGTCGGAGGAGAGAGGAGACTAAGTCCAATCCAGCAGCACAGTCCTAGGTCGGGTCTCAGGGACCAGCGACCGGAGAAGAATCCGGACACATGATTTGTGAGTGGGTTCACCCTGTTTTTGTTTCTCTTTTTTGTTTTCTTCAACCAAGGAAAGACGCTATTATTGCATTAAGATGAGAGGGGAGAGATGCCACGAGGAGGAGGGAAGGAGGTCCCACTAAACTTTTTTTTTTCTCTTCTTTGCTTCTACCACCCCCCTCTCTTTTTTTTCTCTCTCTGGATTGCTTACTAGGTCCATGCGTAGCAGATCGGGTCCATTCGGCTGGACAATGCCCCAATTTCAAGACTGACCCGATTGTTAATATCTCACTAAGGTTTTTCCATATTTACCATATTGCATTAATACTGACATAGTATTTGCGGTCAATGCATGTTATGCAGGGGATAAAATACAGGATATGTTTGTTATGGGGGGTGACTAGGGAGCTTCATATGTTGGCTAGGAAAAGGGGAAGTCACTAACATGGCGAAAAGCGCTGACACTCTCTCAAAAGGGAAAACATGTTGCATAATTGTCCGTTATTGTTTTTTCTTTGTTGTTCTGGGTTATATTTACAAGTTGGGGAAAGGAAGTGTCATTCTGGAGGAGCCATCTGTGAGCTTAGAGTTAGCTGTCTCGTCTCCACTGATGCTGGGGTCTTGAGGGATGGAAATGATAAGAGTGGTCTACTTAGCCAAAAATGGTACAATTAACAACGTGGAACGTTAAGGGCCTAAGATCACCCAACAAGCGAGCAATGATTCTAAGGCACCTGAAAAGATTAAAAACCGATATAGCTCTACTACAAGAAACCCATTTGGGGAGGGATGATTTTTTCGCATGAAGCAATTCTGGGTAGGTTCAGTTTATGGGGCACCGGCGCAAGGTAGGAAGGCGAGCACATTGATTTTGATAAACAAACAGCTCAGCCATGAAGTAGTCACTGAAAATAAAGATAGCGCATATGAGAAGCACCCGTGGGACAAGGTTATTTATAACGTATTGAAAACTGCTCACCTGATTAGGTTGTGCGGCCTCGCACAACCTCGGTGATGATCGTGTAAATCCTCTGGAGGATGATGGGTTTGTCTCGGCTGGCGTAGTCCGATGTAAAGCTGGGTGGACCTGGGGAGATGACCGCTCCTGGTTCCTGGTTCACCGACTCATGAGATCCTGGAACTAATTGCGGCCCTTTGTCTTCCCTCAGAGGTATTTAGGATGATCAAATCTATTCATTTCAGCAGCTCTAAACCGGAATCCCTTAAGGGAGTGAAGGTATATGGAGAATAGATAAAGCCGGTCTTTTGAGCGCTAATAATAGATCTATTATCTCAAGTTTTCTTTGTGAATAATTATGCTTTATTCGTGACAATTAGGATAAATAAAGCTCTTGTTATCACAACGCGTTTCAGCAAGATATACTTGCCATCATCAGGTCATGACCTGATGATGGCAAGTATATCTTGCTGAAACGCGTTGTGATAACAAGAGCTTTATTTATCCTAATTGTCACGAATAAAGCATAATTATTCACAAAGAAAACTTGAGATAATAGATCTATTATTAGCGCTCAAAAGACCGGCTTTATCTATTCTCCAGCCATGAAGTAATGGCTCATGAGGAGTATGATCAGGGAAGGTGGCAACATCTAACAATTACTAGTCCAGCGGGCACACTCAGTATTTACAATGTATATGGTCCAAACTTGCGTCAGATCACGTTTCTTAATAATATGAAAGCTATCATACTATCATATGAGGCACCCAACATCATAGTGGCGGGAGACTTCAACACAGTACCAAACTCGGCTGAAGACAGAAGAAGAGGGGAGGGGGGAGGGGAGAAGGGTCGCGGGGACAAGAGAATGGTAAACAGGGATGTATCATTAGAAGATATAGGGCTAAAAGATATATGGAGGCTAAAGCTGGTGTCACACTAAACGACAGCGACAACAACGTCGCTGTTACGTCACCATTTTCGGTGACGTAACAGCGACCTTGTAAGTCGCTGTTATGATCGCTGCTTAGCTGTCAAACACAGCAGAAGCAGCGATCATAAGGTCGCTGTGCTACATGTTCAGAGAGCAGGGAGCCGCGCTTAGCGCTGGCTCCTTGCTCTCCTGCAGCACACATCGGGTTAATTAACCCGATGTGTGCTGCAGCTACATGTCACAGTTCAGAGAGCAGGGAGCCGCGCTTAGCGCTGGCTCCTTGCTCTCCTGCAGCACACATCGGGTTAATTAACCCGATGTGTGCTGCAGCTACATGTCACAGTGCAGAGAGCAGGGAGCCGCGCGCACTGCTTAGCGCTGGCTCCTTGCTCTCCTTGCTACAGTATACATCGGGTTAATTACCCGATGCATACTGCAGCCACATGTCACAGTGCAGGAGCCGGCACTGGCAGCAAGAGCGGAGGCTGGTAACCAGCGTAAACATCGGGTAACCAGGGAAAGGACTTCCCTTGGTTACCCGATGTTTACGCTGGTTACAGCTTACCGCAGCTGCCAGTGCCGGCTCCTGCTCGCTTCATTTCGTCGCTCTCTCGCTGTCACACACAGCGATGTGTGTGTCACAGCGGGAGAGTGACGACCAAAAAATGAAGCTGGACATTCAGCAACGACCGGCGACCTCACAGCAGGGGCCAGGTCGTTGCTGGATGTCACACACAGCGACAGCGACGGGACGTCGCTGCAACGTCACAGAAAATGGTGACGTAGCAGCGACGTCGTTGTCGTCGTCGTTATGTGTGACACCAGCTTAACTCACCCACACGATAGGGAATATACACACTTCTCCTACCCACATGATAGTTGGTCGCGCATAGATCAGATTTGGATGTCTTGGGATCTTGTGAATGGAGCAAAAAACTGCGTGATTGAGAATATGGTGATCTCTGATCACAGTCCGGTGAGAGTGGACATTAGAGAGAATTTCAGGAGAGGTTCTGACATTATATGGAGATTAACGTCGTTCCTTGTCAGACAGGATAATTTTCACAAGATACTGCGAGAGTGGTGGGAAGAGTTCACAGAGGACAACAAGGAACACAGGGAGACTCCAGTATTGTTCTGGGAAACGGCAAAAGTGGTTCTGAGGGGACGTTTGGTGGGATATGCGTCCATGATCAAACGGAGGACGAACGAGAAAAATGTAACTCCCATAGTGAAGCAGTGCAGCTAGCATATACAAATTATCTGGTAGATAGGTCTAGTTTGGCAAGGGACAGATGGTTGGAGGCAAAGAGGGGCTTTGACGAGTGGGCCAAAAAAAAGGAACAACTCTTTTGGTCTCATAAAGAAGCTGATCTTCATAGATTCGGCAATAAGGCAGGGAGAATGTTGGCAAATTTGGCAAGGGTAGCAGAAAAACAACGGTAATCTCCAAAATGAAAACAAAGGGGGGGGGGAAACCACAGATCCCAAAGATATCAACAAGGTGCTGGGAGAATATTATAGAAAGCTATATGGGTTAGGAAACAATGATTTCACTGACGAGGACGATTGGTTAAGACAAGCTCAAATGCCTAGCTTAACGGAGGAAGAGCTGTGAGCCCTAAATGCGGACATTTCAGTGGAGGAGGTAACAAGAACAATCGGGGAGCTTAACACCAATAAAGCGCCAGGACCTGACGGTTTTAATAGCGAATTTTATAAAGCACTTAGGGATCTGATTGCACCGGACTTAACCTCAGTTTTTAATGCAATCCTGGGAGGAACAGACATCCCTAGAAATGCTAACATAGCATACATTAAATTACTCCCAAAGGGCAACAAAGACCTAGATGATCCCTCTAGTTACAGACCCATATCGCTCATTAATCAGGATTTAAAAATAATGTCCAAAATCATGGCCGATAGACTAGCACTGATTTTGCCTAGGATAATCTCCGAACATCAGGTAGGGTTTATCAAAGGGAGAAATGCGGTTACCAACATCAGGAAGACGATCTTAGTGGTAGATGTGGTTAGATTGGGGCGCACCGAGGGAGGGGCAAAACCTGCTTTAGTTACACTCGACGCTGAGAAAGCGTTCGATAATGTTAATTGCAACTGGCTAGATAAGGTGATGGAGGCCATAGGAATTACCGGTAAAATGAGACTTTACATCAGAAGTTTATATGCCAACTCGGGAGCAAGGATACATACCCCGGGCTTCCTGTCGGAAGTGTTCCCCCTGATGAAGAGGACGAGGCAGGGCTGCCCGCTATCCCCCCTACTATTTAACCTGGCAATTGAGCCATTATCTAGAGTTCTCCAGGGTCCTAACATCTTCAAAGGGATCAAAATAAGGGGGGCAGAAATGAAGATAGCGCTTTTCGCTGATGATGTGATACTATATATGGGAAACCCAGGCATGGACTTACCCCAAACCCTTGACATGATTGAAAAATTTGGATCATTCTCAGGCTTTAATTTAAACAAAAAGAAGTGCGAGATCTTGTTCTTGAGGGGAGGTCACGGGAATGTTGGGAGAAATCTGAGAGATGGTTGTATATGTGGGATCCCTATAGCACAGACATCAATCAAATACCTGGGAGTGCAGATAGGGAGAACGGTGGAAACAATTTATAAAATGAATTATGGCCCGCTGATCAGAAAAATCATAACACAACTAAGGGGATGGAAAGGCTTACTCTTACCATTGCTGGCAAGATGCCACTTGATAAAAATGATGAGCTTTCCTAGGCTGCTGTATCCCTTTCAGACAATTCCGCTACTATTAAAACTAAAAGATGTTAACAGACTCAATGCAGCATATGCAGATTTTGTGTGGAGGGGAAGGAAACCCAGAATAAAATTACGCACATTGATGAAGTCAGTGGAGGAGGGAGGAATCAATTTCCCGGACGTTAGGGGTTATAACCTGCTGTGTATTATGAGACACGTGATTGACTGGTTGAGAGGAACAAGTAGACACTCAAATCATGACATGGAGAACAAAAACGCAACACCATGGGACCTGAAGTCCATTCTCCACGCCCCATTGTCTAGGACTGAGGGTCACATAAGAAACTCAATTATATTTCGAGATACCCTGTTAACTTGGAGACTAGTTAGGAAGAAACTGGGACTTTCCTGGAAGGTGTCTAAGTATTTAAATCCTTGGGCATCCCCAAATTTCCCTCAGGGACGAGACAACAAGTTATTTCTGGGATGGAAAGAGAAGGGCATCAAGAGAATGCAAGATGTTATGAATGTGGAGGAGAGACGGTGGATGACAGGAAGGGAAGTGCTTGATAAATATGACCTCAATAACATTCACATTATCCAGTATGAGCAATTGAAGTTTGGAGTAATCAGAGATCTTGGCGAGATTGGAAGGGAACTGAACAAAAGTCCGATTGATGAGCTCCTGGAATGTCAGGTTACAAATGTAAATGTATCCCAAATTTACCGAACACGTAGGGAGGTATTAATATCTCGGGAGGATAGTCATACCTTATTAGCATGGGAGAAACAACTGAAAGGTCAAGAAGTGGTGAGAAATATATTGAAAGGGTGGGTCCAAATGCGGAAACATATCACCAACGAGGGTTGGAGAGACACCCAGTTTAGGATTTTACATAGGGCTATTGTAGGTTTCAGTATTCCGGGTAGAGATGCACGTTGTCCAAAATGTCAAGCAGAGAAAACAGATATGCTACATGGACTCTGGGAATGTAACGAAGTGCAGAGGTTCTGGAATCGAGTAAGAATGTTGGCCCAAACAACATGGGGGATATATTGCAGACCAGAATTAATGGTGTGGATTTTCCATTTCTTTGAGGGTGGAGTCAAAGGGGGATCAAATACTTGGGATAAAAGGACATTTGCAATCATACATGACTTGGCCATGATAGCTAAAAGGTGTATCTTAAGACACTGGATACAGAGGGAGGGTCGATCTACAAAGGAGGTTATTGGGGAATTGCATGCTCTTCTGAAGTTGGAAAAATTGGAAGCGGAAAGGGATAAGGATCAAAAGACAGCCACGTTCTTTGGGAGATGGAAAATTTTTATTGAACACCACTTCACATGGGTAGAAATAAATAACTTGGTGACACCTTTCATACACACGGAGTGGTATCTCCTGAATGAAATCCAGGATAGCTTGGGCAACCTGAGGCTCACTTAGTGGGGGCTCGAGAGGAAGGAGGAGGCGAGACGTCAAGGAAGTAAAACACATCATTGGTTTTGGAACTACTAGAGAATGACACAGGGATTTAAGGGACTATATTACATGTGGTTTATTTTGACTTTCTAGTTCGGTTTCATTATATGTCATTTTTTGTGGAAGAATAATCTGGACTAGCAAGAGGGGGTTGTACCCCCTTTTTTTTTCTTCTTCTATACCATACTATGTCAATTGATTGTCCTTCCCTTTAATCATACTCATTTTGTTATGGTTTTTATAAAATTTGGAAAGTCAATAAAAATGTTTGGAAAAAAAAAGCAATAAATTTCGTTCAACTTCACAATTGTGTCCCACTTGTTGAGTCTTCACCATAAAATTTAAATTTTTATCTTTATGTTTGAAATAATGGGTAGCAATCTTTCACTTACTCCGGAAAAATAGTTTTAAAATTTAACTTTTAATAAATCCACTAAAAAGTGATATTTAATCACAAAGGACAAACAATAGACACAGACACAGAAAAAGTGTGCATGGCCCTCCTGTTACGTCATAGGATATGTATAGGCCAAAAGCAAATCGACTAATACCGCCACTGTAAAAGGACTTTTGTGACCATAGTCATAAGTGCCACTTAGATTAAAGTCCACTGATCAGTAAAGCAACAAATTAGTCTTACCTCGTTTTATACTAGTAAAACGGATTTGTCTCACCAATTCATATGGGTGCCATTCTTTAAATCACTGGGGTCAATTAAATACCCCTATATAAGATCGGATGTACCTTCCAACGCGTTTCGTTCAGGAAAAAAACTCATCAGGGGAGTCTCAGGTAATTCAAATCCTATAAGGTCCCATAAGGTAGGAACCTGCCTTTTGCATGGCATGCAGTTAGCATGACCACATCATATAGTCAATGTATGACATATCCAATTTCAGGTCCCACCAAGCAATTGGACCCATAGCCTACAAGAACATGCATGTGGCTGGAGCAGCCGTGCTCGTCACTATAAATCTTTATGTTTGAAGCCTGAAATGTGGGAAAAGGTTGAAAAATTCAAAGGGGCCGAATACTTTTGCAAGGCATTGTATGAACGCCTTCTGCCTGGACAGCAGATTATGAAAGACGTAGCACAGGTGACATGGCACTGGTTTGACCTGCAGATACAAATTTGGTACCCTGGTGCTCTTGGGAACAGATGACCCAGTTCTCACTTTGGGCAAACCACTATCCCTTGGTGCCTGTGTTGGTGCTATATATCCGTCTTCCTCTATGTTGCTGTGCTGGCTATGCATGTCCATCGTCCAGGTCGGATCAATGGACTCATCAACGACCAGCTCATCTTTCATCTCATTCTCCTTCCCACTTGCGATTGTAGGCTGACCTGATGGCAACTGTGTCTCATCATCATCAGCCTCCACCTCTGGAGACAGTAAATAATGTTCCTCAAAGTGGCTTTTTTCTGGTCGTAGGTTCTCAAATACTTGCACATCAATGCACCCAACCTCCTCACATCCCTCTTCAATGCTGTGCGGCGTGAGGCCAGAACCAACCAAAAGATATGTACAAAACAGATTCTCAGCGTGGCCAAGCTTGGGGTCATATGTCTCCTGTGACTGATGATGGGAGGAGGAAGAAGGACCAGGTTGCAGACTGGATGGGCCAGCCTTCTGTGTAGCTGTAGCACCCCACGGTGCAGGGTGTAGATCCTCTGCGCTGTCACGAGGTGGCTTGGTTAACCCTGACAAAGGTGAAGCCGAAACGTGCACGTCGGGGCTGGCGTCACATGTGTACACAGGTCTTCTCTTGCACAGGAAAATATTTCCTATCTATCATGTCTCCATTTGGGCGGTTTCTTTACACACCTGCTCTGGATATCAATGTATAACAAGCGATATAAGTGATACCTTTTGCTGTAATTATAAATTTTTTCACAGCATTTTTTCAGAGCATATTTACAATGTACATTACAGCTATAATCACTGTACATACCAACGTAAGTGTTATTAGCAGTATATATAGTTTTGACCCCCAATAATATCAATAGTCAACTCTATATATATTTTTTAAACACTACATATCCTGGCTTTTGTTATCACATGATTGCTATATATACTATACCTGTGAACACTTGATTCTAATGTTTATGGTATTTTATATTCTCACTTACCCTATTTTTCACAGCTAAATAATTTAACAGCTATAGTATTTTTGCATCCAATTTAATACCTATGCAGTGACACCTGTTCTTGACTTTTTAATATTTATACATGTGATGCCCCTGTTCTAGTTATTCTGCCAGTCAGCATTCATTAATTTTTAATCATTAATAAAATTGTTATCTTTGACCAAATCGGTTTCTCTTAGAATTTTTTATTCTAAAAATTTGGCACATTAAAAACTATATTTTAGAAAAATATATTTGTTTAGGCTCAAGCATTACCACATTCAGAGAGCTTTAATTTTTTTTATTTTTCTTCTGAATCAGCCACATTAGGGCATGTTTTTTTTGCTGGACAGTTTGACGTTTTTATTCATTCCATTTTTTTTTCCCCAAAAAATCTTTGATTGCTTTTTATTCAATTTTTTATGTTTGTCATTATGATGAAAAATCAAAATTGTTTGGCCTGTTTTTCATTTTTTTTTAATGGTGTTCGTTGTATGGAATAAATAATATGATAGTTTTATAGATCAAGTCGTTCCAGATGTGGCGATACCAATTTTGTGTACTTTTTTTGTTTATTTTTGCTTTAACGCAAGAACCGTGTTTTTAGTAATGAAAGGGGTTTTCGTGATTTTTGTATGGTTTTTGTACTATTTTATTCAGTTTATGGGACCTTTTTTAATTTTTATACATAGTCCCACTGTGAGACATGAATCTTTTTTACTTTCATCATTGGTCTCATGCACTGCAATAATCTTGTATGGCAGTGCTGGAGACCGTTCAGTGTCTCACTGACACAGCGAGGATAGTGAAAGTAATGCAGCTCGTTTGTGGCAGCAACCGGCATGCAATAATCAAAGACTCTGAAATGTTGAATGACTTTGAAGAGAAAAAGGGATCCAGCTTCCGGAATATGTTAAAACAATTCTTTGAAACTCTATTCCGTTAAAACCACATATTTTTCCAATGCATAACACCATAATATGTGAAGCCAGTAGGCCCAAGATTCGGCAACGTGTTTCAAATGCTGACTGCGTTCTTTGTCAAAAAGAGTACTGGGTTTCCTGGCTCCACATACTATGGTGTTATGTATTGGAAAAATCTGTGGTTTTAAGGGAATAAAGCTTCAAAGAATTGTTTTACCATATTCTGGAAGCTGGATTCCACTTTATCTTCTCACTGACACAGCCTGTTAGACCCTGCTTATAGCAGAATCTAACAGGCCACCATACCCGGGGATACCCGTAGTGTCAACGGGAGTCTTTTAACCACTCATATGCCACTGTTGCAATTGACAGCAGTATTTAAGGGGTTAATCTGCTCCAATCTGTTCCAACACCAGTCAGGACCAATGCCGCAGGATGTAAGCTATCATATATATCTGTCACAAGGGGATTTTTTTGCCCCCAGGAGGGGGAGGAGTGCTATTTACCTATTCCTCACTGCTATTTTAAAATGGCAGTAAGGAATATGCCCCCCTAACGGCCACTGTTTTATTGGCTGTTATATTGGCGTTTGTTAAGGGGCTAAAGACTCAAGGTGCCTCACAAACTTGAACACATAATTGGCCCAAATAAACATACATAATGAGTGATGTAGCATATGAAAAGAGCAAATCATATTAATACTCAACTTTTGTACATAGAAAGTATTAGTATACCAATGGTAATAAAGCGTCAAGTACAAGAGTATATTCGTAGTGATAGCGTTTGGTAATATAAGTTGTACATTAGAGGTGTGCCGCGCCCGTGCCAGCAGCTCGGCTGCTCGGATCCCGATCCGCAGTGTGGCTCAAGGGATTCTACTGGACCAGGGGGCCACGCGGACACTTCAAATAAAAAGGGGACGTAATTGTACGGGATTTGCCATAAACTGTCTGTGATGCCACCCACGGTGTGTGGTGAAATGTGGCACCACCGCTGCTGTTGTGGGGCACCCGGTGGTCGATGGAATGGCAGCTGGATGTTAACCCCTCCGTGGGTAAGGATGGATGCCCCGGGGCCCAGTGTCTCTTATGCTGAGGATGATGACTGCAGGGGCCGGCGCGCCCGATCAGCCCGGGGGATGTTAGTTTACTCACGATTAAATGAATCACACAAGTCCAATGGTAAACCAAGGTGCTAGTGGCCGGCTGCCGCGGTCGGGTGTATCTGGTCCCACACCCGGGCTGGTGGTCTGTGTCACTTTTCTCTGCACTCTGTGTTTGGTGGGGTGTACTTCCCGGTGTGAAACATGGGATTCCGCTCCCGGTCCTTTTGTTGGGAGCCTTGCCCACTGACGCTGACCCTTGGGATCTACTGGGCCGTGGTGGATGCCCTATCCCCCGCGGTGGGTGGTTGTCTGTTTTTTTGGACTTTGGTTGGGACAGGACCTATAATCCTGCCCTCAATTGGTTAATTAGCTAGGCCGTTGGTTCCGGTCCTGGCTTCAGGGTCCAAGTACCCCCTCTGTGCACAGTTTCCGGTGTCGGTTCTCCGGTGTCGGTACCGGCGGGCTCCAGCCCTGTCCCGGTCCACCTCGGATCTCTGGCAGCCTTCTTCCCGTCTCCTGACGGACACGGACCACCGTCTGCCACCTAGCCAGCACGCCGGGGCTTCAATCCCGACGCCTTTTCTTTCTGTCTCAGCCTTCACTTTCTCCTCCTCAACTACTCCACTCCACTCCACTTGAACTACAACTTAGACTCCAAACTCCAACTAACTGCTTTTCCCCCTCCAGGTTCTCCAGACCCCTAGGTGGGCGTTCTCCATCTGCCTGGTGCTGCCCACTGGTGTGCCTTTCCTACCCTGGGGGAGGTGACTAGGGTTTCTGGTCGGCTGTGTGTAACCCTGTGTGGGATGGTGTCATGCGGGGGCCTATACTGTGTGACTACCTTGTTTTGCCAGGGCGTCACGTTGTTACAGTCGCTACTTTACATGATGGTCAGGCAATGTGCTCCTGCACACCAAAGCACGTTTTGCCTACATCATCAGGGGGCCATATTGAGGACTGGGATGATTGCGTGCTAAAATACTACCGCTCATCCTATCAGGACAGATACAGAAGGGATGCTCAAACAATGAAAGACATTTGGGCGATGTCTAATAGGTACAAGGCATGTCACCACAAGGGCTATGTGTTTTTTGGGGTTTTTTTAACACTTTTCCAATTGTTAGACTATTTACAACTATGTACAATCCCTTTTAAGGTCACTTTCTGAGTAGTAAGAAAAAAAATCTACAAAATCTTATTTTCAGTATGTGGATAAGAAGGAAATCTGGTTGAACTACTGCACTTTCTTCAGCATACTGTTCTCTCCCTAGTAATATTGTTGCTCTTTTGACCTGACTAGCGGAAAACTCATAAAAAACACGTAATGAGCTCTGTCATTGTGATTCTGCATAGATTGGGTTCTAGGAAAATCACAGCAAAATGTCTGCAAAGCCTGAATGAGATTTCTTTTGCACTGCTCACCATACTACTGACACAGTGTACAAATGGCTTGACTAGCATGCTATGGATATTAGAAACAACTGCAGAAACAACTACACAGAAACAACTATATAAACTTAACACTTTTGCTTTTGCTCTCATTTTTCATGAGCTGAACTCAAATATCCAAGACTTTTTCTATGTAGACAAAAGGTATTTTTTCTCAAATATTGTTCACAAATTTGTCTAAATCAGTGTTAGTGAGCTCTTCTCATTTGCGGAGATAATCCATCCACCTCACAGGTGTGACATATCAAGATGCCGATTAGACAGCATGATTATTGTACAGGTGTGTCTTAGGCTGGCCACAATAAAAGGCCACTCTAAAATGTTCAGTTTTATCACACAGCACAATGTCACTGATTTTGCAAGTGTAATTGGCATGCTCACTGTGGCATATCAATATCAGTACTTGGGTGACATAGAATTCTAAAATACTACCCATTAGCTAATGTACCCTACCTTAATTATCTGCCTATATAAAGCTAGTTTCACGCATCTGGCTTTTCGCCGGTTTGCCGGTTACAGCGCACTCCTGTACAGTGCATACAGTACAATGGCAGTGCGACAAGCTCCGGTACACATGCTATGATGTGACCGGAGCATGTGACCCGGAAGTTACAGCGCTGCCATTGTACTGTATACACTGTACTGGCGTGCATTGAATCCGGCAAACCGCTGAAAAGCTGGATGTGTGAAACTAGCCTAAAAGATTTTGCTATATACCTCAGTTTACATTAAATATCTAAGATACTACAAAAAAATCTTTAACAAAACTGCAAAGCAATAGCATACTCTTAAAGCTGTCTGATTACTGACTATTATTATTACGTTTGGATTCTAAAAATTATTTTTAACAGTTAAAGGGAACCGGTCACCAGATTTGGGCCCTATAAGCTGTGGCCATCACCAGTGGGCTCTTATATACAGCATTCTAACATGCTGTATATAAGAGCCCAGGCCGCTGTGTAGAACGTAAAAATGACTTTATAATACTTACCTAGACGGTCGGTGTGGAGCAGATGGGTCAAATGGGTATCTCTGTTCTCCGGGTGCGGCTCCTCCTCTTTCGGCCATCTTTGTCCTCACTCTTCTGAAGCCGGGGTGCATGACACGTCCAACGTCATCCCCAATAGCCGGCATTGAGGTTCCATGCATGTACACTACAATATTTTGATCTGCCCTACTCAGGGCAGATCAAAGTGCACCTGCGCAGGACCCCCAGTGTCGACTTGTGTGGATGACGTAGGACGCGTCATGCACACAGGCTTCAGAAGACGGAGGACAAGCAAGATGGCCGAAAGAGGAGGCATCGGTACCGGAGAATGGAGACGCCCATCCGACCCATCTGCTCCGCACCGACTGTTTAGGTAAATATTATAAAGTGTTTTTTACGTTCTACACAGTGGCCTGGGCTCTTATATATGGCATGTTAGAATGCTGTATATAAGAGCCCACTGGTGGTGGCCGCAGCTGATAGGCCCCAATTCTGGTGACGGGTTCCCTTTAAAAAATAAAATTACAATCTTTTCCCTATACTGCAAGCACCTTCCTTCATCTTTCTTCTGTCCTCGTTTTCCAATTACACATTATGTCTTTGTATGATTGTGATGCTTCTCTCCATGGTAAAAAAAAAAATCCTCTTTATGGTAATATTTTATAATGATTTCACATTACACAGAACATTCAAAATATTTTTTTTCAAATATGACTGCTACTTGCTATTTCATTTATGTACACTAGATGGCAACGTAAAATTAATAAATGTTATTGCTCAAACCTAGAAAGTAACTTAAAACTAACCTGATATATAATAGCTAGTGATGAGCAAATCCATGGACATTTGGGTTCGCAGAAATTAAGTGTTATAAAATGGTGTTAGTAATGGCTAGGGGGGGGCTGCAAAAGAAAGAAAATAATGAATAAAGCAGGACAGTTATACTTCCTGCAGCTGTCACACTACTTCTGGGTCCGATTATTAACTCTCATACAAATTCACTGCTTCCCCTACCCACTGTCAATCTAGGCGTCAGTGGTTGGTTGCAGTCAGACAGTGCCCCCACCCTCTGTGATAGCGTCTGTGATTGGTTAGAATCACACACACTGTCTACGTCCCTATAGTGGTGTAAAAATAAATAAATAAATTTTAAATAATTACATAGGTTCCCCCATATATTGATACCCAGCGCAGCCTCCACCCTTGCGTGTTATTATGGCTGTGTATGACAAACTAAAAAAATTTTTTAAAAAGCGACATGCAGTCCCCCGCAATTTTGATACTCAGCCAAGATAAAGCTGACAGTTGGGAGCTGGTATTCTCAGGCTGGCAAACCCATGGTTACTGGGCCCTCCCCAGTCTAAAAATAACACCCCACAGCCGCCCACAATTGTCGCATCTATTAGATGCGTCAATTCAGGGGCTTTATCCAGCTCTTCCCGATTGCCCTGGTGCGGTGGCAATCGGGGGAATATAAGGGGTTAATGAAAGCTGTTATTTTCAAAAATCACAGCAACCACTAAACTCTGGATTAGTAATGGGTAGTGGTTTATGAGACCCCCCCTCCCCATTACTAATCCTATAAGTAAAACAAAACAAACACAAAACATACAGAAAAATCTTTAATTAAAAAAACAAAACACACTCTTTCTACAATTTGTTAACCCTCAAAACACTCAGGTCCAACGTAATCCAGACCACAATATCCAACGACAATCCCAGCTCGACTACATACTGAAGTCACAGCGAACGGGCACATTAGAGAACATGACCGCCTTCTGCAGCTTCAGGCAGACATTGATTGTGTCGCAACTGAGAGCGGTGATGTCACTTAGTTTATCTGCAGTCACAGCTGGAAGTACCCATGGTATCCCACTTGTGACCACAGTATATAGTTGAAAATAGAAAACGGGTTTAATGCCGCGCTAAAAACCACAGATGCTGTATATTTACATTTTTTTCTTTTATTTTACAGTTCTACGCGTTTCAGAGACATCTCCGTCTCCTTCTTCAGGAAAAAAGAAATCATCTGAAGAAGGAGACAGAGATGTCTCTGAAACGCGTAGAACTGTGAAATAAAAGAAAATTTTTTAAATATACAGCATCCGTGGTTTTTAGCGCGGCATTAAACCCTTTTTCTATTTTCAACTATATGCCTTCACGGGGCCGATGCTGAACCACCAGGACACTCACAAGCGATTAAAAAGGGGTTGTGAGTGGCACAACCTCACCAGGTGAGTGTAACATTCCTTATTTGCTTTTACCTTCATACTGGGTAAGACGCTATTGCGCATTATTTCCCTTCTATAGTAATTTAAAGACTTGTGACCACAGATAAACTCACCTCAGGTAAACTCATTGAACTCAGTGACCTCACCTCAGGTGAACTCATTGAGTTCAATGATACCTGCATCTCCTGGCAGAAAACCCCGGAAGGAGGGGTGCCAGGAGATGCAGATTTGGTACTAAAATTTATACACCAAATTCTGCATCGCCTGGCAAAAAAACAGATTACACTGACAGGCGTTTTGTCAGTGAAAAGTAGAAATTACCGCAAGAAAACCTTAGTGCAATTTTATATCTTTTCATATGCTTGCAATAGTCCCTTTTTAAAGAAGTGATTACTTTTCATTAGAAGAATTTCTTAAATAGAGCATACGTCAATCTTGGTATTTTTCTCTACGTATCCCCTCTCATGTGCATCAACTTTTAAAACAGATGAATACGACTTTCATTCAATTTTTAACAATTCAGATGCAGGTGGGACGGTGTCCCTAGACTTAATGAAGCAGATACTACAGTTCATATAATTTAGACATTTCATTCCATTTAGGCACATTTATAAAGTGCAGTGCATATTATGTTCTTGAAAAGTCATTGCACTGTCAGTCAAAAAGGAAACACTGACTGTTATAGAGCTCCAGATTCACATATGGTGCGGATGTTTCAGTGGGCTGCCATGTGCCTACTGAGCTAATGTCCTTGGTAACTAATCACCATACATCTGTGGTGACATTTCGGGGAGGTTCCCCTTTCTCAAGCTGCCAGTTTGCTATTCCTCGTCTGTTTAAATATGGACCCAGAATTCACTTAGAGACTGCTTTCTATCAGAAATCATGATTCTCATTGCTATATACTTCTAGGATCATCCACCTTAGTTCAGAAACATTATGTTTACTTTCCCAAACATGTCTCTCTCCTTTCTTGATCTTTATTTGATCTCGCTTTTTGAAAACTTTCTACTAATGCTTTGTTGCAGATAAAATAGTATTCCATAAGGCGCCCCCAAATACCAGAATATTGATGTATCCCAAAAAGTTTTTGTAAAGAGACCAATGGAAATTAAGTTTTTAGATGACATTGTTAGTGATGGTCGAACCCCGGACTGTAAAAGTCCGAATCCGCATGGGTTCAAAGTACCGTGCACCGACTCTTGGCCCAGAGGTCTCAGGGAACTCTGGGTACCGATTTGGATCTGGCCACCTGGTTAATTTAAGAGATGCAGATTTCGTGCTTGAATTTATACACTACATTCCCGCACCAAATCTACACCACCTGGCAAAAAATATCACATCACTATTGCATAAAAACTGCATGGTGTTTTGATGCGTTTTTTTTGTGGGTTTTTTTTTGGCCAGGCGGTGTAGATTTAGTGCAGGAATATGCCGTAGAAATTTCAGCACCAAATCTGCAATTCTTGGCAAAAAAAACACGGTTTTCTGCCTGGAAATGCAGAACTATGAACTCAGTGATCTCACCTGAGGTGAGGTTACTGAGTTCAATAAGGTCACCTGAGGTCAGTATCCTCGATCTGTGACCGCAAATAATCTGAGTGACGTCACCTGCAGCCAACAGCGTGCAGTCATATTTTATGCCCGCACGCTGTCACTTCAGATATAGCAGAGCTGGAATCGTCGTGGGACCTCATGTGGATTACGTCGGACCTGGGTGTTTTAGGGGTTAATAATGGGGTGAAAGAGGGTGGGGCTTTTGTATTTTATTTCAGTTAAAGGATTCTTTCACTGTTTGTGGTTATATCTTTTCACTTACAGATTAGTAATGGAGGGGATCTCATAGATGCCTCCCATTAGTAGTCTAGGGCTTACAGCTGCCATTAATTCCTTATGACATCAATTGCCACCGCACAAGGGCTGGGGGGCCCAGTAAGCATGAGAAAACCAGCCCCCAGCTGTTTGGCTTTATCATGGCTATGTATCAAAATTGGGGGGGGGATGAGTGCCAGTTTTTTAAATTATTTATTTAAATAATTATTTATTTACATAATTTAAAAAAAATCTGAATGCGGTCTCTTTTATTTTTTTTACACAGTCACGATAATGCACAGCTGGGGGCTGTAGCCTTTATCTGTATGCTTTATCTATGCTGGGTATCATAATATGGGGGGACCCTAGGACAATTTATCTATTTATTTTTTCACCAATCTACAGTGACCTGCAGACAGCGTCTGTGACTGGGTCTGTGATTGCAAGCAGTCATAGAAGCTGCTACTCATGGTGGGGGCGCTGTCTGACTGCAACCAATCACAGATGCTAGGACTGCCAGTGGGCGGAGAAAGCAGTGCATATCTATGACGTTATTTAGTGGCCCTGGAAGTAGAATGAGTGACCTGGAATAAGTTACAGCCGCGCAGAAGACTTGGTAAGTATAGTGTGCTTGATTTATTCCTTTCTTCATTTTACCTTTTTTTCCATTACCCAAATTGCCAGGTCCAGATCGCTACAGGTCCAGCACTTGGGTACTTTTGAACTTGTGCAGATCCGGACTTTTACAGTCCAGGTCAGCCCATCAAAAGTCAGCCTATAATCATGCGTGTTCGAAACGCGTAGACTGTGTCTCCTGCCAGCTCGTGGATTTTTTTCCATTTTAAAGTCCTGTTGGACTAGTATTTAATAGTCTGCTGACAACTATTATATCTATGATAATTATTGTTCTTTGCCCAGTGATTTATTCATCTGGGTCACTAGGGAATATCTATACACCTAAGCTTGGCTGATCATTTCGTGTCCTATTGGACTTGTATTTATTTTGCACTTTAGTCAATTTTTTGCACTTCAAAATATTGGATGTGTTGATTTTAGAATTACTATTACAAGTTATATATTAAACGAACCCTCTATAGCTGCTGATATAGTATGTGTGCATATTATACATGTATGTGTGCATATTATACATGTATGTGTGCATATTATACAGGGTCATGTGCATATACATGTATGTGTGCATATTATATATGTATGTGTTCATATACATGTATGTGTGCATATTATACATCTACGTGTGCATATACATGTATGTGTGCATATTATATATGTATGTGTGCATATTATACATGTACGTGTGAATATACATGTACAGTTAGGTCCAGAAATATTTGGACAGTGACACAAGTTTTGTTATTTTAGCTGTTTGCAAAAACATGTTCAGAAATACAATTATATATATAATATGGGCTGAAAGTGCACACTCCCAGCTGCAATATGAGAGTTTTCACATCCAAATCGGAGAAAGGGTTTAGGAATCATAGCTCTGTAATGCATAGCCTCCTCTTTTTCAAGGGACCAAAAGTAATTGGACAAGGGACTCTAAGGGCTGCAATTAACTCTGAAGGCGTCTCCCTCGTTAACCTGTAATCAATGAAGTAGTTAAAAGGTCTGGGGTTGATTACAGGTGTGTGGTTTTGCATTTGGAAGCTGTTGCTGTGACCAGACAACATGCGGTCTAAGGAACTCTCAATTGAGGTGAAGCAGAACATCCTGAGGCTGAAAAAAAAAGAAAAAATCCATCAGAGAGATAGCAGACATGCTTGGAGTAGCAAAATCAACAGTCGGGTACATTCTGAGAAAAAAGGAATTGACTGGTGAGCTTGGGAACTCAAAAAGGCCTGGGCGTCCACGGATGACAACAGTGGTGGATGATCGCCGCATACTTTCTTTGGTGAAGAAGAACCCATTCACAACATCAACTGAAGTCGAGACCACTCTCAGTGAAGTAGGTGTATCTGTCTCTAAGTCAACAGTAAAGAGAAGACTCCATGAAAGTAAATACAAAGGGTTCACATCTAGATGCAAACCATTCATCAATTCCAAAAATAGACAGGCCAGAGTTAAATTTGCTGAAAAACACCTCATGAAGCCAGCTCAGTTCTGGAAAAGTATTCTATGGACAGATGAGACCAAGATCAACCTGTACCAGAATGATGGGAAGAAAAAAGTTTGGAGAAGAAAGGGAACGGCACATGATCCAAGGCACACCACATCCTCTGTAAAACATGGTGGAGGCAACGTGATGGCATGGGCATGCATGGCTTTCAATGGCACTGGGTCACTTGTGTTTATTGATGACATAACAGCAGACAAGAGTAGCCGGATGAATTCTGAAGTGTACTGGGATATACTTTCAGCCCAGATTCAGCCAAATGCCGCAAAGTTGATCGGACGGCGCTTCATAGTACAGATGGACAATGACCCCAAGCATACAGCCAAAGCTACCCAGGAGTTCATGAGTGCAAAAAAGTGGAACATTCTGCAATGGCCAAGTCAATCACCAGATCTTAACCCAATTGAGCATGCATTTCACTTGCTCAAATCCAGACTTAAGACGGAAAGACCCACAAACAAGCAAGACCTGAAGGCTGCGGCTGTAAAGGCCTGGCAAAGCATTAAGAAGGAGGAAACCCAGCGTTTGGTGATGTCCATGGGTTCCAGACTTAAGGCAGTGATTGCATCCAAAGGATTCGCAACAAAATATTGAAAATAAAAATATTTTGTTTGGGTTTGGTTTATTTGTCCAATTACTTTTGACCTCCTAAAATGTGGAGTGTTTGTAAAGAAATGTGTACAATTCCTACAATTTCTATCAGATATTTTTGTTCAAACCTTCAAATTAAACGTTACAATCTGCACTTGAATTCTGTTGTAGAGGTTTCATTTCAAATCCAATGTGGTGGCATGCAGAGCCCAACTCGCGAAAATTGTGTCACTGTCCAAATATTTCTGGACCTAACTGTATGTGTGCATATTATATATGTATGTGCATATACATGTATGTGTGCATATTATACATGTACGTGTGTATATAGACATATGTGTGCATATTATACATGTACGTGTGCATATTATACATGTGTTGTGTTGCGCCCCTGAGACTGGTTGCTACAGGGTATTGTGTTTTTTGTATTTTTATGTATTTTATAATGTCTGTCCATCCTGGGCAGGAAGAGGTTAAAGTCTGGTACGTTTCGTATTCAGCATCACACAGCCTCACACACAGACAGAGGGAACATTCCTTAGGTGGGGGCACGTGCAGGAGGGAGTTACAAAAGAGACAGTTTAGTTCCATTTTACCTCAGAACGCCTTGGGAAAGCAGTGAGAGTGGACACGTAGTGACCAGCTCCCTGGGAGCTCTCTTTGTCAGGAAGGCAGAGCAGAGGAACAACCAGGTCCAGTTTGATACACCCTTTCCTTACCTTGGACCAGGTGAGTGGATGGCTGAGGACCCCTAAGCTGAGAGAGCTGCCAGTTAGGAGGCTCCAGGTCCATTAGCAGGCAGAGACTTGGAATGGGAGAGGTGGCTAGCCGGGAAGGAGTTGAGAGCCTGGGACCGGTAGTCGTGTGGCATGGAGGAGAAGAGTGTTACAGAGGGAAGAATTTTGTTGCCCCCTTGGAACCAACGCAGCTTCGGGTGGCAGAGTAGCGGGTCCCAAGAGCTCCAGAAACCAGGAGGGGACCATCACACGAGCGCACAAAAAGGAGGAAGCCCGCAGGCTGCCCTACCAGACCTCTACCCTGGTTGGGAACGACCGGAGTCATTGTAGTAAAGACCAGCATCCTGGGTGCGACATAAAGACCTGTGAGTAAACAAATCTGAAACCCGCAACCCAGTGACTCTGACTTTGTTTGTCGTCGCCTTGTGATCCGGTGATTCCCAGTAACCCGTTCTCCCTCCCGGGGGCCGCTCCGCCTGTGGGGAGCGATATCATCCCTGCTGCTCCCCAACATCTTCCCCGGCGAGGTACCCTGCAGCGGCGGCCTTATCCCTGGCCGTATACCACAGGCGGCGTAGTCGACTTCATCCGTTCCAGTCCTGGAGGGGGAAATTCGGAGGAAGGGTCTGGAGCGGAGGAGGCTGGAACCGCAGTTACACTGTAACCGGTGACTACCTCTCCAGGAACAATCCTTGCTTGCCCCTTTTACTGTGCACCATGGGGCCACGGAACCGGGCCAGGCCACAACCTCTGCAAACCACTGGCCCGGTGATGAGTATACAAGGTATAAGCTCCTATTTCTGCTCCGTCGGGTGTCACACTTGTTTTACATGTATGTGTACTATGTGTAGTCTTCTATACGAGAGGTCCAAAGCATCATCCAAGGGACCTTACTGTCATTGAGATAAGCATGACCCCTTAACCCACTGATTGGCGGCAGCGGTCATATGAAGTCTGACACCATCCCTGCTGGCATTTCAGACAGCAGTTTTGCGGCAGGGGGATATTTTAATTCTTATTTTTACGTAGAGAATAACTAATAAAAAATGAAAACCTGGAAAACCCCTTGAAATAAAAACAAAATAGTACAAAACAAAACATGTGACAAGCTGAAATCCTGCCACCATCACACACAGGCGGACATGAAAGGAGAAGTAAGGTCTCTCCACAGTGTCAGGCACTGTCCGGTCACGTGGTGCGGACCCAGCCGCGAACATGTTCTTCCGTAAACACCGGCATCTGCTGCGGACAGCCAATCACAGCGCTCGGATCCGATGAGGAAGTCACTCTGTAACCAATCGTACGCTATTTGTTATTCACGAACATTGGCGCTACGTAGCCGGCGCTACGGGAACTTCCAGCCAATCAGGTGTCCGGTCTCATCACTCAGTTTTTCCCCTGCAATTGAATCAGTATCTGCAGCGGCTGATGAGAGTCCGGCACCTCCGGAGTCAGTCAGTGTGCGGCGGGGAGCGAGCGCTGCCGGAGAGCGTCCATGGCGTCCTGGAGGAGAGCGGACTGCCTGCAGCATTCCTCCAAGGAGAGGTGAGGAGGCGGTGCACGGGGCTGCACTGTACACAGACACACATGTAATGCAGCTAGAATGGTATTGTGTGTGTACAATTATATTGGGTGTGTGTGTATATATATATATATATATATATATATATATATATATATATATATATATATATATATATATATATAGCGCATGATCTAGTTCCATTAGTGTTGCTCATTCTTCCCAGTAACACCAGTGGGTTCCCATACTGACCCCTCTCACACTGTGCATTCTCAGTGGTCCCATCTGGTCTTACGTCTGAACCCCCTGGGATTGGGACATGTGCCAATGGGGTTGTTGACTGTAATGGGGCAGATGGAGTCACCGCGCTCTGTTTCGCACCATTTTGGGGTGAATTTGCCTCCTGGAAGAGTACACCCGGGGTCCATTGATGACAGCGGACCTCCTCTATTCCAGCTTCTTATTGTACCAGCTCCTCTAATCTTAGAGAGCCCCTTCTAGTTTGTCTAGAGAAGCTCTAGTGACATGGACACCGGTAACACAATGTATAGTGACAGCGTAGTAAAACTCGGCTCGTAGCGGGAACGTTTTTGGGTACCATTAGTGTGGAAACTGCTAGCAATCGCCCCTGCCCCCTGTAAAGTAGTCGCAGTGGTTCTTCCCAATAGAGTGGTGGGTCGGAGACAAGTGGACTTTCCCAAGCTACAGAGCACATGTTACTGATGGCCGTGTAACTCCAGCCATCTGGGAGGGATTCGTAGAGACTGTGAGCGGCCATCACAGTGATGGAGCTGTTTCTAGCTGACGGGTGCGGTGCTGGGTGTCATTTCCACATTGGACTGATAGTTATGACCTCCCAAGGATAGATCATCCACATTATAAGCTCAGAAAAACTCTTCTGTAATTTTCGAGGTTTGGGCCCCATTTCATTAAAGCAATTGTTCCAGATTTCCCCAACTCCGCCAAAATGGGTGTGGTGGGGGCGGAACACTATAGATGGTCTAATTCCTGACTAACTGGCATTCCCTACACCACAAGTCATACTCCGGTCAGGGACTAGAGTAAGATTTCTGGTCTGGTGCAAGGCGGTGCCCTCTATTCTACATAGGCTCCAGATTCATGAATAGGTGTGCACCTTGTATCAGGAGCGTCTGACACCACCATGTCCCCACATCAGGACCGTTGAGCACATTTCCGATCTTGATGAATCAGGACCTTTGTCTCTTTGGAATGGACTTATTCTTTCTGCTGTGTCTCAGCTGACCACCTCTCTTTCCATAATGCAGCCTGCTGTTATTTCTTAGGTAGGTGATGCCCCTGATCGTCCACATGATTTCCTTTCAGCGTTGACAAGGGGTCAGCGTGGTCCCTCTGAATAGTCTGCGATTACAAGGTTACACGTGCAGCGATCTCTGATGCCCCGCTTGCCATTGCACCTTTCTATTTTCGCCAATTTTAGCTTTTTCAGCAACAGTTCTTCTGTGTGATCGGAGCAGGTGGGCCAGCCTTTACCGCCCATGCACATCAATTAGCTTTGTGTTCTTGTCATGCTAGGTCACCGGTCGTCCTTGGCCACCTGAGAAATCAGTAACGGCCCTGACATTTTGGAGGTGCTCTCACAGAGTAATCTCAATTTCACCTCTGTCAATCTCCCCACGCAGGTACCAGCAAAAGGAATAGAGGAGGGAGAGCAACCTACAATGCAGAATCACATGTCACAGCATGAGCCGTCAGCCGGGCACAATACACTTCCTATATGATGAAATATTATTTTTTTGGTGTCGTCATAGAGAATATTATCTCGTCCTATACAGATTTGTGTACTACTGTGTATTAGGCTCTGTGCGCACTAGAACTTTTTACCCGCGGATTTGCCGCGGAAATTTCTTGAGAAATATCTGCAATCTTTGTGCAGACATTTCCCAGCAATTTCTATGAAAAAAAAAATAGCTGTGCGCACTTGTGCGGATTTTTCTCAAGAAATTTCCTTGAGAAGAATTTCTCGAGAAACTTTCTTGAGAAAATGAACATGTCCATTATTTCCGCAGGTACCCTGCGGATTTCGGCAGTACAGCCTGCAAAAATCCGCAGGGAACCACCCGCGGGAAAATCGCGGCAAATCCGCATGCGGATTTGGTGCGGATTTTTTCCGGAGGTCCGGAAATCTTTCACTCCCAGAAGTTTCTCAAGAAATTTTCTTGAGAAACTTCACATTTCTAGTGCGCACATAGCCTTAGTGTAAACTTGGTGTTGTAATAGCCTGGATATAGTGTGATGATTATGCTGCTGAAATATTCTCCAGTGCAGTATACGATCTATAAGGTGAGTACGTCATACATCAGGTGCTGAGCCCACGCTGTACCTGCTGGATACCCGTTGTTACACAGGCTGTAATGGCCAAGACCAGAGTTTAACCATTTAATTGACACTTTTCCTAGTGCACATACGCCTCAGCACTAGTGATAAGCGAGCGTGCGCGTTACTCGATCGAGCATCAAAGTTGAAAAAAGCTTGCGTTTCCCATTGACTTCTATTATACTCGATACACGATTGCTCGCTCATCACTAATCCGCACCCATCTCCGCCTCTTCCCCACGTTCTGGAGCGGCCTGAAAACAAGCTCTCATACTGCTTTGTGGATGGAAAAATATAAAGTTATGGCTTGTGAAAGTGGAGGAAAATTAAGGTGCGAAACCAAAATTGACCTTATCTTTCGTTTTATTAGATGCGCCGAATTATAAGACACACCCTAAATTTAGAGAGAGAAAAATGTGGTCCGTCTTATAATCCGGTGGTGGAGCGGGGTCACAGAAGGTAGGGGCGGTGGTGGAGTAGGGCAATGCTGCGAGCGGTGCAGCAGGTATCCTGGATGCTCGCTGTGAGGCAGGAACATCCAGAAACTGTTGGCGGTGCAGGCTTCAAAGAAATGGCGCCCATAGTCAGCTCAATCTGCGCATGCGCCATCGCCTCAATGGTGAGCTGAGATCTCATCTGTGCGCTATTTTCCTTAAGTCCGTTGCTGGGAGTTCAATGGGCCAGAGACGGTGCGTGCGCAGGTGAGATCCTGAGCCGGGAGCTAAATCTGTGCACACGCAGACTCCATGCGCCATTATTTGTAGCCCGCACTGCCAACATTTTCAGGATGGCCCCTGCCTCTCCGCCAGCAGCATAGCCTGCAGCATTGCCCCTGCCTCCTGTGACCATTCTCTACCACCCCCTTTAAGCTACATTCAGTTTATAAGACACACCCCTCATTTTCCTCCCAAAGTTTTGGGCAGAAAAGTCTTTTTTTTTATAATGCGAAAAATACAGTAACTGCCATAGAAAGGTGTGTGTTTCGATGCCAAAATGTAATTGTTTCATAGTGTCTAAGGTTTTAAGTCCATCGAGTTCAACCCGTGACCAGACCTAACATGTTATCCAGAGGAAGGCAAAAAAAATCCCATACGACACAATAAGCGCCACATTAGGGAAAAAAAATTCCTTCCCGGCTGCACATACTCCAACTAGTTCCCTGGATCAACGCCCAATCACAGAATCTAGTGCACAAAACCGGAAATATATTTTTTCAAGAAAGGCATCCAGGCCTCTCCTAAATTTTATTAATAAATCAACCATTACAACTTTATAAGGCAGTGTTTCGTAGTCTCACTGCTCTTACAGTAAAGAATCTGCATCTG
This sequence comes from Anomaloglossus baeobatrachus, assembly GCF_048569485.1. Lineage (NCBI taxonomy): Eukaryota > Metazoa > Chordata > Amphibia > Anura > Aromobatidae > Anomaloglossus > Anomaloglossus baeobatrachus. The sequence goes on from NC_134358.1 coordinate 131,433,909, forward strand.
TGATTATAATTAAAGTTCCTTTCCTCTAACCGTAGTTGATGCCCCCTAGTTTCTGCAGTAAATTTTAGGGGATTTTCGGCAAAGTTTTCCAAATGCTTTTAAAGGGCACATTAATAGTAATTGTCTTAGTGAGTCATTACCCTTTATTATTAGATGGGGGTTTTCAGTTTTTTATGCAAAAAGCTTAATCATGACTAACGAATGTTTACTTTTCTAATCTACTTTCTTTTACAATTTCTGATTAGTTGCCAGTGAACAAGAATAAAATAGTTCAGACTAGTGCTGCTGAGAAGCTGTAATGACTGTATTCAGTTTACAAGTATATTAGTAAGTTGTATATAATAATCCTTTAAAGGGAACCTGTCACCAGATTTGGGGCATATAACTTGCGGCCACCACCAGTGGGCTCTTATATACAACATTCTAACATGCTGTATATAAGAGCCCAGGCTGCTGTGTAGAACGTACAAATCACTTTATAATACTCACCTAATGGTCGGTGTGGTAGACCGACGGATGGGTGTCTCCGTTCTCTGGGTCCGGATCCTCCTCTTTCAGCCATCTTTGTCCTCCTTCTGAAGCCTGGATGCATGACCCGTCCTACGTCATACACACTCGCCGGCATTGAGGTCCTGTGCAGGCACACTTTGATCAGTCCTGAGCAGGGCAGACCAAAGTATTGTAGTGCGCCTGCGCAGGACCTCAATGCCGGCCTGTGTATATGATGTAGGATGTGTCATGCATCCAAGCTTCAGAAGAAGGAGGACAAAAATGGACTAAAAAGAGAAGGCACCGGACCCGGAGAACAAAGACACCCATCCAACCGGTCTCCACCGCACCAACCATTTAGGTGAGTATTATAAAGTGATTTTTAAGTCCTACACAGTGGCCTAGGCGCTCTTATATACAGCATGTTAGAATGCTGTATATAAGAGCCCACTGGTGGTGGCCGCAGCTTATAGGCCCCAAATGTGCATGCTGCCTGACCTTTAGTCCATCAATATCAGATCATGGGGGTCAAACACCCAGCACCCCCATTGACTAGCCAAATTTAAACAACATATAGAGCTGGGTACCGCGTGGCTTCATTGTTGATTAGTGACCAAATTCACGCATCGGCAATGGTCTGACTGGCCACAGGACTCGACCTGAACTCAAGAGCCTCATCATATGTGCCTAAGAGACTCAGGAGACCAACGGCCGGTCTGTGCATTACTGATAAAGTACGGACTGTGAAACGCGTATGTGTGTATTTTGCCTGAGACACCAGAGCTTCCAGTGTTTCTTCCTTTGCACATTTGCTAATAGCAATGAACTTTCATAAGGGTGAGTAATGGTTTGCATTAAGTGGCGGTCTCCTGATGTAATCTTTGTCTCCAGTAATAAGCGCAGTATGTTTACATCGGCTTATCTCCCTCAGATCAGCAATTATTGTTGAGTTAAAGGCAGAGCTTTTTTGAGAGAGACCAGTCCCCTCCAGTCACATGCAGAAGGTCAGTCTTGTGATCCAGAAATAAACCCAGGGAAATACAGAATGGACTTGAAATAACAAAATCTGTAGTGTTCTATACGTCATAAAGGACATTAAAAAAAAATTGTGCTGCAGAAGACTAATTTATCATGGTTTGCTGTGTCACATACAGTGTGCTGCCCCCTGGTCACCGGTCGAGCCTAGATACAAGCTCACATTTACGTAATGAGAGAAACTGCCTTTAAAGGAGTTTTCCCACTTATACAGACATTACAACATGTGATCGCAAATTATTAATTCTCTGAGGTAAAATTTTTAAAAACAGGCAGAGATATGCTTTACCTCAAAAACAGAATCCGATACGATCCCATGCTGTGCTATCTGTATGCTCTTTTTGTTTCCTCCCCGGCCCAGGAGATGTGGTATGATCAGGTCATGTCCCTGTACGGTCAGACACAGCCATTACACAGTACAGAGCTAGGACACATATATAAGATTGTCAGCACAGGAACATATTTTTTAAACACATCCAATTGTGATCTATTGATTAAAATCAACTTAGAAATTAAAGGGGTGGTTCACCCATATTGATTATTGGCCACAACGATGTTATGTTGAGAAACAAGGTTTCTCTCAAATACCTTTATGTTGGCAATAGTGCCTGTGAGTGGCGCTGTTACGGACCGCTCTTCCCCATAGCCTGACTCGGGGATCCGGTGATGTCATGTCAACTTCCTGTTCACGGGATAGTACCGCAGCCGGCCCCAATCTCCGTGCGTCACTGTGCTTTTGGCAGCGTTTCACTGCTCATAACAGCCCAGAATCTCCCTGCTAACTCATCCTTCACTGCAGAGCACTGCAAGCAGGAGAGACGCTGGGCTGTGAGGAGTGGTGAAACTCCGCCCACGGCCCTGTGACTCATGGAGACTGGGGCCGGCCGCGGTGATGTCAGATGACAGTGGGACACCTCAAGTACCTGTGGCGGAACACACACCGACACACATCAGATCACACACACATCAGATCGCACACACACACATCAGATCGCACACACACACATCAGATCGCACACACACACATCAGATCGCACACACACACATCAGATCGCACACACACACATCAGATCGCACACACACACATCAGATCGCACACACACATCAGATCGCACACACACACATCAGATCGCACACACACACATCAGATCGCACACACACACATCAGATCGCACACACACACATCAGATCGCACACACACACATCAGATCGCACACACACACATCAGATCGCACACACACACATCAGATCGCACACACACACATCAGATCGCACACACACACATCAGATCGCACACACACACATCAGATCGCACACACACACATCAGATCGCACACACACACACATCAGATCGCACACACACACACATCAGATCGCACACACACACACATCAGATTGCACACACACACACATCAGATTGCACACACACACACATCAGATTGCACACACACACACATCAGATTGCACACACACACACATCAGATTGCACACACACACACATCAGATTGCACACACACACACATCAGATTGCACACACACACACATCAGATTGCACACACACACACATCAGATTGCACACACATCAGATTGCACACACACACACATCAGATTGCACACACATCAGATTGCACACACACACACATCAGATTGCACACACACATCAGATTGCACACACACACACATCAGATTGCACACACACACACATCAGATTGCACACACACACACATCAGATTGCACACACACACACATCAGATTGCACACACACACACATCAGATTGCACACACACACACACATCAGATTGCACACACACATCAGATTGCACACACACACACACATCAGATTGCACACACACACACACATCAGATTGCACACACACATCAGATTGCACACACACACACACATCAGATTGCACACACACACACACATCAGATTGCACACACACACACACATCAGATTGCACACACACACACACATCAGATTGCACACACACACACACATCAGATTGCACACACACACACATCAGATTGCACACACACACACATCAGATTGCACACACACACACATCAGATTGCACACACACACACATCAGATTGCACACACACACACATCAGATCGCACACACACACACACACACATCAGATCGCACACACACACACACACATCAGATCGCGCACACACACACACATCAGATCGCACACACACTCACCACATCCAGCGATATCGATTACTTCTGAGCAGCATAAGGACCTGTGACACTGTGAAGTGGAGCTCCAGCACCTGCGGGTGGAACGCATGGAGGACCCAGCGGTGCAACAGATCGTAGGGACAAGAGAGCAGAGTCCCCTGCTGGCTGGAAGCAAGTGGTATCACAGAATCTGAGTGTGTGCTACGCGATTGTATGTGCAATCTCTCGTGTATGATCTGATGTGCGTGTGTCGGCCAGATGGAGGGGAGGAAGGCATGCAGCATACCTGCTGGGAGGAGCGCCCTACGAAGATCACAGGATGACTGTTAGGCTATGTGCGCACTAGAAAAGTGATTTTTCTCATGAAAATTTCTTGAGAAACTTCTGGGAGTTGAAGATTAGCGCACCTGCGGTAAAAAAACGCACCAAAACCGCGGGAAAAAAAGCATGCGGTTTTGCCGCGGTTTTTCCACAGGTTGGTCCCTGCGGTTTTTTTATGCTGTAACTGCAATAAATAATATAGATAATAGATAATCGATAGACAGACAGATAATGGATAGAGGAAAAGATGGCTAAATAATTAAAAAAAAAAAAAAACGGCGTGAGGTCCCCCCATCTTTTGTAGCCAGCTAGGGTAAAGCAGACGGCTGCAGCCTGCAAACCACAGCAGACAGCTTTACCTTGGCTGGTAATCTAAAACAGAGGGCACCCCACACTATTATTTTACATTAAATAAATAATTTAAAACAAAAAACGTGGGGTCCCCCCCCCAAATTGGATCACCAGCCAAGGTAAAGCGGACAGCTGTGATCTGGTATTCTCAGACTAGGGAGGTCCACTGTTATTGGACACTCCCCAGCCTAAAAATAGCAGGCCGCAGCCACCCCAGAAGTGGCGCATCCATTAGACGTGCCAATCCTGGCGCTTCACCCCAACTAATCCCGTTGCCCTGGTGCGTTGGCAAACGAGGTAATATATGGGGTTGATACCAGATGTGTAATGTCACCTGGCATCAAGCCCTGGGGTTCATGATGTCACGCGTCTATCAGACACCTGACATCACCAACCCAGTCAGTAAGAAATAAAAAAATGGACAACAAAAAAAGTTTTATCTGAAAAAACACTGCCCAAAACATTCCCTCTTTAACCAATTTTATTAAAAAGAACAATCAATTCCACGTCCGGCGTAATCCAATAAGGGGGGGGGGGTGTCCCACTGCGATCCATACCATAGTCACTGTCCCAGTCAATGAAGAACAGAATGTTCCCCATTGGCTGGGAGAGCAATGCAGTGACCTGAGCTAATATCAATAGGTCAGCCCAGGTCACTGCAGGGGATGCTGAGCGCTGCTTTCAGGAGGATAGATGAGATCATTACCTGCTGTGATCATCTGTACTGCTGACGTGAGCGCGGTCACTGACTTCTATGCCCGCCGCGTTGTCAGCAGTATCGCGAGAGGCCGTGACATCACCGCTAGTGACAGTCTCGGGCCGCTCGCAAGACGGGCATAGACAGCAGTGACCGCGGTGACGTCAGGAGGCAGGAGATTGTCATAGCAGGTAATGATCTCATCTCACCTCCTGACAGCAGCGCTCGGCATCCCCGCGGCTGCACGCACTGCAGGGTGTCAGTGTCTGCCTGCGTTGCAGCGTGACAAGCTGCTGATAATGCGGGCAGACACTGACACACAGCAGTGCAGGCAGCTGCGGGGCCGGAGCGGGACACAGACTGCACGGGCACCTGGAGGTCACACGGAAGTGCTTCTGTGCGTCGTCCAGGGAGTGTGACGTGTGTGTTTACTCTTCTCCTCTTCCTGGCATAATGACATCACTCCCTGCAAAACCGCAGGGAGCGATGTACATTACCGCAGGTAAATCGCGGCTATACCGGGGGTATACCGCACATGATTTGCTACCTGTGGTATACCCCCGGAATTTCGCGATTACATTAGTCAATGGAGTGAAATACCGGGGGTATACCGCAGGTACCTGCGGAAAAGAAGTGACATGCACGTTTTCTCAAGAAATTTTCTGAAGAAATTCTTCAGAAAGAATTTTCTTGAGAAAAAAACGCAGTGTGCGCACAGCTATTTTTTTTTTCCCCCATAGGTTTTGCTGGGAAATGTCTGCAGGAAGATTACAAACATTTCTCAAGAAATTTCTGCAGCAAAACCGCAGGTAAAACCGCGAGTAAAACGGCCTAGTGCGCACAGGGCCTTAAGTATGACGGTCCTAGGAAGGGGGATCTGCGTTTTTATTGGGGGGTAAACTTACCTTCTACTGTGTTTTCCCCAAGAATAAGCCCTTTCCTGAAAATAAGACCTAGCGCTTTTTTGGGGGCAAAAAAAAAAAATGTAAACCAGTGTCATATTTTTGGGGAAACAGTGTAGCATGCACCATCTGTATCACCGTATACCATCCGATTTGTACAGATAGATAGCAATTTAATAACTGCTGCTGCATAAAACGTATGGAATACAGATGAGAAGTGACCCCCTAAAGCTGCTACATGTCCATTTTATTTTTTTTTTTCGGAAACATGGATGGAAAACACGTACAGCACTCAAGTAATAAAAATGCCGTAAAGCATTCTCTCTCTCATTATTTTGGCATGTGGCAAATATAAATGATTTTGGTTCCTAATTGACCTAAAACGGGAAAGGTTTAATCAGATTTCGCATTTCAGATAGTGAGAAAAACATGCAGACGTGTCTTGTCTTTTTAGATAGTGTATATAAACTTCTGGTTTCAACTGTATATGGCATCATTTTATATATAGTATTACTATTGTGCAGGATCACTCAATCAAACTCCTAAAATTCCTAGTGTGTATCACTCAATATTTATACCTTTTTAATATTACTATATATATATATATATATATATTTTATTTTTTTTTAATATGGGGAACCAATAGAAGCCGCTAATTGTAATTTAAGAGGATCAGTTCAGAAACCACAGATACACAGTTCTTCATATCTCATTATTCAGATCTGTGGCTTTGCATGTTGCAATTCATTCATAAGACTTTTATAGGAAAACACAGCATGATACGCGTATAATGTAGGGAAAGGAGGAGAAAGCGCCATGCCAGCACTTTGTCAGGGAATCACGGTGGTTAATTTGGTTTTAAAAAATAACATGCAAAAAAATAAAGAAAAATAAAAACATTTATACTGTATTTTTTTGGATTTTAAGATTCACTTCTCCTGCCAAAAATTTGGGAGGAAAGTGAGGGGTACGTCTTATAATCTGAATGTAGCTACCCGGGGTGGTGGATAAGTGTTGCAAGGGGCCGGGGGAATGCTATGGTGGCCGTGCAGGGACTGTGGTGTCTAGGCTGGTGTGAGGTCTGCGGAGGCTGGTGCTGGGGCGGCCATGCAGTGTTAGCAGCTGTGTGGGGTCTGCACGTGGTCTTCAGCGGCTGGTGCTGCTGTGCGGGGTCTCTGGCGGCTTTACTGACACTGTGGGTCGGGCAGTGAGGACTTCAAATAATGTCGCCCGGAGTCGGCGCATGCGCAGTTGGAGCTCTTGGCGCAAGCTCTCATCTGCGCAGGCGCCGCCTCGAGCCCATTGATCTCCCTCCAGCGGGCTTCAGGAAAATGGTGCCCGGAGGTGGCGCTTGCGCAGATGAGATTTGGCTTGCCATTGAGCCTAGAGCTCAATTTGCGCTGACTTCGGGTGCCACGTCTTTGAAGCCCTTACCGTCCGCCGCTGCCACAGCAGCCCGAGCCCCACACAGCTGCCCCAGCACCAGCATCCGCCGCAGCTCGAGCCCCAGCCCCTGCACCAGCACAGCCTCCTTCACCACCGCTACTGCCCTTCTCCGGTAAGACACCACCAAATTACAATTTTTTTTTTTTTTATTTTTTTTTCACCTTTTCTTTCTCTGAATTTGGGGTGCGTCTTATAATCCGTTGTCTTCTAAAATGAAAAATAGTGTGTGTGTGTGTGTGTGTGTATAATATTTTATAGAGGATGGTAAGTATAGGTGTCGGCTGAGTCAGCCGCTGTCAGTGCTGCTTTCCCACCTCCCTGTTGACAGACCTGAGCCATTAATAAGGGCTCTGGATTGAAGATAGATCCTTACTGCTTTCTTAAAATGAAATTAAGCCTCTATTTACTGCACCCCTCCAGCTACATTTACCAGAGCAAAGAGAACCGCAGAATTGGGGATTGTATGAGACAAATGATGTAACCACATGCATGAAATGTTACTATTGTTGTTTTACAGTAATTCGCTTACAAAGTAAGGCTGGTTTCACACTTGCGTTCTTTTCCTTCAGTCGCAATCCGCCGTTTTGGAAAACAGCGGAATCCGTTAACGGGTTCCGCTGCTTCCCACAGACTTGTATGGATGACTGATTGCGACTGATGGAGCTGCGTTGCTTCCGCTGGCCAACGATGCATTGCTTCCGCCGGGCGGAAGGAACGCAGCATGCAACGTTTTTTGAGCGGCGGAAGCCTTTATTTTTTCACTGCGCATGCTCATCCTTTTTTTTTTTTTTTTTTTTTTTTTTATCACAGAAACTTTGTTTTGTCTCTCGGTGGCCGAACGATCAGCTGAGCGCCCAGCAGCCGGCTTTTGAGAGCGCTCAGCTGAGCGGCCGGCTTTTGAGAGCGCTCAGCTGAGCGGCCGGCTTTTGAGAGCGCTCAGCTGAGCGGCCGGCTTTTGAGAGCGCTCAGCTGAGCGGCCGGCTTTTGAGAGCGCTCAGCTGAGCGGCCGGCTTTTGAGAGCGCTCAGCTGAGCGGCCGGCTTTTGAGAGCGCTCAGCTGATCGTTCATAATAGTCTGCCGCCGGTGAAACTGGAAAAAAAAAAAAAAAAGCAGATTCCGTTGTTCTGTACGATCTGTTGCATCCGTTGTGCCATTATGTGCAACACATCCGTTGCATCCGTCACACAATGAAACGGATGCCGTTATACGCAACTGTGAAACTAGCCTAATGTAAATGATGGTGAACACGATCTGTGTATTGTCAGTGTTACTAGTTTTTGATGTATAATGAATAATGCAGATCTCATGGTACATTGTGTATTTGTTACATTTTTCAGGTTTTCTTTGTTACTTTTGGACTTGGAAGAATACTTTTTTGAACAGCATATAGCACATCACATTACTAAAGCGGGGGATGCGACAGAAAGGTAAGGCGGTATTAACATTAGAAGAGCCAAAAAACGATGGAAGTCTGCAGATTGCTCAGGCTGTGTTCACACCTCTGTGATTACCTCTGACACTCCCATAGGTTCTTCATGTTGGGTTTCTCTGCATCATGTTCATTTATCTCTGTATTAGAATACATGTATGTATTAGAGTAGGCAATGAGTGCCACTGTGTGATCATAAAAGGGAATATGGTGGAGGCTTCTGACACAGGTGCAGTATATCACAAAAGTGAGTACACCCCTCACATTTTTAAATATTTTATCTTTTCATGGGACAACGCTGAAGATATGATTTAATAGAATGTAAAGTAGTCAGTGTACAGCTTGTATAAGGGTATGTGCTCACGATCTGTACATGCTGCTTCCTGGACGCAGCATGTCCTCTCCTGCGTATCCATGAGTGCTGTCCGCAAGAGACCACAGCGGCCCGTTCCCACAATCAGGGCTCAGACAACTGGGGACTTTCTCTCTGTTCTCCATGCGGAGAACACTCGCATCTATGCAGCAATAAATTGACATGCTGCGGCTCGGGAAGCTGCACCGCAGGTCAGTTTACACTGCGGGAAAAACAAGCACACTGCGCAGGAGATTTGTAGAAATCCCATCCACTGTGCTTGTACTGTACAATGCAGCTTTTTGGATGCAGGGAAAACACGTTGTGTCCAAAATGCTGTGAACCCTGATCGTGGACACGCAACCTAACAGTGTAAATATGGTGTGCCCTCTAAATAACTCAACACACAGCCACTCACTTTTGTGATATATTCTATATGTTGGGGAATACTCCTAATACCTCCGATGTAGCCAAAAATGAGATCAGTGTCAACAATCCTAGCAAGATTGAAGCGCCCTGAGGACAAATGACGTAGCTTAGTAGCTTAGTGCAGGTACACCGCTGGGCAGCACAGAGGACACAAGCTCGCTGAAATCATCCTTCCTAGCATCACATCCTCCTGTATAAATGGAACATGTGCTGCCAAGAACAATGGTGGTGTTTTGTATTATCAGTCGTTCTGTAGACATGGGTAGTCCACTCAGCCTGTCTAAATGGGTCATTCAAGGGAATCTGTCACCAGGTTTTTGACACCTAATGTGAGAGATGTATAATGTAGGGGCAGAGGCCCTGATTCCAGCGATGTCACTGAGCTGCTTAATGTAGTTTTGATAAAATCACTGTTTAATCAGCAGTAGAATTATCAATAGAGGACTACTTGGTGTGCTGCAGGTAGTCCAGCATAATTATGAGCTCTGTATAACTGCTAGATCTGCAGCAAAAAAACCCATTGATTTTATCAAAATGATAGCAAACCTCTCAGTAAGGCTACGAACACACATCTAGCTTTTCTGCCGTTTGCCGGATTCGGCGCGATTCCGTACACTGTGTACAGTAAAGTGGCTGCGCGACAAGCTCCTATCATGTGCTGTCATGTGACCAGAGCATGTGACCAGGAAGTTACAGCGCAGCCACTGTACTGTATAGACTGTACGGGAGCGCGCCGGATCTGACAAACGGCAGAAAAGCCGGATGTGTTTTCTTAGCCTTAGTGACACATCGCTGGAATCGGGGTCTCTGTCTCTACATTATGCTGCTCTCAGATGGGGGAGGGAAAACCTGGTGACAGATTCCATTTAAAGACCACAGAGGAGCAAAAATGTAACAATTGTCGCTCGTTTAACGTCACCTCGGCTAGTCTAGATGCACCTTGAAACTCATTTACTCTGTGAAATTGTCATTAAAACTGCTCCATAGATAATGAAAAAAAAAAAACCCACGAGTCCACTGATGAGAATTTATATTCTAAAATATAAACAAATTGTGGCAATACAGCTTTATATAATAAGGATTGTGAGCTGTGAGCACTATACTCTGGTCATTGACATGTACCCTTTTTTTTTTTTTTTTTTTTCTTTAAGAAGCGTAAGCGGATCTCTGAAATTATGTTCAAAATGCCTTATATTTGAACCTGATAAAATTGAAGAGCCTGTACTCAAGGTAAGAGTTTATGGATAAACCTTGAATCCGAGGAGTGTAGCTCTCCTGATGTTAATTAGAAGATCTTGGAATAATAATAATTTCCACAATTGGATGTGTTTAATAAAAATGTTCCCGTTCTGAGATGTTTTATATATATATATATATATATATATATATATATATATATTAGTCTCTGCTATGTACTGTGTAATGGTGTCTGACTGTACAGGGGACAAGGTATGATACCACATCTCCTTGGCCAGGAAAGAAGTAAGCGTATGAATACATTACAGCATAGGATCACAGCTGATTCTTTTTGTGAGGTAAAACTAAAAAAAAAAAAATTTACCTCAAACAATAATTTTTGATCCCACGCTGTGCTATCTATATACTCATTTTCTTCCTCCCCGTCTCAAAAGATGTGGTGTGATCAGACCATGTGCCTTTACGGTCAGACACATCCATTGCACAGTACAGAGCAGGCACACATATATAAGATTATCTCAGCACAGGAACATTTTTTTTAAAACCCAGTTAATTGTGGAAATTATTATTATTCCAATTTAATGTTTAAAATCAGTTTTGTTTGTGGGAAAATCCTTTAAGATATTTTTTTTTCTTTCTCCTCACTGGCTGTTACAGATTGCATTGCGAGATTGCTCAAAAATTGAAGTGGAAGAGGAAGATCTGTTCAGGAAGTATGGACTTTAGTATCTGCTTTCACTAAATAATGCTTTTTATTCAGCATATTAATGGTGTGTTACATCTCTGCCCCTTTTTTCCCCGCATATTTAGCAACAAGAAAAAAAGATTTTCGGTTGTATTCAGTCAGGTAAGGATTATGTACTGACAAGCAAAGCCTCATATTGAAGTATAAAAGCGTGCTCCTCCATTACTGTGTTCATAATGACACGCTAATAAGAACATGTCGTCAATTATACAGTCTCAGAAAACCCAGAGGAGGGCAGAATTCGCCACATATTTAGTTTACTGTTTGATCTCAAGCAATCCATGGCTTTCTGATGCTCAATATATGTATGAGTTTCTTCCAGCAGTGCTGATGTTCCCAGCAGGCGACGTGACATTGTTGTCACAAGACCACTGCAGCCCATCCGTGGTCACTGATTGGCTGCAGCTTATCAATATTTTTTCAGAGCAGATACTCTTTGACAAAACTTTAAAGAATACAGCAAAAAGTGTTGCTTGCCCACTGCAAACAGCAGTGTCAACATTGTTGCTGCTGGAGATGAGTATCCATTGCTTTTATTTTCCGTGGGGCACTGATTTGGTTAAGCAGAGGTTTTCGAATTGCTAAATTCCCTTTTAAAGGGAACATGTCGCTAGGTTTTTCCCTTATAAGCTGCGGCCACACCAGTGAGCTCTTATATACAGCATTCTAGAATACTGTATATAAGCAACCAGGCCGATCTGTAGAATGTAAAAAAACACCCTATAATACTCACCTAGGGGGCGGTCTGGTTTGATGAGTGTCGTTGCTTTTGGTCCAGCGCCTCCTCCATCTTGTGCGATCACAGTCCTCCTGCCCAGCCTCGTGTTCGTGACGCGTCCTATGTTATCCACACAGAGGCCTCCATTGTGCTTCTGCGCACGCACTTTTGATCTGCATAGCTGAAGGCACAGCAAAGTACTGTAATGCGCAAGGAAAGGTCAAAGAAAGCCCGCGCATGCGCACTACAATACTTTGATCTGCCCTCAGCAGGACAGATCAAAGTGTGCATGCACAGGAGCGCAATGGTAGCCTCTCTGTGGATAACCTAGGACGGATCATCCACACACGGCTGGGAAGGATGACTGTGATTGCACAAGATGGAGGAGGCACCGGACCGAGAGCATTGACACCCATCGGAACAGACCGCCCCTCCCCCTAGGGGAGTATAATAAAAGCTGGGGTTTTTTATGTTGTACAGAGCGACCTGGGCTCTTGTATACACTATTCTGCAATGTTGTATATAAAAGCTCACTGGTGGTGGCTGCAGTTCATAAGGGAAAAATCTGGTGACAGGCTCTCTTTAAAGTGTTTAAATTTTGACCCCCAACATTAGTACACAGATGATCTACCAAGTGTGATCACGTTTTAATTCCTCATGTTACTTTTGGAAATGTATGAGCAAATTAATTGTTAGCAAGGATTGCTGGGGGGAGGCGGGGGGCTACAGTCTGACATTAAGTAAGTGCTGATTTATATATGGATTTATTTAAAGAGAAGTATTTGCTAGCACAGGAGCGCTGTCAACTAATTCCGGAAGTTCTGCTTCCTGCATTGCTTCCTGGGGTCATTTTAGATTATTTGTGACACGTCTAATCATAATTTCGTTGTGATCTTCTAGGTTAATCTCATCAAGGAACAGAACATTGTTACTCCATATAATCTTCAGCGTGTAAGTCGCTTTTGTGTTTCCCATTTACACGTGTTTTTATATTGGGGTGCGGATATTGAGGCAGATTTGCTGTGAATGTCTTCTCCACAAAATTGTGTGTGCATATAAAGTGATTTTCAGCTCTGGAGAACAGCCGCCAGCCGCCATCATTTGTAAGGAGTAGGTGCTTAGAAATGCTTTCTCCCACAGGGCATGAAGGGACTGTCTCAGCTGGCGTTATCCGTTGTTTTGCTGGGTGGATCCAGGTTTGTTGCCGCTGCTGGCTTCAGATTGACAGACTTTTTGAATCCTGGAGCTCTGTGCGGACCTGTGTCCTCCCGCTGTTAGTTCAAATGATCTGATGGATTCTATTACTCACAGCAGCTCTACCCGGATCCCCTTATGGGAGTAGGCATATAGAAAAAAGATTCCGGTCTGTGTGAGCGCTAGTAATAGATCTTTGGTCTTTGATCTTTTAAGAAATTTGGCTTTATTATTAATAACATAAAGCTCTTGTATTAACACAACGCGTTTCAGCAAGATACACTTGCCATCCTCAGGTGTCACCTGAGGATGGCAAGTGTAACTTGCTGAAACGCGTTGTGTTAATACAAGAGCTTTATGTTAATAATAAAACCAAATTTCTTAAAAGATCAAAGACCAAAGATCTATTACTAGCGCTCACACAGACCGGAATCTTTTTTTCTATAGAATTATCTTAAAGGGAGCCTGCCAGTGTGTTTTTTAAATATGGAAGTAGTGATATGACTGTGTAAGGATTTGTCCCCATATAAAAATACCCTCTTTGTAGAGATGTAATGTCAGCCATGAGAAATCTAACATAAGTCTTTAACAAATCAGGTTGGCTGTGCATTGGGACTTGTCAATGAGAAGCCGTCCATTTGCGTTGACATGCCCTCATTGCCCTTCCAGCTTGTGTTGCACATGACTTTTTCGCTAGATTTCTTATGACTAATAAGTTGGATCTGTACAAAAAGGTGTAATTTTTTTTGGTGCCATACCACTAATCCATATGCTGATACGTTGCATTTAAAGGGGTTTTCTTTGTCGCTCCATTGGGAGACCCAGACAATTGGGTGTATAGCTTATGCCTCCGGAGGTCACACAAAGCATTACACTTAAAAGTGTAAACCCCTCCCCTCTGCCTATACACCCTCCCGTGCATCACGGGCTCCTCAGTTTTATTGCTTTGTGGAAGGAGGCACACATCCACGCAAGCTCCACATTTTTAGTCAGCAGCAGCTGCTGACTATGTCGGATGGAAGAAAAGTGGGCCCATACAGGGCCCCCAGCATGCTCCCTTCTCACCCCACTCGGGTCGGCGGTGTTGTTAAGGTTGAGGTACCCATTGCGGGTACATAGGCAGGAGCCACATGCTGTTTTCCTTCCCCATCCCTTAGAGGCTCTGGGTGAAGTGGGATCCTGACCGGTCACCAGGCACTGGGACCGCGCTCCCTCCGCAGACCCTGGGGGAATCTGCTGGACAGGAGACCGGGTATCATCAGAGACAAGGCCCTGCTACTCTGAGGTACTCTGTGTCCCCTTGGGGACGGCGCATAGAGCGCCTGTGTAATCGACACTGCAGCAGCTGCTGGGTGTGTTGGCGCGCTGGCCGCGCTTGTTTGCCGGCCGCGCTTATAACTTTAGTCCCCGGCTTTTGCGGCCTAGTGCCGCATATTCCCGCCCCCGGGCCTGCCAGTCAGGGGTAAGGGCGGGACGCTGCACTGGACGTCAGCGCTGAGGGCAGGAGCATACTTTGTATCCTCCTCCCCCCTCACTGAGCACCGTGGGGCACCAGATTCCCGCACTTTTACAGGCACGCCCACGGCTCCCTCCTCCTCTCTGAACGCCGGCAGCCATTGCTATCAGCACTTCAGACGCTGGAGAACTTCAGAGGGGAGACAACTGAGCTCCACAGCTCTGGGAGGCCCAGGCAGGGATCTGGTGGTCACACAACCGCTGAGAGCGGTCGGTAAGCCGCACCTGTTACTAGGTGCTGGTCCCCCTGAGTGCCGAAGTCTATATTTATATGCTTATATTGTATACATTCTCTCTGTACGGCCACACTGTTAGCGTTTGGCTATATACCCTCACTGATTGCTCTAAGAGGAGAAACAGCATGTCGTCCGCAAAAAGCAAGGGTACCAAAGCACAGGCTTACTTTGCAACCTGTACCTCATGTGCGGCAATGCTTCCTGCAGGTTCCATCTACCCTCATTGTGTGCAATGCTCGGCCCCTGTGACACTCACTCAGCCGGAGTCTCAGCCACTGGTGGGACCCCCGGCCCAGGTGGAACCTCCGGCCCCCACTGTCCAGGTGACAGGGACAGAGTTTGCAGTATTTGCTGACAA
This sequence comes from Anomaloglossus baeobatrachus, assembly GCF_048569485.1. Lineage (NCBI taxonomy): Eukaryota > Metazoa > Chordata > Amphibia > Anura > Aromobatidae > Anomaloglossus > Anomaloglossus baeobatrachus. The sequence continues at coordinate 131,449,509 of NC_134358.1, forward strand.
ACTTTCTGAGTCTATGGATAGATGGTCTGCTAAGATACTAGAAGCTTTGCAGTCCAGACCTGTAACACAGGCCCCGGGCACTGTTGCTTCATTGCCCCCATGCCCCCCTCGGTCGGAGCAGCAAAGTGCTCCTGGGTCGACTCATAGGTCCCACGGGGAGGACTCCGACACGGACCGCAGTCCCAGACCGACTAAGCGGGCTCGCTGGGAGATTCCCTCGACTTCATCTCACTGTTCATGGTCTCAGCATGGGGACTCTCTTGAAGATGAAGCGGATGCGGCAGATCAGGGCTCTGATCCTGACGCCGCGCTCAACCTTGATACGCCTGAAGGGGACGCCATAGTAAACGACCTTATAGCGTCCATCAATCAGGTGTTAGATCTTTCTCCGCCACCCCTTCCGATTGAGGAGTCAGCTTCTCAGCAGGAGAAATTTCATTTTAGGTTTCCCAAACGTACACGGAGTGCTTTTCTTGATCACTCCGACTTCAAAGATGCAGTCCAGAAGCACCGAGCTTTTCCGGATAAGCACTTTACTAAGCGCCTTCATGACACACGTTATCCCTTCCCCCCTGACGTAGTCAAGGGTTGGGCTCAGTGTCCCAAGGTGGACCCTCCAGTCTCTAGACTGGCGGCCAGATCCATAGTTGCAGTGGCAGATGGTGCATCACTCAAGGATGCCACTGACAGGCAGATAGAGCTCCTGATGAAATCCATCTATGAGGCTATCGGCGCGTCCTTTGCTCCGGCATTTGCAGCCGTATGGGCACTCCAAGCTATCTCAGCTTGTCAGTCTGAGATTAATGCACTCACACGAGCCGCTACTACGCAGGTTGTGTGATTAACCTCTCAGGCGTCGGCGTTTGCGTCCTACGCCATGAATGCGGTACTAGACTCTGCGAGATGTACAGCGGTAGCATCCGCCAATTCAGTGGCAGTCCGCAGGGCCATGTGGCTACGTGAATGGAAGGCAGACTCTGCTTCCAAAAAGTTTTTAACCGGTTTGCCGTTTTCTGGCGACCGCCTGTTTGGCGAGCAATTGGATGAAATCATTAAACAATCCAAGGGTAAGGACTCGTCCTTACCCCAGTCCAAACCTAACAGACCTCAACAACGGAAGGTACAATCGAGGTTTCGGTCCTTTCGGCCCTCAGGCAGGTCTCAATTCTCCTCGTCCAACAGGCCTCAAAAGGGTCAGAGGAACTCTGATTCATGGCGGTCTAAGGCACGTCCTAAAAAGACCGCCGGAGGAACCGCTCCCAAAGCGGCCTCCTCATGACTTGCGGACTCCCCAAACCGCATCCTCGGTCGGTGGCAGGCTCTCCCGCTTTTGCGACGCCTGGTGCCCACATGTCCAAGACCGATGGGTGAGAGACATTCTGTCTCACGGTTACAGGATAGAGTTCAATTCTCGTCCTCCGATTCGTTTCTTCAGAACATCTCCGCCCTTCCGAGCGAGCCGATGCTCTTCTTCAGGCGGTGAACACTCTGAAGGCAGAAGGAGTAGTTATCCCCGTTCCCCTTCAGCAATGGGGTCACGGTTTTTACTCCAACTTGTTTGTCGTACCAAAAAAGGACGGATCGTTCCGTCCCGTCCTGGACCTCAAACTGCTCAACAGACACGTGAAAACCAGACGATTCCGGATGGAATCTCTCCGCTCCGTCATCGCCTCGATGTCCCAAGGAGACTTCCTAACCTCAATCGACATCAGGGATGCTTATCTCCACGTGCCGATTGCACCAGAGCATCAGCGCTTCCTGCGTTTCGCCATCGGGGACGAACACCTTCAGTTCGTGGCACTGCCTTTCGGCCTGGCAACAGCCCCACGGGTCTTCACCAAGGTCATGGCAACAGTGGTTGCAGTCCTACACTCTCAGGGACACTCAGTGATCCCTTACTTGGACGATCTTCTTGTCAAGGCCCCCTCTCGGGTGGCATGCCAACACAGCCTGAACATTGCTCTGGAGACACTCCAGAGGTTCGGGTGGATCATCAATTTCCCAAAGTCAAAACTGACACCGACACAATCGCTGACATATCTCGGGATGGAGTTTCATACTCTCCCAGCGATAGTGAAACTTCCGCTGGACAAACAGCGATCACTACAGACAGGGGTGCAATCTCTCCTCCGAGCCCAGTCGCACCCCTTGAGACGCCTCATGCACTTCCTAGGGAAGATGGTGGCAGCAATGGAGGCAGTTCCATTTGCACAGTTTCATCTGCGTCCACTTCAATGGGACATTCTCCGCAAATGGGACAGGAAATCGACGTCCCTCGACAGGAACGTCTCCCTTTCTCGGGCAGCCAAGGCCTCCCTTCAGTGGTGGCTTCTTCCCACTTCTTTGTCGAAGGGGAAATCCTTGCTGCCCCCATCCTGGGCTGTGGTCACGACGGACGCGAGTCTGTCAGGGTGGGGAGCGGTCTTCCTCCACCACAGGGCTCAGGGTACCTGGACTCAGCCAGAGTCCTCCCTTCAGATCAATGTTCTGGAGATAAGGGCAGTGTATCTAGCCCTGAAGGCGTTCCAGCCGTGGCTGGAAGGCAGGCAGATCCGAATTCAGTCGGACAACGCCACGGCGGTGGCATACATCAACCACCAAGGCGGCACACGCAGTCGGCAAGCCTTCCAGGAAGTTCGGCGGATTCTGCTGTGGGTGGAAGCCACAGCCTCCACCATCTCCGCAGTTCACATCCCGGGCGTGGAAAACTGGGAAGCGGACTTTCTCAGTCGCCAGGGCATGGACGCAGGGGAATGGTCTCTTCACCCGGACGTGTTTCAAGAGATCTGTTGCCGCTGGGGGAAGCCGGACGTCGACCGAATGGCGTCCCGGCACAACAACAAGGTCCCGGCATTCATGGCACGGTCTCAAGATCACAGAGCTCTGGCGGCAGACGCCTTAGTTCAGGATTGGTCGCAGTTTCGACTGCCTTATGTCTTTCCTCCTCTGGCACTGCTGCCCAGAGTGTTACGCAAGATCAGGTCCGACTGCCGCCGCGCCATCCTCGTCGCCCCAGACTGGCCGAGGAGGTCGTGGTACCCGGATCTGTGGCATCTCACGGTGGGTCAACCGTGGGCACTACCAGACCGACCAGACTTGCTGTCTCAAGGGCCATTTTTCCATCTGAATTCTGCGGCCCTCAACCTGACTGTGTGGCCATTGAGTCCTGGATCCTAGCGTCTTCAGGGTTATCTCAAGAGGTCATTGCCACTATGAGACAGGCCAGGAAACCAACGTCAGCCAAGATCTACCACAGGACGTGGAGGATCTTCTTATCCTGGTGCTCTGATCAGGGTTTTATTCCCTGGCCATTTGCCTTGCCCACTTTTCTGTCTTTCCTTCAATCCGGAATGGAAAAGGGGCTGTTTCTCGGCTCTCTTAAGGGACAAGTCTCGGCGCTCTCTGTATTTTTTCAAAAGCGTCTAGCAAGGCTTCCGCAAGTACGCACGTCCCTGCAGGGGGTTTGCCACATAGTCCCCCCCTTACAAGCGCCCGCTAGAACCCTGGGAACTGAACAGGGTGCTAACGGTTCTTCAGAAACCACCTTTCGAGCCAATGAGAGATATTTCTCTTTCTCGCCTCTCGCAGAAGGTGGTCTTCCTAGTGGCAGTCACATCACTTCGCAGAGTGTCTGAGCTAGCTGCACTGTCATGCAAAGCCCCCTTCCTGGTGTTTCACCTGGACAAGGTGGTTCTGCGTCCGGTTCCGGAATTTCTCCCTAAGGTGGTATCCCCTTTTCATCTCAATCAGGATATCTCCTTACCTTCTTTTTGTCCTCATCCAGTTCACCAATGTGAAAAGGATTTGCACTTGTTAGATCTTGTGAGAGCACTCCGGCTCTACATTTCTCGTACGGCGCCCCTGCGCCGCTCGGATGCGCTCTTTGTCCTTGTCGCTGGCCAGCGTAAAGGGTCGCAGGCTTCCAAGTCAATCTTGGCTCGGTGGATCAAGGAACCAATTTTTGAAGCCTACCGTTCTTCTGGCCTTCCGGTTCCTTCAGGACTGAAAGCCATTCTACCAGAGCCGTGGGTGCGTCCTGGGCATTGCGGCACCAGGCTACGGCTCAGCAGGTGTGTCAGGCGGCTACCTGGTCGAGTCTGCACACTTTCACGAAACACTATCAGGTGCATACCTACGCTTCGGCAGATGCCAGCTTAGGTAGGCGAGTCCTCCAGGCGGCGGTTGCCCACCTGTAGGAAGGGGCCGTCTTTCGGCTCTATTACCGGGGTATTCTTTTACCCACCCAGGGACTGCTTTTGGACGTCCCAATTGTCTGGGTCTCCCAATGGAGCGACAAAGAAGAAGGGAATATTGTTTACTTACCGTAAATTCCTTTTCTTCTAGCTCCTATTGGGAGACCCAGCACCCGCCCCTGTTCCCTTCGGGCTGTTGTTCTTTTGTGTACACATGTTGTTCATGTTGAATTGTTCTTTGGTTCATGGTTTAAGTTCTCCGAACATCCTTCGGATTGAATTTACCTTAGACCAATTTATAAGTTTCCTCCTTCCTGCTTTTGCACCAAAACTGAGGAGCCCGTGATGCACGGGAGGGTGTATAGGCAGAGGGGAGGGGTTTACACTTTTAAGTGTAATGCTTTGTGTGACCTCCGGAGGCATAAGCTATACACCCAATTGTCTGGGTCTCCCAATAGGAGCTAGAAGAAAAGGAATTTACGGTAAGTAAACAAAATTCCCTTCGTCTCACACTCTGGCTGTTCTCTGCTTCCCAAGCTTTCTGCTTGATTAACAGTTGAGATCAGCAGCATTTTTGCGTTGCTGGCCCGGATTGTTCACTCTTCAATACTTTGCAGGAGCACATTTATAGTGACGCTCACTGGGATCAGGAGCTCACTGTGCTCTTCAGCGATGCCGACCAATATTAATCCACCACTGCTAGACCTTAAATACTTATATTCTTTTTAAAAATAAGTAATGAGTAGAGTTGAGTGAGTACCTACCTATTCGTAGTCACTATACTCATAACGCATACTGTCTAATTCGTATTCGTTCCGAATAGCGTGTGCAATGCAAGTCAATGGGGAAAAACTCGCAATGTAATGAGTAACCCGAATGCTGCAATATTTGCTACTCATATGGCACTCCGGTTACTAGTTACACTGTGAGTTTCCCCCCCCATTGAATTGCATTGCACACGCTATTCGGAACGAGTACTCATTATGAGTACAGTGAGTATGAATAGGTAGGTACTCGCTCAACTCTAGCAATGAGCTGTAAACAATCAGCACATTATTCCCCGAAACTTTGGATAGACCACAGCATTGTGTGTAATGATATGACAGCGAAGCAATGCTATCCTGTCAGTAAGTGTCAGGAGTGAGGAGATCTCCGTGTAATACGGTTACACACATCAGACTCGCCACACCACACTGGAAAAAAAAACAACAATTCCGACCTTTTGTCAGGACGTTTGCTTTTTTTCATTCCCTATAGGACGCTGCCTTCATATAATTAGACTACATTATGCAGGGGAAAAGTAAAGGACCCACAGCTGAATCTCTGTTACTACCCTCTTGGATGATGGGGAAATTAGCATTTTATGTGCCCTAAACTTTACAAGTCAATATCTCCGGAGAGGAGAAATTAAAGAAATAGGGAAAACTACGTTTATCAGTCGCTTCATTTGGGGGACACGGGCAGCCGTGGCTGTACACACTTTATGAGGAATCCAGTTTACTGTGCAAAAAGTGGTGAAATGTCCTCTTTAAATATTTCCAAAAAGTTTTCTAACTTGTTATCCTTTTTGTTCTTGTGGATCCTTGGCTTTAAAAGAACTTGTCAGATCTTTTTGGTCTCTAAAACGATTATCAGTGAGTTTCGTAGTTCTTTTCTTGCAGTCTCCAACAGCATGTGGCACAAGTGGACTTTATACCTATTAGTTGTATGTGGTCAAGAAGGTGCAGACAATGTGAAAATCGGACTCTCCACGTCCTATCCCTTCCAAATAAAGCTTGATTGGTGCCTAAAGATGGGAATCTACATTAGATTCATAAGATATCCTGTCCTCAAGGATACCAACTAAACCATATTGGTGGAAATAAAATGTGGACATCTTGACTTCACTCCTTTCTGTCTCAACCTCCTTGGCTGGTTACAACTAGTAGACTACTAATGACAACTTTTACAAACTACCAGGTTTGGGGGTAAGAAAAAAAACTTGACAGGATCTGGTTGACTAACCTCAACAATAACACTATGATATACAAGATGTCACCTTGCTGTCAGGTAAAGATGTTATCAGCATTACAACCACGAGCAGTCGTGCACATCTACTGTACTTTCGTCACTTGACTGCTGTTCATTTTCATGGCCTCCGGTGTCCTGGGAATGGATTGCTCCCAGGCTACGTATGAATCTTTAGAAACAATATGCTAATGTGTAATATGATGCAAATCATTCATTCCTACTTCTTTTTTCAGGGAGGAGGCCATTTTTTCTTTCAGCTGGAGGATTCTAGAAAAGTGGATGATGTTGTACAGAACCTTCTACAGGTAGAATCCCAAAGATTCTATGCGTTCCAGGTGACAGGAATTGCTGTCTAATAAACACACACAGAAACCAAATGAGCATATATCCTGCACTAAGTAAATGGTACTAGTACATATAAATAAAATGGAGGCTTAGTAACACTGATAAAAACGCATAAAAGCCATCCCACCGTGACAAAATCTGAATAGTCCTAAGGTCTAGTATAAAAACCTTACCTTATGTTAACCAACCTCCAAAATAGGTAAGGGCAGAGCAGGACCCGGGCCCGACTGTTCAGAAACCTGCCCATGGGAAGTTATGTAAGGCCTCTTTCACATGTCCATGAAAATCACGCACGTTTTTCACGGACGTGTCAAAGGTGCATATTGCCCTCTGTGTGCCGTGTTTATGGCACACATGTGTTCTTCGTGTGCTATTCGTGATAGTTCCCGTTCTCCGTGTGTTATCTTGTCACCTGTTCCTGGTGTTGCTGTCCGTGGTTCTGATCTACGGTCTCCCTGCCGACTCCCTGCTGCTTCCGGCCTGCAATGGAGTGAATATGCAATGAAAATAATGAGCGTGGGTCGGAAGCAAGTGACAGCAACGGCAGAGACAGCAGAGCTGGAGAAGGGGAGTATAGAAATTCCTTTTAATTCAGACACGTGTGTTTTCTCCGGTGCGTGTCACACGGATCACATCCGTGCGGTCCGTGTGACACCCGTGATGCTGGAGAAAAATGGACATGTCTACGTGTGGAGCACGCGGTCCATGGCAAAACACGTAAGCGCAGACCCATTGATTTTAATGGGTCTACATGTGCCCGTGTCTTCGGCACGTGAGGAAACGGACCAAACACGTACTGGAGACACGGACGTGTGAAAGAGGCCTAAGGGAAATGCCAGATTAAAAGGGGAAGCAACACCCCTGTTTGTACAAGGAACTACAGCAAAACCAAATAAAATGAGCTGGAGCATATATTGGTATACGTGCGGCATATAGAAGCATGTTCACACTGTGGCTGTTTAACAAACAAAACCGAAGATAGTAATAAAATGAACACCCCTTGCATCCCCCCCACCCTTCTGGAGCCAGGTATTTCACTTATATAGCTTCCCATAGCTGCATGATTAAACACTTGAGCTCCAATCCTGCCCCAATCTATATTGTGGTCGGCTGACACAAGGCCAGGTTTTAATATCCGAGGATAGAACTGTTGTTATTGGGCTACACCTTGTTGCAGTGGAATGGCTTTTATGCTTTTTTCTAAATATATATCAAACACTGTTTACTGAGTACCTTATATTATTTACTTACTGCAGGGTTTTTTCTCCTTTTGTTTCTTCTTAGGTTTTGTCTGTTAAAGGGTCACTGTGAACATGCACCTACATGCCACATGTATGCCAACTTATGCTCCAGCTCATTTGTTCTTTTTCTAATGAGAAGCATAGTTGCTATTTTTTTTTTTTAAATTATTTCTTACACCAGGGATCAGTATGGAATAAAATAAATTGTTATCTTTTGATTCCCGCTGTTTCCTACTGGTTTTTGTTGACTTTGTTGCAGTGATTACTTCCTGTGCATCCATGTGACCACTGCAGCCAGTCACTTGCCTTAATGGTCTTGAGCCAAACAAATAAAACTTGTCGTGATTTGGCTGCAGCAGTTATTTGGACATTCAGCAACGTAAAGGGAAAGTTAGAACTAAAGAAGTTAGAATGGAATGGAATTAGAAGGTGAATATTTTTATTTTTTTATGTTTATACTGTTTTTTTGCTCCAGGGAAAAATAAACCTTTGTAAGAGTTGGTATACGTGGCTTTAATTGTAATGTTTCAAATGGGTGATCATATATATATATGTATATATGTATGTATGTATGTATGTATGTATGTATGTATATGTGTGTGTGTGTGTGTGTGTGTGTGTGTGTGTGTGTGTATATATATATATAATATATATATATATATATATATATATATATATATATATATGTATATATATGTGTATCTATATATATATATATATATATATGTGTGCATATATATAATATGTGTATGTATATATATATGTGTGTGTATATATATATATATATATATATATATATATATATATATATATATATATATATATATATATATATATATATATATACACATACACATATATATGTATATATATATATATATATATATATATGTATATGTATATATATACACATACATACATACATACATACATACATACATACATACATACATACATACATACATAACCTACCATATTTTTCGCTTTATAAGACGCACCCCCAAATTTGGTGAAGGAAAAGATATTTTTTTTTTTATTTTATATTTTTTTTTTTTTTTGTTAAATGGGGTCCATCTTATAATGCCAGTGTCTGTCTAACAAATCATATAGGGTATATGACCCTCATAGCCTCCCATCCTAAAATTAGCCCCCCTGGATATGGCCCCCTATGGATTGCACACATTCCCCTGTGCTGCCTATGGCCCCCTATGGATTGTATACGTTCCCCTGTGCTGCCTATGGCCCCCTATGGATTGCACACATTCCCCTGTGTTAGATATGGCCCCCATGCTGCTGCCCACAGTAAAATATAAGACGCACTCCCTACTTTCCCCCAAAATTTGGGGGAACAAAGGTGCATCTTATAAAGCGAATATATATATATATATATATATATATATATATATATATATATATATATATATATATATATATATATATATATATATATATATATATATATATATATATATATATATATATTATACATACATACATACATACATTTTTTTTCTTTATGCTGAAGAAAGTGAATCTAGAGTAGATGTGGAGTATGTTTTCTTTTAAGTTTTGTTGGTGCTTTTCTCAGAAATCAGTTGGTAAAATAAGTCCTGTCTGATATTAGATTCCGCTTCTCATCCTTTATTACATTATAATCAGCGTCTGCCAACAAAAATCTGATGTAATTCTGAGACTCGGGAAGTTTCTTTCAAGTTTTGCATGAGTGACTGAGGCGCTAATATTTTTCATTCTGTAACAGTCCATATCATTCGATCTGTAAGTGGCAGCGTACAGGAAGTGTCTGCATTTTCATAGGAACACCTAGTCTGATTATTTTTAATTCACAGCTTCAAAGGGCTTCACGTCTAGAAAAACTCGGAGATCAGACGGCCATGGTACGATTTTCTTTTTCTGTTTTACCTTTTAATAAATGATTTTTCTGTTTTTACATAACCATTTATTTTTTTTTCCTGACACCAGATTACTGCTATTCTGCAGTCTCGCTTGGCAAGGGCATCGTTTGACAAAAACAGGTTAGTGAAAGTATGTGCACCTATTGGATGATATAGAAAAGACACTGAGGAGTCCATGACGCCCACCACCTAGGGAGAAATATTGTTTATCAGCATGGGATCATTTATTGCTTCTAATTAATATAAAAAAAGGAAAATATGTTTGATCATTTTAAAAATCAGATTCACGCTCCTGACCTGCAGGCAGATGGAATATCTCCAGGTCCCTAATTTATCAAGGCAGGCGTTTTGTGTGCTTGTTTCGGTATATGGTGTACATTTGTCGTAATTCATGCCACTGTTATGCCACAAATTGTGATGAATTTGACCTTCATGCCCCCTCCCTCGCTAAGCTTTTGCATGTTTTTCAAAAAGTGGACAGGACTAATGTATAAATGTAAAAAGTCGCAACAATTAATAGTGATAAACTGTTTGATTAAGGGTAAATTTACACGACTATCCCGCTTTTGCGGTCCGTAAAAAACGGTCTTGTTTTTCCTCATATGCCTCCGTGTGACAACCGCTTCCATTCCGTATTCCGTGTGCCTTCTGGGTTTTTTTGCGGACCGGTAAAAAAAACGGAAGGAGGGTTACATACAGTCAAAAGCTAGAAAGATAGCTGGATACATAGATAAGAAAGACATATATAATGTCCCACTCCCCTTCATTTTGTAATCTTGCACCCTTTAGTGCCTCTCATGCGGCACTTTTTAGCCTTGCTATTAATCACAAATTCTTCCCCCCCCCCCCAAAAAAAGACGTGGGGTCCCCCCAATTTTTTTGTAGCCAGCTAAGGTGAAGCAGACTGCGGCAGCCTCACCTTGGCTGGTAATCCAAAACAGAGGGCACCCTTCAGTGTTATTTTAAATTTAAAGAAACAATTTAAAACCAAAAACGTGGGGTGTCGTCCCCCCCCAATTGGACCACCAGCCAAGGTAAAGCAAATAGCTGTGGTCTGGTATTCTCCGACTAGAGAGGTCCATGGTTGTTGGACCCTCCCCAGCCTAAAAATAGCAGGCCGCAGCCGCTATAGAATTGGCGCATCCATTAGATGCGCCAATCCTGGCGCTTCGCCCCGGCTCATTCCGTTGCCCTGGTGCGGTGGAAAACTGGGTAATATATGGGGTTGATACCAGCTGTGTAATGTCTACTGCCATCAAGCCCTGGGGTTAGGGTGATGTCCATGCATCTATCAGATACCCCGACATCAATAACCCAGTCAGTAATTTTTTTTTTTGAAAAACACTCCCCAACACATACCCTTTTTCACCAATTTATTGAAAAGAAAAAAACAAATCCGGGTCCAACGACTATCAATACTGATTGTCCCAGTCAATAAAGAACAGAATGTTCCCCATTGGCTGGGAGAGCAATGCAGTGATCTGCGCTAACATCATTACGTCAGGCCAGGTCACCATAGGGGATGACGAGCACCAACTTCATGAGGTTAGCTAGGTACATTACCTGCGGCGATGAACTCCGCTGAACTCGTGACGTCAGCGCTTGTCACGGAGTTCCATGGCCGCCACGTTCTCACTCAAAGTATTGTGGGAGCCTGATGTGACCGCTAGTCACAGCCTCGGGCCACCCGCGAGAGTTGAGGTGAGAACGCGGCGGGCATAGAAGTCAGTGACTATCTCCGCTGAACTCGTGACGTCAGCGCTCATCACCACAGGTCAGGAAATTAGCTAACCTCACGACGGCAACGGCAGCACTCGTCATCCCCGCAGCTGCTCACACTGCTGTGAGCCGCTGCAAGGCTGGCAGGGGCATCCATAGACAGAAGACACACAGAAGTGCTTCTGTGTGGCTTCCTTGTATTTTGCAGCCCCTTTGACTTGTATTGTGACACTGTCCGCCTTTTGCAAAACAGAATAGGACATGTTCCATAATAACGGAGCAGATATGCGAGCATGGATAGCACACGGAAGCACTTCTGTGTGCCATCCGATCCTACACAAAACACAGCAAAAACATGATCTTGCCAGTAGGTCCACAAAAAAAAAGGAACTGACCAGGACAAACGGAATTTTCATCTGAATGAGCCTTAACTGAGACAGGGCACGGGGAGGCGTGTGCTGCACGACCCCCATCTTTCTTTTGTTCCTAGCTTGCAGCATTTATGTTGTAAAGTGTAGTTTATTGTAAGGGTAGGCCTGGGCATGTTCTTGCTGCTTGTGTTTAGAGCAGCATGAATCTGACAGGTTCCCTTTTAGAGGGATTGTTTCACAAAGGTGACCACTTTTCAGACCTCAGTCACTGATTTCCTTGCACTCTAGAGTGTATTCAGGATTGCAGGATGCCTATCAGATACCTCACATGGAGAGCTGCTGTTTGTTAGCTACCGTACTTTCTGCTATGGCTCATACAATGATGGGTCCCAATGTCTCTGGTAAGAATACTATACTTCACAATTGCATAAGATTGCACACCGAAGCGGTAATGTCTAACGCTGCCAATTCATTTTTCTTAAGAATTAAAAAAAATAAGAGTATCTTGGTACCATAGACATTATGGTTTGTTTCCATCATACCTCCAGCTAAAAAAAGACTCCCGAATGTATGCGAGTGGTAACCTTGAGCAGTCTTTCTGGTAAGCCGATAGTACTGTAGACGTTGCCTTCCAGTGTCTAGTATAGGCAGTAACCTGCTTATAGCTACTATTGTCAGCCCTATTTGCTCTCATGGAGCTGGTCTTTGCCACTTGTTCATCCTTGATTCTTCCCTATTGGATCTCTGATGCAGAAACATTTTTACATCTGTGCACGGCAGAGCATAGCCCTCACCATGTATATCCTGCATTGTCTCCTGAGAGCTGGACTGACAATTTGGGTTTGTGTCTATAAGAAATATTAGTAGCTGGTACAATGTAGATATTTTCCTGCATTTAGATCCCGTTATTGCATGCTGCTCTAGCAGTAATATAGAGTTGTAAAGCATATGAGTCACTTGCTCAAAAAACATCATTAAGTACCTTGTAAAATATTTTTTATTTCACATATTGTTTTTGTGGCATGCAGTATGTGAAATCTCTGCTTTACAGTCTAAATGGGCGTTTCTCCAGAGTCTTCTGGGGGCGTGTGCTTTCACCCCTCTCCCACACACTGCCAATCACAGCTCAGCAGCTGATGTAGCAGTCTGTCTGTCTCAAACACTGCTGAGCTGTGATTGGTAGCTTGTGGGAAGGAGGTGTGAAAGTGCACGCCCCCAGAGAACACTCTGGAGAAACTACAATTTGGACAACAAGCATGAGATTGCACTCAATGCGCTCCAGAAGAAGCATGGGAATATCTGTGCAGGGGTGCGACATAGCACAAAGGGGAAGAAAATGGCAAAATCAGGAGCTCAGACATTGTTACAAGGTAGTTAACTTAATTTTTCCTTAAGTATCGTTTCCTGGGTGAGATTCATTTTGTGATGCTTTTCTTAAATTTACCAGCTTTCAGAGTGTGTGTGAAAAGTGGATCATGGAATGTGAAGCAGAGATGATAACACCGCTGGTCTCCAACCCGGGCCACGTGTGCATCACCGAAAAATATCTCTATTTCCAGCCTTTAAATGGATACCCAGTAAGAAATCACTTGCTTATATTTTTTAACAATATATTTGGTGGGAATGGGGGTTTGGCAGGGCAAGCAGTGTAAGCCGCAGCCATTGTTGTCTTAGTTTATAGAGAAGTGTAGCAAACAATGAGCTGGTTAAAACATAACTTAAAATAACGGACAATACAGTATACAACATAAAGGGTGCACCTCAAACAGCACACTGTGAGCTGAGAACACGGACCCTCAAGATAATAGCTACCAGTGGAACTGAATATACGAGGAGCTGCTGATAAGTCTTCAGCTTTTTCTTTTTTTGTTTCTATGGTAACGAATGTTACATCACATGAAAACCTTGTGCCTAATGTTTTCAAAATTGTGTTTGTTGCTTATGGCAACAGTGTTCTACGCACGCGGGAAAACAAAATGGCGGAGTCTAATGCGATATTCACAGCAACTGAGAGCAGAGGAGTAATAAAATGCATGTTTCTGCAAGGAAAGTCAACGAAGGATATTCATGGTGATATGTCGCAGACATTGGGAGATCAATGCCCTTCATGTTCCACGGTTAAGAACTGGGTTGTTAAATTGAAAATGGGCTTCTTCAGTACCAATGATGAGGAACGTCCTGGACGACCAAGAGTGGTTGTTGTGGAGCTTGTCGATGCTGTGCACAACCTCATACTGGAGAATCAACGAATTTCAGCTAAAGCGATAGCAGACATCATGGGGATTGTATGTGAACGTGTTTGTGTCATTATCCATGAACATTTGGACATGAGGAAGCTATCTGCAAAGTGGGTCCCCAAATGTTTGACGACAGATCAGAGAAGCATGCGAGTGAAAACTTCCCAGTCCATTTGTCAGCGTTTCCGGACTGATAAGAACTTTCTGGATCAACTGGACATTATGGATGAGACCTGGATTTGTATGACCCTGAAAACAAGGAGCAGTCAAAAGAGTGGAAGTACAGTGGTTCTCTTCGTACAAAGAAGTTCAGGCTGCAAAAATCAGCAACTAACGTGATGGCGTCTGTGTTCTGGGATAAGGAGGGCATGTTGCTAGTGGACTACCTCCAAAAGGGTTCCACCATCAATGCAAGGTATTACATTGAACTTTTGGATTAATTAAAGGCATCTCTGAAAGCCAAAAGGTGCATCAAGCTGTCCAAAGAAATCTTGTTCCAGCAAGACAACACCTCCGCTCACATTGCACAAGCGACCATGGCAATACTGGCAGAACTGGGCTTCCACCTGCTTGACCTCCCACCTTATTCCCCAGATCTAGCTCCCTCCAACTATCATTTGTTTCCAAACCTGAAGAAACACCTTAAGGGTACCAAGTTTCACATCATTTCTGAGGTTATGGCTGCTACGGATGCCTGGTTTGAGGCACAACTGAAATCCTTCTTTTTGCTAGGCTTGCAGTACTTGTCAACACACTTCTTATATTGGTATTACATCAGTGGAGAGTACGTGGAATAAATGTAAAGTTTCATCGTCCAATCTCGTTT